>NC_064424.1:37365937-37694375 GCF_023375975.1 Astyanax mexicanus
TTGGTTAATATTGCCCCCTAGGTGTAAGTGTGTGAATGAATGTGTTTGTGTGTCTGTCTGTCCGTCTGCCCTGCGATGGATTGGTGGCCTGTCCAGGGTGTATCCTGCCTTCTGCCCGATGCCTGCTGGGATAGGCCTCAGCCCCCCGTGACCCTTGACAGATAAAGAGGTTGATTATGAGTGATGATGATGAGGAATGGGCTGGGTGTGGGTGCTAGTTGTGGTCTTTCTTGTAGTAGTTTTACACCTATTCGCTCCCCTGGTCTGTGCGGCAGGAGGGAGACGAAATAGGTGAGCAAAATAGACCAAGCCGGTCTAGAAGGTGCCCTGCTCAGTCTAGTGGTGCACTCCTCACTCTGCTCTCTACTTTGTTCTCCACTAACCTGCTCATGGACCACAAGCCCTGTAGCAATGCTCAAGTTTTTTCAAATGGGCAACATAAATTCTAAAGGTAACAACACCCGGAGCATGTTCAAGCCTGAGTCCTATTAACTTAATTTCGGAAAAATGGTTCTGCCTAGAGCCTAAAATTATTGATTTGTGTTCTATTGTGTTTAGAGAGTGTGTTGTGGTTGGTGGTGTTGTTATAGATCCTGGCTAAGCCCTATTCATAACCTCAGTTGTTAGGTGCAGGATTTATCATCTTTCTGTATTATTGTACATGATACCTAGGTAAGCTAGTGACTGCTGTGAAGAGGGCAGCTGACAACGGAGGAAAGACCCTGTGACAGCATGGAAAGACAGCTGACAAGAGGGAATAGACCCCTGTCATGAGCTAGCAACCCATGGTAGCAGCCACCATGGTTAACCATGTGTGTGCAACCAAGCAAGCTTCTTTGAGAAAGCAATACCCCAGGAGTCAGCAAGAGCAGGGGTGGAAGATGACTTATAGGCAGATAACATGGTTACGGACTCTGGAATGGACATGACTACGAGAAGTGGGTTAAGCAGAAGAAGCAGAGGATGAAGGAGGTGTTGATAGGCCAAAGGCTAGTGGAAAGGGGATGGGTAGGGAGAAAGAAATTGGTCAGAGATCAAAAGTTAAATGGCCAGGCACAGGAGGTTAAATGGCATGGAGAAGTATTAATGATGATTTGAAAGGTATGTTGGAGGGTTTGTTGAAAGGAACAGCAGAGAGTAAATTGAACAGATTAGGTGAAGTTATCTATGATTATGGAGTGGAAAGATTTGGTGTGGTTGAGTGGAATGAGTCACGTTGCACGTAGACTTGCGGCATACCTGAAAGGAAATAAGTTAATTGGTATGTCTGTCCAAAAGGCGGGGACTTCAGGTTTTTCTGGCTGTATAGAGCATAATAGTATGATCTGGCACCAGATTCAAACAGCGAGAGCAGAGAATAAAGATCTACATGTGCTGTTTTTAGATCTGGCTAATGCTGTTGGTTCGGTACCACATGCATTGTTGTGGACGAGATTACAAGGTTAGCTAAAGCCTTTTTGAAGACATTCAGTTTTATATACAGAGGAGTTTGTCACGTCTTGGCAACGACTGGAAATGGGTATAATGGCAGGGTGCACAGTTTCACCGTTAGCATTAACGATGGCAATGGAGGTGATTAGTAAGTGGGTCGTAGGCGGGGAGAGGCTGCATGATGGCACCCGGCTCCCACCAGTTAGTGTATTTCTGGACAATATGACAACATTAACGACTACTGTCCCATGTACCCAGCGACCACTGGGAAAGTTAAATGATAATCTTAGGCTGGCTAGGATGAAAGTTAAACTGAGTAAGTCTAGGAGTGAATCAATTGTTAAAGGGAAGTTGATACAAGAAAGGTTTATGATGGAGGGTAAAGTCATACCATCTATACTAGAGAAGTCAGTTAAGAGTTTAGGTCGGTGGTATACTGCAGCACTGAATGATAAAGAACAGGTTGAGGAGTTGAGGAAGGAAATGGTGGAAGCTATTAATATAATTGCTAGGTATTTTCTGCCAGGTAAATTAAAATTGTGGTGTCTGAAGTTTGATTTGTTGCCTCTTCTAAGGTGGCCACTGACAGTTTATGATATTCCGATTTCTGAGGTTGAGAGGTAGAAAGGGTTATGAACAAGGCTATAAGTAGTGTGGCATGGTGTGAGAGGGATGCTGGAACTGCCGTTGACGAGCTTGGTTGAGGAGTTCAATTGTGCCAAGGTAGGACGTAAGATGCAGTTGTTAGGGTCAAAAGACGGACTGGTTAAAGCAACAGCACCAGTGACAAGGTCAGGGAGAAAGTGAAATGCTCGAAAAGCAAGTCAAGCAGCAAAGAGGGCACTGGAGCACAGGGATGTTGTAGGGCAGATGCAAAATGGGAGGGCAGGCTTAGGTTCAGGTGATTCATGGAAAGCATTCAGCAAAGCCACATCACCAGAGAAAAGGCGTATGGCTACAGGGTTTATTTGTGAGCAAGAGGAGGAAGTAAGGCGAGCAAAAGCAGTAGAGCAGTGTAAACAGGGGCAGTGGATAAGATGGGAAAGTGTAGAGAAGCGGAGAATCACCTGGGGAGAGTCATGGGCACTGGACGCAGGTTGTATAAAGTTACTTTTGGGAGCTATGTATGATGTCAACGCCACAAAACCTTGGACAGCGGGTGGTTGAGGATCCAAGTTGTGAGCTATGTGCAGGAGTTGTCATGCTGAAGTACATTTTGACGGCATGTAAGGTGAGTCTTTCTCAGGGGCTCTACACATGGAGGCATAATCAGGTACTTAGATCTCTTGCAGGTGCACTTGATAAGAAGTGGGCCATATTTGGGGTTCCGTGTGTAAGAGGTTCAGGTCAATGGGAAATTTGAAAGGGCTTTTCAAAAACTGGCTTCTGTCACATTCTGTGGTAAATAAATATGTTCAGAACCCTGTATGTTTTTTTCTGTGTACATTTACCTCCTAAATATCACTGCAAGTTCGAGATCATTTAAAAGTCGGAATAATAAAAATGCTAGCTTTAAGCAAATGCTTAACTGACATCACAGCACAGCAGCAGAGAATGACACCGGACTCGATTCTGCAGTACACCAGTGAAATCCGACCGAATCACATTTTGGAATATTATTCTTCTTCACAGAGGATCGTTAGAATATTTAAAGAGGTGAAAACTCTGTCAGTCGATGATGTTAAACAGTGTAGCCTGTGTTAGAGCTTTAAAAGCCACATAATAACAGAAAGTGAGCTTTATCTGCTCAGTGGTTCAGTTCAGGAGTAGCGCTTCCTCACAGGTTTAGTATTTAGTTACGGTTATTAGTTTATACTAATTACAGCACACCTGATTCAAATAAAAAAATAAACTAACTATCTGCCCTCACTGAGATGAGCTAGTGTGATGCAGCAGGAAAACTAAAAGGGCAGAGTTACATCAGAACCACAGAGCTAACCCAGCTAACTTAAGAGCCATAGTCTAAAATACCTAATGTAAAAAGGCTTAATGTGAGTTTTTTCCACTAAAACATATTACAACGATAAATCTTAACATGGCCTCATGTACTAAAACATTGAGCCAGAAGCAGCAAACATCTCTAAGTTTCACTACATAATAAAGACAGTAAATGGTAAAACGTGTTATAGCCTACCTCCACGAGCTGGAGAAGGGCGGGGAAAGAGAGACGGCAGAAGAGTTAGCTAACTGGCTATGCTAAACAGCCCGTTCTCCGGCGCGTCTTTGCGTCTCTGGCCTGTAGCGATCGACTCACCAGCTTCAGTGCTTAGAGCGACCGGTGCTGTTTGCCCAGAGAGGTTGCTTTGGGCACTAAACCCGGGAAGACAGAGCGGGTCACGCCGGAGAACGTGCTGTTTGGATGTTAGCATAGGCAGTTAGCTAACTCTCCTGCTGACCTTTTTTCCCCGCCCTCCTCCGGCTCATGGAGGTAGGCAGTCCGTTACGAACCCCGGAGATATCAGCCAATAGCATTCGCTAAAGGAGGTAACCCTGCCCTGCCCCCAAACTGTCAAAACCACCGCTTTTAAAACTCGAGCACAAAACACTCAGTTGAGCACAAACTGCTGCTGCAGGTAATTCACATAGCGTGCGAGGAAAAAAAGCACCCGAGAGGAGAAAAATGAAGCTCGAGAGCAACATTTTCTTCAGCGCGCACACAATTTCCTTTTTTTGCTCGCTAGTTTCACATTTGTGCTCAGCAGAAGTTAATTTACACACGCAAAATGTTAAAACACGTTGGTTAATTTCTTTCACTTGGTATTTTTGCGCCCCCAAATTGTACATCTGAACATTATACAGCAAACGTGCACATTAAGAGATTTAGATGCCAACGAGAATGTGTACGAGCTTGCTGTAGTCATTGTTTGTGCTGCAATTTGTACAGAAGTAACAAAAAACATAAAAATTATTGTTTAGTAAAGTGGTTGGTTGCGAGGTGTATGCGGAGCGTGTGTGCTTGGCATGCTGTGTCTGGGCGCTCCTATTGCTTCTGACTGTTCTGACCTGTGCAGTGGTTCAGCAGGAGAAGCTGAGATTGCTGCTGACACATCAGGCTGTTTGTTTGCAGGAAGTCGTGTGTAATGTCGAGCAAGGCAGACCTGGGTCCTAACATGACGGGGCACAGATCACAGTGCTGGTTAGATCAGTATTGCTGGATTAAAGAGCTTTATTACTTCAGACTTCCGCCGAGCCTCAGACATGCCAGGACAACACAGACACCTGACACTCGTTCACTTCAGCACTTTCTTTTTTCCTGCTTGAGATCAGAACACCCTGAAACACAAACACAACAAACAAATTATATAACCGTATTTTATGGACTATAAGGTGCACTGTATTATAAGGTGCACTATCAATAACGGTCTGTTTTGTGGTCTATTTATATACATAATGCACACAGGATTAAAAGGCGCATTTTAAGCTACAATAGTAAGAAACAAGATGTTGCCATTTTTCTTTTCTAATGGGGAAGCACCTTTTCTAAAGGAAAAAAAAAGTAAAACGAGTGCTGGATGTTAATCTACACAGATTTCTCTCCTGAAAACGGTTTATTTCCATGAGTAAAGCGCTTCCGTTTATTTACAGTAATCTAATATTTACAGTATTTTCAACAGCAATGTTAACAGTAGCACTATCTGCAGTCAGCAGCAGTGCTAGCTGCACTTAGCAGCTCTTAGCGCTTGTAAATGCTTCCTGACAGTGCTATACTGAGGACCCCTGAGTGCTCTGGTAGAGCTAACCAGCTAGTGGTTAGCTCTACGTAGCTTATTTTAACATGCTAAACACACAGGCTATAATCCTAGGGTTGCCAACTTTTTGAAAATGAAATAAGGGACGTATATATATATATATTAGTCTGTAAATATAATGTAACTCCAAACCATGAAACAGTATGCTAAGTTTGTTGAAAAAAATAGGTTTTGGCAGACACTTTTGGTATTAGATTAATTCAAACCACATGTATAATATACAGTACTGTGCTAACATTTTAGGCACCAAAGTAAATTACACTAATCCATTTATCTCAGAAATATGAGTGTTTTTACCGGGAAAAAGCACCACATATGATTTGAACAGATGCAAATAAACATAAATACAGTAAAACATAACAAGGAATTCTCATTTTTAACTAAGTATGTTGTATCTTGTGATCCGAGCTGAAGAACAAAGTGTAGAGATTCCAGATTTCTCCTGGATGCTCCTCAGCCAGCATGTGTATATTATATTCAGTTCCGTCAGCAGCTCACCTGATTTACCAATTTACCAAACCAGGTGTTAATACGATGAGAAATAACTCTATAAAACTCAGATGAGGAGAGATTAGGGGATGTTTTAAGGAGAACAGGGCTGTAAAAGCTTTGCTTTTTGTAAAATCGCTGTTTGTATTCATTGTAATACAAGTGTTTTACTGAGCTAATAAACACTGCATGAAGCTTTTTCTTTACTGAAATTCCCACAGGTGCCTAAATCTTTTGCACAGTACTGTATGTTTCGTTCAGAAATATGTTGTTCATAACATGAATATTTTTAATGTAAGAAATTAAATTGTGCAATTTACAGATAATATATGCTTTCAAATGAGCTTTTTAATACCAGATTAGCTTCTGGAGACGCATATCGCACAGGGAACCTCGACACAGCTCCCTCTCCCTGTATTCTCCTCCTCAGCCTCTCATTTCTGCTGTTAAACGCTGTATGTGAGCACTGGTCTGTGCGTTCGAAATCACAGGAATAGTGCACTGTTCTGTTAACCACTGTTAACCAGTGGTAAATAGTGCACTGTTTCTGTGATAGGGAGGGAGTGATTTAGAACGCGCCACCGAGCTGCCCCTCCTCCTCTCAGATAACAGCCACAGGCTGCGCTTCTGATTGGTTGTGAGTCTCCGTGTCTTGACCAATGAGAGTCGCAGCCTCTGTTTAGAAGGAGTGGCTGTCCTCCAGCGGAGGGGCAGCGCTGCAGCAGTGTTTCTGAAACAAATCACCAGCCTTAATGATTCACAAATCGCGTCCCGGATCAATTCAATACGTAACGCGTATTTTACTGCCCAAATACGGGACGATTACGGATTTCAAGGGTGGTAACCCTATATAATCTGATATACTCACCTGTGAACGGCGAAAGATCTAGCATTGCGGTTAGCGGCTAAGGCTAATACTGCTCCAGCCTCTGTGCTGAAGAAACTTTACTGAAACTCATTTATAATGCTGCACTTCAGCAGAGGGACTTCACAGCTCCTTATATCCTGACTAATAGAATTCATACATAAGGCGTACCCATTACTGTGCGAAAAATACGGTATCTATTGTATTTTTAACGTGCATAAATTTGTAGTTTTTATTTTAAGCAGCAGTGAGACATCCTGTTCACATTGCTAAATAAAACTGGCAACATTCTAACATGTAACAAGCTGAGAAATTCAGAATCTACGTCTACAGTGAGAGAAGTATGTGGACTGAGTTGGAGTAATATTACAGGATTATAAGTCACCATGCCAATATTTCATGTTTTTCTTTTGCATTCTTTTTATTTTCTCATTAGTCCTCAGTAACATTCATTTTAAATCAGCATGTTATTGAAATCATGCATACTAATAAGCATCAGCAGAGTGCCATTGATTAGAATAGAAGCTGCTAGAATAGAAGCGTTGTTACTCTGTAAAATATTGCAATTACTACTTAAAACTGAGCAAAGGGTTGTTTCATCACTTCCTGTTTGGAATATTACTTTATTATGTTCTTTCAGAAAAAAATGCTGGTGTCTGTATACTTTCAAACACTCTGTTGTGCTTACATAACTGACTGAGTTCAGTTTATGTTCTCCGCGGCTGTCAGGAATCGCAGCACAGCTCTGAAACCACTGTGAAAAATTGTCATATTTTCCAATGTGAGCAGCTTTGGTTCTGGTTTGTGGTGTGGGGCTTGTCTGGACTCCGTTTGGACTCTGTCTGCACATTGTTCTTCAGACCCGGAGAAAGAGTTTAGAAAAGAGAGCGAGTGAACAAGCGAAAGAGAGACGGAAGTATATTAATGTGACCCCTCTCATGAGTTTAACCGGACTGTTATATGCCCCCACGTGTATCTAAGCTGCTTTTACTGGTCAAACTGGGATGATTTGCCTTCCAAATAAAATCACTGCATGGAACTTTAAAGGCTAATACTGACTACTGCTCTCTCTCTCTCTCTCTCTCTCTATTTGTCTCTACAGGGAGAAGTGCAGCCCACCGTGTCCTAGAGCGTTATCGAGCGCGGACCCAGGACCAGGCTGCCCTCAACCGTGGCTTGAGTCGCTCCATGGGCTCCCTGCCCATTCAGGGTGCCTTGCAAGTGGATGAAAGCACCCCTCAAGACCCCTTGTCTGAATATGGCCCAGGCTCAGAGACCTCCAGCGAGCCGTACACTCAGCAGCAGGCCCGGGGCCGTCCCATGGACACGGACCGTCGCTCACTGCCCCACCACAGGAATAAGAACTGGGCGTCCTCTGTGGACCTTGCTTGTCTGGATCCAGATGTCCTTAGGTTCGGTGCATTGGAGGATGCCCGACGGGGCAGCACTGCCCTTAGCACCCACTCTGTTGGCCGGCCCAGATCAGCCGTCAAGGCATGGGAGGGGCGCTACCCTGAATTTAGCAGCCTGGAGGCCAAAAAAGCTCACCATCAGTCAGCCCACTCTGTGAGTGGAGCCTACAACAAGTTCAGGGAGCGACACAGGAAGCTGCATGCTCTCAGCCAGGCCATGGATGGTGAGTAATAATCTGCTGATCAATTAATCTGGACAATTAAACAACCAATCAAAAGTTTACAGTCCGGGATAAGGGATTGGCAGGATAAGGTCCTTGTAATCTCCAGGAGATGGGTGAAATAAAGTCCTGGTTATGTCCAGGAGATTAGCAGGAAAAAGTCTTGGTAATATCTGCAGGACTGGCAGGATAAAGTTATGGTTATATCAAGGGGACTTGTATGATAAGGTCCTGGTAATGTTCACACACAGCTCTTCCGGGTTAAGTCCAGAAAGGTTCTGGGTTCTGTATGTTTGTAAAAGAGGATCTAGATATTGAGAGGAACTGGAAATGGCTGCTTTATGGATTTCTATTGATGGAGTATTTTATTTTATTTTATTTTTACTTTTTTTGTTATTTATATTTAAGTTTTCTAATAGGAGCTAATGTAATTTCTCTGAGCTCTTAGCCAATAAACAACAATTTCTGGCATGAGGGTCTGCAACTCTGATTTGCCCTGGAGAGAGAGAGGAGCTGTGGATTGGTTTTGTGTGTGTGAGGCTTCGCCAGCATGTGTGTGAGGCTTTGCCAATGTGTGTATGATTCAGAGACGCAGTGGCTTCAAATTGCTGGAAATAATTAAAGATGAATAATTTTAGGCTTTCAAAACTTAGAAAACTGTGTGTGTGTGTGTGTGTGTGTGTGTGTGTGCATATGTGTGTCTTTTACATGTTAAAGCTTTTTTTTTCTGATTCTGTTTTCACTTCCATTTCTCTTCTTTTTCCTCTGTGTTCTTTTAATCCTATGAACGCTTGGATAATGTCAGGGGGCTGTCAGGATATAGTTTGCATAATGTCAGTGGGACTGGTAAGATAATGCGTAGATAATGTCAGGAAGACTGTCAGAATAAAGTCTGGATCATGTTATGGGGACGGGTAGGATAAAGTCTTGTTAAGGTCCAGTGGACCAGCGGGATGCTAATTAGACGCAGTAATTATTACACAGGTGTACCTTGGGCTGGCCACTAAAAGGCCACTCTAAAATGTAGAGTTTTGGCAGAAAGCACAATGCCATAGATGTTGCAAGTTGAGGGATTGTGCAACTGGCATGCTGACTGCAGGAATGTAAAGGAGAAGTGCTCACTGACACAGAGGTAAACCGAATATAAGCAAACTTTGAGAGAAAAAGGCCTTTGGTGTACATAGGATAAGTCTTAGAGTTCAGCTCATGAAACATGGGAGCAAAACCAAGTGTTGTGTTTAAAATTTTTGTTCAATGTATTATTTTTCTTCCCTATAAAATAAGTTATCCATCACCATACAATTACAAGAAAAGTATGTGAAGTGGTCATTAAATGTGTTATGTTCTTTATCTTAGTCACAACAATAGACAAACACAGTCTGCTGAAACTAATACCACACAACAAATTATATGTTTGCATTGTTTTATTGAACAAAACATGTTAACGTTCACAGTGATGGAGGGAAAAAGTATGTGAACGGTTGGATTTAATAACTGGTTGACCCTCCTTTGGCAGCAAAAACATCAACCAAACGTTTCCTGCAGTTGCAGATCAGACCTGCACAATGATCAGGAGGAATTTTGGAGCATTCCTCTTCACAAAACTGTTACAGTTCAGCAATATTCCTGGGATATCTGGTGTGAATCGCTCTCTCTGGAGGTCATGCCACAGTATTTCAATTAAATTGAGGTCAGGACTCCTCAGAAGGCGTATTTTCTTCTGTTGAAGACACTTGGTTGTTGATTTACTTCTATGTTTTGGGTCACTGTCCTGTTGCATCATCCATCCTCTATCAAGCTTCAGGTCTGAATGACTTCTCCTTTGTTTTGATAGCAGGGCTTGGTGAGAGTTACAGAAATTGTTCATTTACAAGATAAAAGAGCATTAATATGGTTTACATGATGCGTGTGCGTGCGACAGGGAGTCGGTTCCTGGGGGGAGTCGGATTTCGGCACAACACCTGTCGCATGCGAAGTAAAGCTTAGATCGAGCCCAAAATATCCAAATATCCTACCCGACCCAATCCATACACTCATTTTTAGTCATTTTGAGCCCGAGCCAAATTTAAACCC
The DNA here is from genome assembly GCF_023375975.1 of Astyanax mexicanus. NCBI lineage: Eukaryota > Metazoa > Chordata > Actinopteri > Characiformes > Acestrorhamphidae > Astyanax > Astyanax mexicanus. The sequence continues at coordinate 37,376,178 of NC_064424.1, forward strand.
CACATTCTTTGAGTAAGTAGATCGTTAAAACTGAGCTTTTAAAAAAAACATTTTTGGTATGTTTGAATGAGCGAAATTTGTTCAGAATAATGTTCTATCATTGCGACACTGAAGAACACCTATTATTTAAGAAAAATTATTTATTAAGAAAAGATTCCTGAAAGATTAAAACATGAACAATGCGAACAATGATCCACATGCCTAAACATTAGTAAATTAGGCTACAAGACTAAGAATAATGAAAATAATAACAAACATTTTTTACAGTAATAAGGCTATGCACTGCACTGCACAGCGCTGCAAGTCAAGTGTGTAATATGGACAAGTGGAGTGTGCACTGCACACTTGTGCAATTTTTTTTTTAAACACAGTTAAAATATAAATAGCTTTAAAAATCCGGCCTGAGGAATGTGGTGGGAAATCTGATGAAAAGCCTGGGCTGCTGTTGCCTGTTAGCATTGCGGCTAACCTGCTTTAACATTGCTGATCCTGGCATTTAGCATCGCAGCTAACCCACTGTAAACCCTATAAAAAATTGCTAGCAGATTTAGTAAAATAAGTCACTAATACAAATGTGTAAACAGACCATTACAAATGAGCACACAGGCAGTAGCAGAATAAATGTCTCTAATTCAAACAAGCAAAAGAGCATACGCTGTCAAAATAATAGTGCTCTATGTCTAGCCAATACAGGCCAACGTAGCTAATTTAAAAATGTTCGCTTAAGATGGCCACAGGATGTGGGTGCTCCATAGTTATAAGATTCAATTCTTAAAATTGTTAAAATTAAGAAATATTGTGTTGTCATATGCCTGAGATTATTATCGCAAAAATATTTTGAAATGTATGTGTATATCTCAACACTTATTTGTTTTTCTCTCTATTTTTATCCCCTCTTTTTCTCTCTTTTCTCTCTCTCAGTCATTGCTGATGTATATGCTGCTGTTAGCTGTAGCGCTGTTAGCTGTGTCAGTAGAACAGAGTTGCTGTAAGGGTGAAGGTGGTGGATTCTCAGAACTGGCTTCCGTTTTAACATTTCCTTTTCTCCTGGCTGCTCGGCATCCGGCCTCCATCTGGAAGGCCTGAAGAAGTTCATAATATACCACAGGCCTTTCTACTCAACTTGAACTGGCCCAAACTGGTTCTGAGCCTGGTTCCTCACTTTTCAAACCCAGAACATTCTTGGGTTCTGTGTGAATCCCACAGCATTCTTCTTTCTGTCCGGCCTCAAGAGCTCTCTCTCTCTCTCAAACACACACACACACACACACACACACACACACACACACAGAACCATACAGACATAAAACACTATGTGTTCAAACATTTGTGGACAGTCCTTTTTTTTAAGTATTTTACATCTAGCTACATTTTGAGCGGGCGTAAACACAAGGCAACCGCATGGCCTCCACATGGATTAACACGGGAAGTAATCGCAGGCAAGACAATCTGAAACTAATAGAAACCGTAACTAACTGGAACTGCACTGTGTTCATAAAACTATCTAAAACGAACTGAAATTACAGATAGAATACCTGTCGTTTCTGTGTATTTTAATTTTTTTATAAACGCTTAGTCCACTCAGTAGGAGTAGCCACGCTTCAGTCACTTGCCGGGCTGGCGTGCGCCGCGGAGAGGTCAGGTTGGAGGAGTCACGCTTAAGTCGCTCGCTGGCCTGGCGTGCGCCGCGGAGAGGTCACAGTGAAGTAGCCACGCTTTAGTCACTCACTGTAATAACAAACTAAAGCTAAGCACGTTTGACTTGCAGCACTGTGTGTAGCTGTTCTTAAACAATTTTTATCAAATAATAGGTTTGTGCTCCTTCAGTATTGCAGTGTTCATCATTCTGAACAGATTTTGCTCATTCAAACAGCCCGAAAACTGTCAGTTTATGGGTCGGGTCAGGCTCATAATGACAGTTTATGAGTAGGGCTTGGGCAGGGTCGGGTCTGTGTGAGACTGCGCGCAGCAGAACGGGCTCGAGCCGGGTCGGGTCTGTCGTGAGACATCGCGCGGGTGGGGGGTGGGGCTGGCGATGTCACACCCTGCATTGTTTAATATTGCGATATTATCGCAGACAAAAAAACAATGCAATGTCAAATTTTTCCAATATCGTGCAGCTCTAATATAGCAGCACCTTAGCATTCAGCCACATAGCAACACCTTAACAAACTTTCGTCTATACCATAGACACGCCAAGCAACAGCCAAACAACACATTTCCATAGCAATCAGATAACACCTTAGCAGTCAAAAGCTAGATCATAGAAACAACGTGACAAACCCCTTAGAAACTGTTTAGCAGCACCTTTTTATTGGCATGGTGCCAATAGGTTCAGGTTTATGGTTATCTGTTCCAAATGTTTCTTTTCTATTGACAGTGCTTTTCTATAGAGACACTAAATAAGCTGTGGTTGTGCATTTGCACATCTGCACATCAGAGGTAGGGAGAAAGGGAGCGAGGGAGAGCGAGAGCTTTCCACTGTAAATTTGGACGATAGCGGAAGTGGGTGGGTGAGCCAGTGGGAGTTTCCTCACCCAGTGGGTCAAAGGCTCTGAGTGATCCAGAGTCCAAATGCAGCACATCTGGATATTCTATGCCACCCACACCAGAGCGGAGTGGACCATAGTCTGAGCAAGAACTCAATACTGCTGCCCGTCCAGCTGCAGCCCTTCCAGCTCCCCTCTGGAGCTCTACCCAGCTTCAGGATCACAGGGAGGGGGTGTTATCTATAGGTGGTGGGGTGCTGATGATGTCCAGGTGATTGTGTGGATTTACATCAGTGCTCTCCCATGACACACCCAGACTACTTCTGGTGAATTCTAGAAGACTGGTCTATCTCTGGCTTCACTGCATCATTAGTCTGTAGGCATTTGTTTCTCAGAATCAAAGGTTTCAAAGCTCTGGCTCCCCATATAGTCTGTAGGTTTATTTTTTTCTGACACACCTGAAGGCCATGCATTAAACATATTTTTTTCTGGGCAAGCTGGGAAATATTGAATGATTTTTGAAAGTGAAAGAAGTGGAAGATTTTATTCCATGCAGCCATATTGAGAGCATCACTGATGTCAGGTACTAATGTTATATGCTTGAAGTGTGAACATGCTTCTTTTCAGTAGTAAACACACACTTAACCTGTTCATTTACACCAGGAAAAAAACACTCAATTAGTACCGTTTTATTTTTCGTACGGATTGGATTATATGGCTTTAGAGAAGAGTATGTAAAAAAAAAGTAAACATATAGTTGTGTATATGTGAGGATTTGATTGCATTCAATGACAAGAGCATTCTTTTCAGAGCAGTGGAGATGTCAGGATGCTGGTTGGTCTTCACCTAGGTCAGGCTGTCCAGATGTTTATGACTGTTTTGGGAATTTTGAAAAGAGTAGTTCGTTATTTTTGATTGGTGAGAATGTACAGAACTGCACTCCACTGGTCCGAGGTCTCATTCCTTAGTAGTAGTGACGATATGACTTGGATTCCATGACTCATTGACTCTGCTGTGAAGTCAGCATACTGCTACTGACTTTGTGGAATCCTGGCCAGTCCTGCAGGCAGCTGTGTTTACATGTGCATTTGTACACTTGTGTCAATCACAGCCTTTTTAAACATTCAGTAAAAAGGAAATGAAAACAAAATTTCAAACACTTTTTGGCTATGAACATCAAATTTAACAAAATTGTAGAACTAATAACGTAGTGTTTGATTTTGTTGGGCAATGGTGTTGCTGGCTGACTATACCAATCTGCTCTCAGGATCTGGTAGTCTGGAATTTTTCTTCTTCTTTTCTTCTTTTCTTTCTTCTTTTCCAGCAAACTTTTGTGGAACTGGTAGAATTAAGAGTTTGTCTCGGACTGGTTCTTCTGACTGGAGAAAAGCAAAATGAGGATCTTTATAGTAAAATATTTTGGGGAACTTTGGCCGTACACTATCAAAAATAAGAGTAACACAGACTGTTAGTGAGGTTAGGTCCTTGGATGAACACCCCACGTTTTTGACAATATGACAAAATGCTATAAATATTGAATTAATTTGAAGCACATTGTATATGAATTGTATAAACCATAAATGTTTGTCTAGTTTGCAAATAACAGTAACTTACCAAGGCTCTGATTTTGTATTAGACCTGCTATTGTGTTCGTTATCTCTAAATTATTGTGGGTAATAAAACATTAGTGATGATCAGCTTGCTGGGAAATATCAGTTTATGTGGAGCGTTACATTTATTTTTGAGTTGGATTTTAGTAAAGTTTAGGAAAGAAGGAAAAAGCTTAAATTAAAAAAACAATTCTTTGAGTTCAGTCAAGCACTAACACTGTGGTTTTTGTGTGTGTCTGCTTCAGTTTCTCTCATCATTTTCCTTATGTTACACATTTCATTTACAACACTGTGAGTTCAGTGATGGTATTAATGGAGGAAATTACTCAATGAAATGATAGACCGCTACAGCAGAATATTGACCTTTGGAGATTGTTGTTGAGTTTTGGAGAATAAGAGAGTTTCTGAGACTGTGGGAGACTGTTGTTGACTTTAGGAAAGGGCAAGAGACCATTCTTGGATTTTTGAGACTGTGAGAGACTGTCGGAGACTGTTGTGAACATTATAAGAGTGTCTGCAACTGCAGTAAACTGTGGTGCGCTGATGGTGATTTTTAAAGACTGCAGGAGACTGTGGGAAACTGTAAACTGTTGTATTTTGGAGACTATGAGAGACTGTTGTTAAAATTAGCAGATTCTGGCTGGCTGTTGTTGGCTATTGGAGACTCTAGGAGATTGTTGTTGACTTTTGGAGACTCTGATAGACTGTTGATGACTTTTGGAGACTCTAGGAGACTGATGTTGTCCTGGAGACTCTGGGAGACTGTTGTTGACTTTTGGAGATTTTGCGAAACTGTTGTTGGCTTTTGGAGACACTAGTAGACTGTTGTTGGTTTTTGGAGAATTTGGGAGACTGTTGTTGATATGTAGACTTTGGGAGACTGTTGTATGCTTTTGGAGACTCTAGGAGACTGTTGTTGACTTTTGTGGACTTTGGGAGTCTGTTTGGAGACTCTGAGAGACCGTTGTTGACTTTTGGAAACTCTGAGAGGCTGTTGTTGGTTTTTGGAGACTTTTGGAGACTGTCGTTGGCTTTTGGAGACTTTGGGAGACTGTTGTTGGCTTTTGGAGACTTTGGGAGACTGTTGTTGGCTTTTGAAGACTGTTGTTGGCTTTTGAAGACTGTTGTTGGCTTTTGAAGACTTTGGGAGACTGTTGTTGGCTTGTGAAGACTTTTGGAGACTGTTGTTGGTTTTTGGAGAATTTGGGAGACTGTTGTTGATATGTAGACTTTGGGAGACTGTTGTATGCTTTTGGAGACTCTAGGAGACTGTTGGTTTTTGGAGACTTTGGGAGACTGTTGTTGGCTTTTGAAGACTTTGGGAGACTGTTGTTGGCTTGTGAAGACTTTTGGAGACTGTCGTTGGCTTTTGAAGACTTTGGGAGACTGTTGTTGGCTTGTGAAGACTTTTGGAGACTGTAGTTGGCTTTTGGAGACTTTGGGAGAATGTTGTTATGTAGACTCTGGGAGACTGTTATATGCTTGTGGAGAGTCTTGAACACTGTTGTTGACTTTTGTGGACTTTGGGAGTCTGTTGTTGGCTTTTGGAGACTCTGGGAGACTGTTGTTGAGTTGGAGATTCTGGGAGACTGTTGTTGGCTTTTGGATACTTTGGGAGACTGTTGTTGGCTTTTGGAGACTTGGAGACTGTTGTTGACGTTTCTGGACTTTGGGAGACTGTTGTTGACGTTTCTGGACTTTGGGAGACTGTTGTTGACTTTTCTGGACTTTGGGAGACTGTTGTTGGCTTTTGGAGACTCTTGGAGACTGTTGTTGATTTTTGGAGACTAAGGGCAACTTGGGTGACTGTTGCTGACTTTCTTAGATTGTAAAAGATCCTTAAAAGCTTTAGACAACTACAGTAAGCTGGAAGATTGTTGCTAAATTTTGGACCCGAACCTTCGGAGGCTTTCTAAATTTGTAAATATCTTGTTAATTTTGGTGGCTGTAGATAACTATGGGAGACTGTGGAATACTTTCTCAAACAGTTGGCATCTAAAGGAGCCTGTTGTGACATTGTAGATTGTGGAACATTCTTTTTTAGACTGATTTACTGTGCACAGCTTTTTAGACTTTCTGTGTGGGAGACAGTGGTAAATCTTTATTGACTTCCTAACAGTGGTAACAGTGGACAGTGGTAAATCTTTATTGACTTCCTAACACTGTAACAGACAGTTTTTTTACTAATACTGTAAGAGACTGCAAAAGCCTGTTACTTACTTTTGGAGAATGTAGTCTTTAGAATTTAGGCTGGGAGACTTGTTGACTTTATTAGAGGAAGACTGTTGGAGAATCATTAGTTCTGAGACTTGAAAGTGCTGGGATAATATAAGTAGATTTGTAATAAGCCTTCAGTTTTAAGGGGTTAATTCCTTCATACTCAGACATATTCTCCCTGTATGCAGTGGGATGTGTGGTAGGGCAGCTCTAGACTTGTCCTGTAGACTTTATTCAGCAGTTCCTGCTCCTTCACGCTGCGGTATTAGAGAGGGGTGGAGCAGAATCAAGGAACAGTGTGGGTGTACAGAAAATCAGTGGAGCAGAGCCTCCACTTTCTCTGCTTTTATTGACCCACAACACCGCTCTGTGGAGAAAGAACTAGGCCTTTTTCCTTCTGTTATTGTGTGTGTGTGTGAGAGAGAGAGAGAGTGAAGAAGAGAGAGAGAGTGAAGAAGAGAGAGGGAGTGAAGAAGAGAGAGGGAGTGAAGAAGAGAGAGGGAGTGAAGAAGAGAGAGGGAGTGAAGAAGAGAGAGGGAGTGAAGAAGAGAGAGGGAGTGAAGAAGAGAGAGGGAGTGAAGAAGAGAGAGGGAGTGAACAAGAGAGAGGGAGTGAACAAGAGAGAGAATGAGAGAAGTGAGTTTGGCTCCTACTCTCACACACTTTCATTACCACAGACCATAGCTGGATAATATTAATAAAATCTTATTTTTTAATAGTAAAGTGTCTGTATTTATATTTAACACTAAACATACAAAAATACAATTTACTTTTAAAAGTTCCTATAAAACAGATGGGATTTTTTTAAATAGTGAATAGCTAGCTTTTTAATAAGAGTGTATGATCTCTACAAAAATGTGATGTGTTGTCACTGTTTGATATTCCAAAATCATTGTAAAACACAAAAAGGATTAAAATCCTAAAGTAATTAAAGATTCTTAAAGGTTTTTTAGCACTCTGCTTGCCTGCGCTAATTTATTCCAGTATATGAAGTAGCTTGATGTGCATTTACTGTGGGTCTTATCCTCACTTTACCCCCCTCTGCATTGCTCTACCTCACACTATTCTGCTGTTCGACTTCGTTGGGGATGGTGGGCTTGTACACAGCTCAAAAGTTTTGGACACAGTACTGTGTGTGTATATAGCTACTGGTCAAAAGTTTGGACACTCCAGAGCTCCAGTACTGTGTGTGTATGGAGCTGCTAGTCAAAAGTTTGGATATCCCAGCCGGCGAGAGAGCAGCACAGCGTGACTCACTGAAATCTAGCTGTGGTTTGTTCTTATGTAAACAAACCCACGCAGCAAAAATGATCGCGGTTAAAAGATTATTGCATGATAAGTCGATAATGTATTTTTTCACGACAGGGCTAGTTCCAAGACAAACACTTGCTACCCACAGTAAAATTTGGTGGTGGTTCCATCATGCATTGTGATCAGTGCAGGTCGTGGAAATCTTGTTAAAGTTGAGGGTCACATGGATTCCAGTCAATATCAGCAGATACTGGAGAACAATGTTGAAGAATCAGTGATTAAGTTGAAGTTGTGCCGGGGCTAAATACTTCAACAAGACAACGACCCTAAACACTAAACACTGCTCTAAATCCACTAAAGCATTCATACAGAGGAACAAGTACAACGTTCTGGAATGATCATCTCAGACCCCAGCCCTGAATATTATTCAAAAATCTGTGGTGTGAATTATGTTCATGTTCGGGCTGTTCATGATCAGAAACCATCAAACCTGACTGAACTGAAGATGTTTTATAAAGAAGAATGATCCAAAATACCTTCAAACAGAAGCCAGACTCTCATTAGAAGCTATAGGGAGAGTTTAGAGGCTGTTATTCCTGTAAAAGGAGGATCTACTAAATATTGATGTAATTTGCAAAAATTTATGCACCTACCTAATTTTGTTGAAATAATTATTGCAGACTTTCTGTAAATCCAATTAACTTCATTTCACTTCTCAAATATCAGCGTGTTCATCTGATATATGATATATTTAACTGAAATTGCTGATCCGAAACAACCAACGAATCATAAAAATTATCAGGGGTGCCCAAACTTTTCATACCACTTACTCTTCCTCTCTTCACATAACCTGAATCATTTTGTCTTGCTCTGCCTTGCTGTACCTCCCTCTGCCACCCTCTACCTCCCTTGGCCTCTTTGCTTCCAGCTTTATGTCATATTAAGCAGTCTGCAGTGTGATACACTTCGAAGTTTCTGTTATGTTATTTGTGTCAGGAGGGCACCAGGTATTAAATCAGAAGGTCAGACAGTGAGGTCAGAGGTCAGTGCACTTTCTTTCGTGTAACTGCATTTTCGTGTGACAAGCTTGGTTGACCTTATTGGCAGTGTTTGTAATGAAACAAGATCCTTCAGACAGCAGCTCACCTTCATCTCACAGTTCACTTCCTGATCACCTGATCATCTGCTCATATGATCAGTGCACGTCCCGAAACTCCTGAGCTTGAAAAATCCCTGCAGAATGCAGGTTATGTGTGGCATGTGGTTGCAGGTGATGCACAGCCTGATTTTCCGGTCGGGGTGAACTTGTTACATGGTGAGTGTTGTCATAACACAGTGGGACAGTATCAGTGTCAGAGGGAAGAAGTGAATCATCTGTTCCTTCACTCAGGGTTCTGCTCAGCTGTGAACCAGGGAGGAACCACTGCCAGCCAGCAGCAGTTTAAGACTGCTTAAATAAACAGCCTTAAATACAACACCAGCTGTACTGGTTTTATTCTGTTTCTCCATTATTATTAAAGAAGCAAATCTTCATGTGTGAACGTAATGATATATGCAAGTACTTACATTGTGTGTACAACTGAAAAAAAGGCTCTATGTTCCTGTTGGGTGCTTTTATTCTGGATAAAAGACAAGATACATTGGGGCATATGTATGGCAGAATGACAGAACATTTGTGCAGCTGGGCTTTTAGATCCAACACACTCATAGGCTACCCAAGGTGGTCCCTTAAATGCTCAATTGGAGATAAATGTCAACCAGGCAGGTCAAGGAAGTATGGCAGTCTGGTGGAGACTTTCCTTGAAACAGTTGCTGTGGTGTGGGTGAGCATTTTCCTGCAGAAAAATGCCTAGGTGGAAGTCCTGCCATGAAAGTGTAGGGGGAAAATGGGGTGTATAAAATATGTGGGCATCAATATAGAAAAGGGGCACGTTTATAACAGCCTTAATGTATAAGGTTTGATGCCCAGCCTCAGAATTCTCAAATAATAAAATGAATCAGTCTCATAAATTAATTAAAAATCAGTCTCATATAAATAATCGAACCATTCTCTAATTTCTAACTAGAGAAAGCAATATTAATGATCTGAAGGTTTTAATAAATGTGAATTCTTTTATATGGTTATTGACAGCAACCAGCATTCATGAAATCAACACAGACCACTTTTATTAACACAAACTAATCTTAACACAAATATCACAAACAGCAATCAGTATATTTACAATATGAAAGCTAAATTGTTATTATAATGGTGTGTGTGAGAGAGAGAAAGATATTGTGGGTGTGTGCGCACGCGTTAAGGACAGATGGAGAGTTCGTGCTGTGGGAATGCGCGTGCGCTCTCGCGGGTGCTCAAGACAGGAGTGTGCATGTGTGCGTGCATGCGATAGAGATGGACAAAGGATAATGGCGCCAAGTTTAAACGCTCTCCACTGTAGCTGAGCTCAGCTGGTCTTTGCTGTGGTCTCTGCTGAGCCAGAACAAAGACTGAAGCTGACTGTTTAAAAGGCGGGTTTTAAAGCTTTTGCTGTGTTCTAGCTTTAGAAATAAGAAATACTGTAGCTGTATTTAAATGTTAGAAAAGAGAGAGAGATTTGCATGCAAAGAAAGCTCTAAGTTGTATTGCACACAGATTTCAGTTTAAAGTCTAAACAGTTGTAGATTTTATTAATAAAAACACATACAGCACAGTCAGTATAAAGATAAAATGTTCTTTATCTAAACTACGTCCAGATGGTTTAAAGTTCAATCTTACACAATGGATATGTTAGAAGATATCCATAGTTTTCATCCTCACCGGATTTGGAGGGGATTTTCAGCCTTCTTGTAGAAAGACGTCCAGGTAGTACATCTGGGAACGGTTTGTCCTTCTGGCTGCACAAATCACTGAGATGTTGTACTGTTCCTCTTATCACTTAGGGGTGACTAGGAGAGTGATTTTGAGCACAGTGGCTCTGTGTGGCATATTTGTTTTTATTGTTACCTTATGTAAGCTGGTGTTGTGACTGCGCAGATTAGATCTGACTCTTAAACTTTAAAATCCGACAACTGTCAGCCTGTAATTTATTGCAGTGTGTGTGTGTGTGTGTGTGTGTGTGTGTGTGTGTGTGTGTGTGTGTGTGTGTGTGTGTGTGTGTGTGTGTGTGTGTGTAATTTTTTTTACATTGCTATCTACATAGATTGTAAACAACAACACTGTTTTCTATTAGTATCACTAAAACATCATACTGTACTCAACTGATCATATTAATTAATAATAAATGATCTATATGTAATACAGTGTAATACTTGCTGCACCCTTAATTGATGAATGATTGGAAATACACTCAAATAAACAATAGTTACACCCAGAAGGATGTGTGAGATTGTAATGCTATTCGAAATGAAAATATAGGTTACCAGGAACAATAAATGATTTAATATTTATTCCGGTGTGTGCAATATTTATTGAGCTACACATGCAACATGCCAAACGACTCAGAATGGGGTTCCTAATGGTGTCCTGCAATCATCTATCCCATGAATCTTGAGTATACTATTTTGCAATGAGGTGGAGGTTTGATAGCGTATCCAATAGCATCCCTCACATTTTCAATCTGGCGATGTGGCTGGCCATGGCATAGTCTCTGCATGTTCAAGGCAAGCTCTTTAGATGGAAGCAGTGTGTGGTGGAGCACTGTCCTGTTGGATTATGTTTAATGATGAGTGTATTATAATGATACTTTGTAAACCTGAACTAAGTGATTGATAATTGTTTGATGTTTGATTTTAGACCCCATGCACACCCAGCAGAGCTACCACAGTGACTACAGCTCCTCCAGTGAGAGTCCATCAGTCACCTCTTCAGATCCAGACTACAAACATGGTCAGTATACCTTCATCTTCATGATCTTCATCATCTCAAATCAAAGTGTGTTACACAAAGTCATGTACAGTACAGCTAGCAGTAAAATACCTGAATAAAAGAACAGCTTGATCACAAACTAAGATGAAATACAAGATGTACAATATAGTTATATAAAGGAATCCTAATTAAAAACACTAGCTGTACAGTGGAAATATCATGGACAGATTTAAGTGTCTCTTTATACTGAGACGTGTGTTCAGATGGGTAGAGTTTGGGATATGTGAATGTTTTTGTTTTCTGCTCTCAGCCAGAAGATCAGAGGAGATAAGACGCTTTAGTTCACAGGTGGGACTGTCCGAGACTGATGGTGCGCTGTTCAGTGGTGGACAGAGGCACAGGTACTCACACACACACACACACACACACACACACACACACACACACACACACACACACTCTCTCTCTTACACACATATCCTCTCTCTCTCTCTCTCTCTCTCTCTCACACACACACACACACACACACACACACACACACACACACACACACACACACTCTCTCTCTCTTACACACATATCCTCTCTCTCTCTCTCTCTCTCTCTCTCACACACACACACACACACACACTCTCTCTCTCTTACACACATCCTCTCTCTCTCTTTCTCTCTCTCTCTCACACACACACACACACACACACACTCTCTCTTACACACATATCCTCTCTCTCTCTTTCTCTCTCTCTCTCACACACACACACACACTCTCTCTCTCTCTCTTACACACATATCCTCTCTCTCTCTTTCTCTCTCTCTCTCACACACACACACACACTCTCTCTCTTACACACATATCCTCTCTCTCTCTCTCTCTCTCACACACACACACACACACACTCTCTCTCTTACACACATATCCTCTCTCTCTCTTTCTCTCTCTCTCTCACACACACACACACACACACTCTCTCTTACACATATCCTCTCTCTCTCTCTCTCTCTCTCTCTCTCTCTCACACACACACACACACACACACACTCTCTCTCTTACACACATATCCTCTCTCTCTCTCTCTCTCACACACACACACACACACTCTCTCTCTCTTACACACATATCCTCTCTCTCTCTTTCTCTCTCTCTCACACACACACACACACTCAGTTCAGTTCAGAGGTGCTTTATTAGCATGAATGTAATTACATACACTATTGCCAAAGCAATTAATAATACAAGTAAACAGACGTTATAAAAAAAAAAAAATACTAATAATAACAAAAATAAAATACATAAATAAATCTACAGATTAGAGAGAAAGAAAGAAAGAAAGAAAAAACAGTAATATTAAAAAGGTTGAGTTATTAATAAAGAAAATAAGTAAAAGTAGTAATAAAGCATGTTAAAGTTAGATTAATAGAAGTAAAAGAGGTAACATTAATATATTAATATCAATATAACATATTACAGATATAAGTACAGATATTAGTGATTGGTGGACGGTCTCACTGGTTGTCTCTCAGGTTGTGACAGGCTGTAATGTATTGGGCAGCGAGTGTGATCAGCTCTCTGCTCTCTCCCAGTATGTAGGGCAGTTTGTGTGTATTAGTGCAGTGTAGGAACTCGGGGGCAACGCTGCTAAATTTCCTATAATATAAACTCCTGATGGAGTGGTATTTTGGACACTCTGTGAGGAAGTGCAGCTCTGTCTCCACCACTGCCAGCTCACAGTGAGAGCACAGTCTGGCCTCTCTGGGTGTCCAGTTCTGCCTGCGCCGGCCGGTCTCCACGGCCAGGCTGTGCTCACTGAGTCTGTACATGCTCAACATCTTTCTCAGTTTTCTATCTTTAATTTCTGTCAGGTAATCTGCCAGAGTGTATTCTCGGTTCAGAGCCGAATAGCACTGCAGTCTGTGCTGCTGTTTTACTGTCTCAGTCCAGTGTGTGATGTATTTCTGTTTTTGTTGGGTAATAATTTGGTTGGGTTTAATGTTTTGGGCGAGTGTGTAGTGGGGCTGGGTGGTGTGTGTGATGTCAGTGTGTGTTAGGTCAGTGAGATTCAGGATCAGCTGGGTTAGGGGACTCCTCTGGATGTTCAGCTCTTGGCAGGTCAGTGCTTTATAGTGGAGTGAGTGGGGGTCACTAGATTTAATGTGCTTCCAGAAGTTTATGGCTCTTTTTTGAATGTTAATTATTAGAGGGTACTGTCCTAATTCTGCTCTGCAGGCCGTGTTCGGGGTCTTCCTCTGCACACTGAGGAGATTCCTGCAGAACTCTGTGTGCAGAGTTTCAACTGGGTGTTTGTCCCAGTTTAAAAAATCCTTTTGAGTGAGGGGTCCCCAAACCTCACTACCATACAATGCAATGGGTTCTATTATTGATTTAAATAATTTTAGCCAGATTTTAATGGGAATTTCAAATTTAACAGATTTTTTAATGGCAAAAATAGCTCTTCTCGCTTTTTCTTTGAGTTCCTTCACAGCCAAGCCAAAACTTCCAGTACAACTGAATGTTATACCCAAATATGTGTATGTTTTAGTATATTCAATATTTGTGTTATTAATTTTAAAATTTAAATTCCCCTGACTTTTTGTCCCTTTTTGAAACACCATGATTTTGGTTTTTTGGTGGTTTATTTTCAAAGCCCATGTGTGACAAAAGTCCTCCAGCATTTCGAGACTTTGTTGTAGTCCCTCTCTCGTAGGGGACAGTAAAACGAGGTCGTCTGCATAAAGAAGACATTTGACCTCGGTGTCACCCAAAGTAAGACCAGGTATATTACTGGATTGATCCAATTTTTCTGCCAATTCATTAATATATAAATTAAACAGAGTGGGGCTCAGACTACAGCCTTGTCTTACTCCTCGTGACTGTGGAAAGAAGTCTGTTCTGAGTTTTTCAATTTTAACTGCACATTTACTTTGTGAGTACATCGATTTAATTACATCATATGTTCTCCCCCCAACACCATTCTCAATAAGTTTATAAAATAATCCGGTATGCCAAATTGAGTCAAAAGCTTTATGGAAATCCACAAAGCAGGTAAAGATTTTGTGTTTATTTTGAGTTACATGTTTATCAATGAGCGTGTGGAGGGTGAAAATGTGGTCTGATGTTCTGTGGTTTGGTAAAAAGCCAATTTGATTTTTACTTAGAACGTCATGTTCTATTAGAAATTGTGTAATTCTGCTGTTCAGGATGCTGCAGAATATCTTACCTAGGTTACTACTTACACAAATTCCTCTGTAATTGTTTGGGTTAAATTTATCTCCGGTTTTGAAAATAGGGGTTATGAGTCCTTCATTCCACATAGTTGGGAAGTGGCCGACATTTAAAATAAAATTAAATAGTTTTAACATAGCCAATTTGAATATATGATTTGTGTTTTTTAACATTTCATTTAACACACCATCTGTTCCACAGGCTTTTTTAGGCTGAATATTTTTTAGTTTTTCCTCTAATTCCTTTTCTGTAATTGGGAAGTCGAGGGGGTTCTGGGAATTCTTAATAATTGTTTCAAATGCCTGTAGTTTTTCAGATATTTCAAATTGTTTTCTATTTATTAATGGAGTACTGTACAATTTTTCAAAATGATTTCTCCATGTATTTCCATTAATGATTGTTAATTGTTCATGATCTGTTCGGTTTAATGATTTCCAATGATTCCAGAATGAATTAGAATTAATTGATTCCTCTAAATTGTTAATTTGATTTTGTATATGTTTGTATTTTTTAATTCTTAGAATATGTTTGTATTCTTTAAGTGCTTCACAGTACTTTGTGCGTAATTCCTGATCATGAGGTTCTCTGTGTTTCTGATTGGATAACCTTCTTAGTTCTTTCCTCTTGTTTTTACAGTCCTGATCAAACCATTTGTTTTCTTGGGTCTTATTGGGTTTGTTTTTTCTAATGCTTAAATTTGAAATTTGGATGGCACGGTCAAAAATTCTGTTTAAATGTTCCACAGCCATGTCAACTCCCTCTGCATTCTGAGGAAAGGTGTGAGATAGAAAGGAGTTAAGGAGTGTCTGGATTTGCTGGCTGTTAATTGCGTGAATATATTTTTCAGCACTGTCCTGAGTCCATCTGGGAGGTAGTTTAAATTTATAAAGTTTGCTGGGATTTTCCCAATTATCATTCCCAACTGGTTTGTTTAGATATACAGTAATTTGGCTGTGATCAGAGAGAGGTGTCAGTGGCTTGACTGTGAAGGCTCTCAGGAAGGTTGTGTCCAGATCTGTTATTATATAATCTACAACACTGTTGCCAAGAGCTGAGCAGTGTGTGAACTTACCGAAGGAGTCACCTCGCATTCGTCCATTCACAATGTACAGACCCAGGCTTCGACAGAGCTGCAGTAGGTTTCTTCCATGTGAATTTACTGATTTATCGCAGTTTTCTCTGGGGTAGTGAGTACCAAAATGTATATCATCTCCTGTAATGAAATGATCTCCTTTTGTGCTGATAAAGTCAGGTTGCTCTCCTGTTCGAGCGTTTAAGTCCCCACAGATCATTACATGGCCTTGAGTTTGGAAATGACTAATTTCGTTTTCTAAATTTTGGAAGGTTTCTTCTTTAAAATAGGGGGATTCTGCTGGGGGGATGTATATTGCACAAATAAATACATTTTGGGGGGTTGAAATTGCCTGTTTGTTAAGTTTTATCCACAAATAATCTTCTCCTTTTTTTACTATTTCAATAGAATTTGCTAGTTCTGATTTAAACCAAATAAGCATTCCCCCCGAGTCCCTACCCTGAGAAACGCCTGTTAACTTTGTGGAAGGAATAACCAATTCTCTGTGGTCTGGAGGACAACCAGTGGGACCGTCTCCTTTACACCATGTCTCCTGCAGTATCAAAATATCCATATCCTTAATTTCATTTATGAATTCAGGGTTTCTGCTTTTTAAATGAAAAAGAGAAGAGTTCAAACCCTGAATGTTCCAAACTGAAATTTGAAATGATGCCATTCTTTATGAAATAAAAGGTATGCTATTCTAATCATAGACCATGTCCCATCAGACGTGTGCAGATGTGACTGAGCATCTGCTGTATGTCTCTGAGTTCTGACACATTAGCGTTTGCTGTTCCTCTGACGACCTGAGCGTAGGTCAGGGGTCCAGGCCTGGTCTGGAGCTGCTGGGTAGTTGATGGTGGGACTGGTGCATGGGGGGAATCTGTGGTGTGTGCTGGTGCTGTTGTATGTGCAGGAACAGGGTTCCTCTGGATTCTCCTCTGCATGCCTGGCTGTGGTGGGTGATTGTAGGTGTGGTGCTGAGGTGTCTGATGGGGGGCTTGTGATGCTCCTCCTCCAGGTCTTGGGGTCTGTTGTGATGATCGTGTTCTCTTGAGGTTTTGTTCAGCGGTGTACTGGATAACCCTGCGCGTCAGTGCAATGTCCTTCAGCGTTTTTGCAAATGTAGGCACTACGTTTTTAAAAAGGTGGACGTGATCATAGAGGCAGGTGGTATCCAGAGTCGGGTGATGGGCCAGGTGGGTGTTTGGCCGGAGAGCACATTCCCTGGAGATGCTGGCGTTGATTTTCTGGATGGTGTAAGGGTGAAAATCTTTGCGAGGCAGCAGTGTTGAGATGATAATTTTTGAATTAGAGAAGGTGTTGTTGGCCTTCTCGATTACTGCTCTCAGGGAGGTGGCCACTCTCTCTTGCTGACTCCGGAGGTCGTTTGTCCCGGTGTGGATTATAATGTGGGTCGGTGACCCTAGTTTTTCTTCTGTAAGGAGCTCCAGTGCTTTTTTAGTGGTTGGGCACCAGAGTTTTACCACACTGTGTTTGGGAAATAGTTTTTTCTCATTAATGAATTTCCCAATTTCCCACTCTCTCTCTCTTACACACATATCCTCTCTCTTTCTCTCTCTCTCTCTCTCACACACACACACACACACTCTCTCTCTCTTACACACATATCCTCTCTCTCTCTTTCTCTCTCTCTCACACACACACACACACACTCTCTCTCTCTCTCTTACACACATATCCTCTCTCTCTCTTTCTCTCTCTCACACACACACACACACACACACACTCTCTCTCTTACACACATATCCTCTCTCTCTCTCTCTCTCTCTCTCTCTCTCACACACACACACACTCTCTCTCTCTCTCTCTTACACACATATCCTCTCTCTCTCTTTCTCTCTCTCACACACACACACACACACACACACACACACTCTCTCTTACACACATATCCTCTCTCTCTCTTTCTCTCTCTCACACACACACACACACACTCTCTTACACACATATTCTCTCTCTCTCTCTCTCTCTCTCTCTCACACACACACACACACACACACTCTTACACACACACACACACACTCTCTTACACACATTCTCTCTCTCTCTTTCTCACTCTCACACACTCTCTCTTACACACATTCTCTCTCTCTCACACACACACACACACACTCTCTCACTCTCTCACACATACTCTCATATTCTCTCTCTCGCACACACACACACACTTGCACATGTACACTCACACGTAGTCTTGCACACACACCCACTCTCTCAATCATACTCTCTCTCTCTCTCTCTCTCACACACACACACACTTGCATATGTGCACACACACCCCCCCTTCTCCCACACATACTCTCACACTCTCTCTTTCTCGCTCGCACACACACACTTGACACCGACCAGACGCTTCTTTAAACCTGTAAAGGTTCTTCCCACTCACATAAAAATGGTTCTTCTGTGGTACCACTCAACAAAAAAAAAACATTTGGAGCTCCTATATGTCTAGGAATGTAGGAGTGTAAGTAGGCCCACAGCTTTTTTCCGGTTTTGTGTAGAATATTTTTTTTCTTGGACTGATTTAATACAGATGATAGGAACTGATTTGCAGGTTGGAACAGCTCCTGCTCATGGCTTAAATCATTAACACCCACTGACAGAGTGTTCTCAGATCTGCAGTGGCTTTTCCTGCCTTTCCTGCCCTCTCAATTCTGCCCCCACAGCTCCCTCTGGTGCTCACAGCACTGAAGCAATGGTGCAGGGCTGTGCTGGTTCTGTGATTTGGTAGTAAATCAGTTTTAGATTGTGGTTCTCTAACTGATCTCCTAATCATCAGAAAAGAAAACACAGGCCAGGTCACATCAGATCACACACAGATGAACATCAGAATTAAATATCTGTATAAATTCTGTATTTATTTACAGGGCTTTAGCTGTAGCAATAAACTCTGTTAACGTCCCAAAATTTCTACTTACTTACAATTACTCTATCAATTCAGTTCATATAAAGCTGGGTAATATGGCTAAGTTTAACTGTTTTTTGTTGTGTGCACTTTTTGAAGCATTTTGAGGAACACTGACCCAAATGTACATTTCATTATGGATAGTGTAATTGGTGCTGTTTAAATGTAGAAATAATTTCAGGATTATTATGCTTGAAAGAGTAATTGTGTAGCAGTTTTTAAGAATCTGATACAGCTGTTGCATATTGTCTGAAAACACTGAGGTAAATTTTGTGCATGTTGTAAAATTGTAAAAATTATTTTTAGCATATCATCCAGCTCCTGAATCTTCAAAACGTTTACAGTTTACAAAAAGTTTACAAGAAAATGAAAAACTAAATATAAAATTAAGTTTTAGCATGTCTTTACTGCATTAAAGTAAGCTGAATACAGTCAGAAATACTAAAATACACTACCGGTCAAAGGTTTTAGAACACCCCCATTTTTTCTTCTTTATTTTTTGCCATTTAAGCTCTGTGTCTGTGTGTGTGTGTGTACACACTATATGATAATTTATAAACATAATCTTGTTAAAGTTAAAATCTCTTGTGTTGTGACTGCAGGCTGTATGACCGTGGGCAGGAGGAGCTGTCGGGGGCGGAGCTATTGGTGCACAGACAGGAGGAGGAGATCCGGAGGCTTCAGGCGCGTCTGTCCCGGGCCAGCTTTCCTCCTTTCGATGACCGTCGCACTTCCATCGCTGACCTGCGGGAGCCACTTAGAAGCAACCCACTGAACACAAGCAGCCTGCAGCCTCTCAAAGCCAAGGTCTCAGCAGATGTTTACGTTTGTTTATTTGTTTGTGTTTATGGTACATGCACTGCTGGTGCTGACCAGACATGTATAAAGTATTAGCACACACTCTCTATTGATTGACTTCTTTAAGCACCACATTTATGTAGAAATAGTCAAAAGTTTGAATATAATGGAAGACAGGCTAAACAGAATTGACAGCAAACCATTAGGATATTTTAACCAACTTGACATAAAAGGTCACTAGTTATTCTAATACTAAATTAAAACCAGTTGAGGCTGTCAAGGGCCACGTACAATGTTTTATATGTCTCAAGCTTTTATGAACAGAAACAGATCAACTGTGTTCCTTTCCCCTTCTTCTCCTCACTCCCTCAAATAAAAAACATGGACTCTGTGTGGGGACATGGGGTGTTCTCCTTTCTCACCCTCACTGCCTCGATCACTCTAGGTTAAAGGCATTAAAGGTGGTGTTTCTGGTTCTTCTATCTTGAAACATACTGAAGAAGTTTAATAGTTCTCAGTGCATGCAGGCAGCAGAGTGAAAGGCAGAATGGAAGCAGCATGGTGTTCTTATAAGATCAGCTTGATCGCTTGATTTGCTCAATGATAAGCAGCTTCATCAAACCTGGTGAGACAGTGCAAAGCATCTACCACTCTGGCTTTAGTGATAAAGTAGGTTTGGAATGATTTCGAACATTTTTATAATTGTAATGAGTAACAATGCAGCACATAAATAATATATCAGAGTATAATTACTCATAGAAAATATGCAGTGAAGTAAAAGTGGGTGTAGAAGAAAAAATTATACTCCAGTAGATACAGATACAGCATTTTAGTATTATATAACTATAGAATATGTAGTTCTATTTCAATACTATAACCTTGTTTCTAATGAAGGGACATTGTGTAAAACATAAATAAAAACAAAATATGTTGATTTGCAAATCCTTTTCAACCTATATTGAATTAAGTAAAGTACAAGGGCAAGATAGTTCATGCTCAAATGGACAAACTTATTTGTTTTTTGCAAATATTCACTTATTTTGAATTTGATGCTGCAACACTTTCCAAAGAAGTTGAGAGAAGGCAACAAAAGACTAGGGAAACAGGACAGTGTCGTGAGTGGGTATAAAGGAGGCATCCATGAAAGACCCTGAAAGTTGTTCACAAGCGTTGTCAGTGAACACAGTTCATTACTTCATTTACAAGTAAAACTGTGTCATGCAAAGCAAAAGCCCTGTATTAACAACACCCAGAAACACTCCCAGCTTCTTAGTGTCCAAGCTCCTCTGAGGAGGAAAAGTATTCTGTGATCCAGGTCCAAAATTCACATTGTTTTGGAGATCACGGGTGTTGTGTCTTCCGAGCCAAAGAGGTAAAGGACTGTTCAAGTTCCAAATCCAGCTTCTCTGATTGGAGTGTGTTAGTGCCCATGGCATGAGTAACATGCACACTGGTGAAGGCACCATTAATGCTGAAAAATACATACAGGTTTTTGAGCAACATATGTTGCCATTACAGCAATGTCTTTTTCAGCAAGACCGTGCCAAACCATATTCTGCACGTATTACAACAGCCTGGCGTCATAGTAAAAGAGTGTGGGTGCTTGAAAATGTGAGGCACATTATGAAGTGCAAACCAGAGACCCCAGGCTTTTGAGCAACTGAAGTTGAACATCAAGCAAGAATGGGAAAGAATTCCACCTACAAAGCTTCAACATATCTTGTTTTTGTAGTGTAGAATATAGATTAGACTAGTCTCTGTGTGCATTTGCATATCTTTGTCAATAATAGGTGCAACTTAAAGTAACTGAATTCATTCATCCGTTATGTCAGAAGGAAATGGTCAATAAGTATAGTAAACATAACATGTATACTTTGTTTTATATGTGCAGCATGACTTCCGTGTGTGTCTGTCTGTCTGTCCCTCTCTGTAGAATGTCTTTGGTCCAGAGTTTGTGAAAATGGCCAGTGAACCTCAGGTTGTTTTGAATGTCCCTGCCTCCATAATGGTAAGATGCAGTGTTTTCATTCATTCAGTCATTCATTCACATACCACTTCAGTACTTGGCAATATGCAGGAGCCTTGTAAAGCTGTGTTGTTTCTCTGTGTTTCCATGTATGCGTTTGTAGAATAAGCGAGGGAAGGTGGAGGAGAGCCAGAGGAAGGTGGGTGTGGTGCTGCTGAATGGTCAGAAGCTGGAGGTGAGCTGTGATGTGAAGGTCCTGTGTAAAGATGTGCTGGACATGGTCATCGCTCATGTGGGCCTAGTGGAGCATCACTTATTTGGCCTGGCCTTTCTCAGAGGTGAGACTGTAACCTAGGGAAATATGTGCAATATTAGTTGTACAGTACCTCTATAACAGTGCAGTAGAAACATCATATGCAACATATTAATGACCACCAATAATAACTTTCAAATTTTTTGCACTCACCAACCACTTTTTGCAGCGGACCAGCCACTTGAAAAACCATAGGAGCCACTTGGAACAGGTTTAAAATTGCCTTAGAAGCCCATAGAATAACAAAGCAACCTTATAGTAACGCCTCAGAAAGCAGATGAAGGTTGCAAAAGTTTGAAAACCTCTGGTTTAGTGCTGCTGTAGCACTGCATCCGTAACAGTGCTTTCTAATAATTGTTACTCAATTTAAATAGAAAAAATGAAACTCAAGTTTTTTATTTGCTTCTCTTTTTTCAGATGACGAGTTCTTTTTCATCGACTCAGACACCAAACTCTTAAAGGTAGCCCCTGATGGTTGGAAGGAGGACCCTAAGAAGAAGAAAACAGACGTGAATTTTAATTTGTTTTTGCGCATCAGGTTCTTCCATGACGACGTGAACTTCATCCAGTAAGTACTAAGGGAGTGTTTGGGCGTGAGGGTGTCTGATCTGGATACAGATTAATGTACAGCAGTCATATGATTTTTCATATTTATCTTGGCAAGCTTTTATCTCAGGGCCTCATGTTTGCGATGTGAGGGCATTGGGGTCCATTGCTTTGCAGTGTGCAACACATTTTCAGTAAAATGATAAAGTTTTCTATATAATTTCGTAGTTTCCCTGCAGTGTTCTTAATATCTTAATATCTGGATTTGCTAAGTGTTCCAGCACTTTCCACACAAACACCCGGTAAAATAAAGTATTTTTATCCAGAAATAAATCCTACCGCTTATAAAAACAGCAGCGTCATCGCTGTCTGGTGAGGATTTGTGATTAATTAATTTAAAGTCTTCTTCTGTGACACGCTTTTTTTTTTACATGGTTAGTAGGGGGGAAAATAATCTATTATAATCGAAAATGAAACAATCAAAGACTGTCAAGACTCCTTTTACGTAGGTTATGACCAGTGATGTCAGTAACACGTTACATAGTAAAAAGATGAAATGGTCGGCCGCAACCACGCAAAAATAAGAACTGGCTAGTGAGCTAACAGGCTAAAACTAGCACTTGGGCTGAACACACACACACACACACACACACACACACACACTATGCGACACACATGTTCTAAATAAATACAGTAATACAGTCTAAATACAGTATACACTATACACTATTATGAGTTTATATTAGTTAAAGATGATCAATGTCAAGGATGGTTATTCACTCTGTGCTGCAACAAAGTGCTAACTTCCATCAAAAACAAACTAGAAGAAACATCGCAGCGGCACACTAACTTTCAGAAGAAGTCCCAACTGCTGAATATAACTAATAAAGTAACTTGTAATCTAAATTAGTTATTTTTAAAAATCAAGTAATCCATAAAGTAATTAATTTACTTTTTAAAGTGGCAATCAGATTCCTTTTTTTTATGCCATCACTGGTTATGACGAAATTATGTTTTCTTATTAAACCAGAATAAATATTATATTAAAATTAGTTTGATAATGTGAAAAATATTAGTATGACAAAAGCAAAAACAAATAGTTTTTCACGCCACTGTAAGTACATTCAAATAATGAGTTTTGTGCTTTGGTCGCAGTTAATCATGAACTCGTTCATGTTTTTCCATTTAACACAAGCTAACACTAACGTGGTAAACACATATCCATACATGGTGTGGCCAGCAACAGCTTATTTGCATAAAAGTGACAGAGCCCCTAAATAGCTTGTTCAGAAAGGGACTGAAACAGGCAAGGTTAGAGCTGGTGATATCTGTTTGTTACAGTGAATTTGTGCAAAGAACTTTATGAACATGTTTTGTATAGCTCACAGACCTATTGAGATATAGTAAGGCCCATTTAAAATCCCAATTTAAATTACCTATTTGTAGCTCATGTACTGATTTCTGTGTGTTCCTGCAGGCACTTCATGACCAAACACCAGTACTACTTGCAGTTGCGGAAGGATGTTTTGGAGGAGCGTCTGCGCTGTGATATGGAGAATGCTATGCTTTTGGCCTCTTTGGCACTGCAGGCAGAGTTTGGAGACTACCAGGCAGAAGTAACAGCTTTTCATACCTTTAACTACCTAAACCCATGATTCATTAATTAAAAATAATGCATAAACTAAATTGCTATTTAACTGCATTTTGTGAAATCATGAAACTGATGAAATATAGAGTTTAGCAGATCATGTTTGCTCTCTTTTTTTATCCCAATTTAAATGTAGTCTTCTTTTTTTTGCAAATAGCAGTTTATTTGATAATTACATCAATCACACAACAATACACACATTCACTACTTACAAACCTGTACATACACAAAATCACAGAACAACTGGAGGAAAACAAGAGATCCACCCCTCATCCCTCTTTTCAATATTATCCTTCACACTCCAAATATCATCTGTCCAGTTACTAACAATTCTTGAAGTAGCCTTACAAAGCCTGGCTGTAGACCAGCTCCGAAATAAAAAAAATGCCATAGCCAAAAAATACTTTAGCCATATGTTCCTCAACAGAACATTAGGCCCATTGTATTGCTTTAAAATAGCCTCTATAGAGGATGTTGAGACTGTCATCAGAATCTTCTTTAGTATTAGTTTCAAATTAAATCTAGAATAAATCCACATAAAAACAAAAAAGCTGGACATAATCGTAGTTTGATATCTAACAGTTCAGAATTAAACTCCATCATAAAAGTCCAAAACCTTAAACCACTGCACATTCCCAATCTTCAGTTCTGCTTCTGAAGTGATACCTTTACTTCTGATCCAACCCTAATATAAATCCAACACTTTTGTTGGAGTAACTGTATTAGTATGTAAAGATTTCTACAAGATTTTGGAGCATTGTTGTGACTGTTTGATTGCATTCTGTTGTGAGAGCATCTCATCCACCACAGTTCATTCAAAAGTATTTGTTTAGAGCACAATCATTTCAGAGAACAGAATTCAAGGGGTTTACACTCCATGTTCATGTTTATTGTGTCAGCATTTCTGGACTGAAGGGCTTGAGACCACTGTCCTAAATACAGCAGTACAGCTGGTTCAACATTTAAAAATCCTTTTTTAGGGGAATGAGTTGAAAAGTGTGTTGTTTCCTTTCTGTTAGCTCCATGGAAAGACATATTTCCGGATGGAACATTACTTGCCTGCATATGTGATGGATAAACTGGACCAGAGCTCCATTAAGGAGGAGCTTTCCAAACTCCACAGCACATACTATGGAGCCAAAGAGGAGGAGGCGGAGTTTGAGTTTCTGAAAGTGAGTATGATTTCCTTGCACAATGCATATGCACACACTTCACAGGTTTCTTTCCAGCACAAAGTGTATAATGTACAGGAAAAATTAGCAAAGAAAATCATATTTTTGTTCAAGGGATTTTATTCTATTGTTAGCCAAGTTAATATAGTAGAGGGGTTTATTCCATTTTTGACCAACAACCTTTTGGGAATGTAATATAATACAGTCTTTTTGGGAGAAAACAAATGATTCTGGCAAAGACCGTCTGGGGTAACCAATTCCCAATAATCAATGAATTAATAAAACTGAATTGCTGTAAGGCAGAGACCCCATATTGAATCAATGGTAAAAAAAAATGGTATGCAAACTTGTAATCATTAGTAATTTACCCTGATATAAAGTAAATTTAATGAAATGTAAAAGTGTGTGAAAGCTGTTGGTATTTGTGTGTATTAAAGGTGAGTCAGCGGCTAACGGAGTACGGAGTTCACTTCCACAGAGTTCTGCCAGAGAAGAGGTCCCAGACTGGCATCCTGCTGGGCGTCAACTCCAAAGGTGTTTTAATCTTTGAGCTGCTGAATGGGAATCGAACCCCAGTCCTGAGGTTTCCCTGGAGAGACACCAAGAAGATCTCCTTCACTGTAAGATAAAAAAACATTTAAACAAAGCTAACATACTACCTCATTCGTGTTAATTGTTTCCTCTTCACCTAGAAAACATTACCTTAATCATTTTTGCTGACCTCAATATTCTCTGTTATGTCCCTGTATTGTACAGAAGTCTTATTAATTATGTAATTAATGAGACATGCCTTTATACATTTTCATCTGGAATAGTGTCATATTAATAATTCATATTTTTAATGTAATATTAATTAATCTAATAACTTAACATTTACAAATGGAGTCCTACAGAGTAGACACTAAAAGAGGTGAATGTGTGTTACAGAAAAAAAAGATCTGCCTGCAGAACACATCAGATGGGATCAAACACCAGTTCCAGACAGACAGTCAGAAAACCTGTCAGTACCTTCTCCACCAATGCTCTGCCCAGCACAAGTTTCACCTTCATCTGAAGACCAGGCAGAGCAACCAGGAGCTGCAGGAGATTGGTAATGCTAAGGAGCTGAAACTTAATTATTCCATCATCCACAGCATCTCATTTACTAACCTCACCTGACAGATCTGCTCAGCTTAATTTAGCTTAATTGTTTAGTTTTCTTTCGATGTTGATTTTGTCCAAGACTATACATTAATTAAGATAAGTAAGCTTGTTTCCATCTGCATTCTCTGCAAACTTAAATAGAGAACAAACAATAAAATACAAAATATATGCATCTTTGGGCAGGTCAAGGAAGTGTTACAATCTGGCAGAAACATTCATGGGAAACCCGTGTGAATGAGCATTATCCTGCTGATAAGAGCCAGTTGGAAGCCCTGCCATAAGAGGCAACACACATGGCTGCAGGATGTCCTGCACATATTGCTGAGCTGTCTCTTGTTTTACTGCTAGGGCTGACTGTCTTATGCGATGCCTCACTATAGGCAGGTGGGGCAGTGTGTTGCTTCCAAGCAAAAGCAGGATTGAAGCACGTACTATGAGGTCTTCATACTTAAACCCAACCATCACTGGATCCCTTACATGCAAAATTCAAAATTGCTAAATTCAACCATGCAAAATTCAATATGGTTCCAGTACATAGCACTCCAGGTTTCATTCCTGACACCACTTTATACGTAAGCAACGGCGTGGTAGGCTGCACTGCCCAACAGCTCCCGTTAGTTTTTACTTGTAATTAAGTTTAATCAACGCTCCGGTACCTCTTTCAGTGCATAAGCTGTGGCTTAGGGTCAAAGAACAGTCTGGGTAACTTTTCTCTCACTCTAAACAAGATGAAGTCTAGTTTTAGAGTACAAGCAGGCAGCACGAAGAAAGCTAACAAGGCAGGCCTAGCGGCATCGCACTCACCTGATGAAGAAGCCCAAGCGGGAGATTCCCAGCGGCGCTCTGACTCCACTATCCTCGAGGCAATTAACTCACTCCGATCTGAGCTTTGTGCCACCAAGATGGAAATTTGCCAAACAGTCGACGCACGAATCGAGCTCATGGCGTCCTCGATTAGAGGGGAAATATCTGCACTAAAAGAGGAAACGAACTCTGCTATCGTGGCTCTGCAAGCAGTTACGGAACGTCACAACTCTACTTTACAAGAGTTGGAGAACTCGGCTACATGCTCATCAGATGCAGTCAGCACACTTTAGGTGGAAGTGAAAAGACTACAGACTGAGCTAACCCGGGTCTCAGAGAAATGTACCGATTTGGAAGGGTGCTCGAGACGGCAGAATATTCGTATCACTCGGGTTAAGGAGGGCATGGAAGTTGGCCAGGGAGTGAACGAGTTTGTTTCGGATCTCCTGAAGAAAGTTCTTAACCTGAACGACAAACCCCTTATTGACAGAGCGCACAGAACTCTCTGTAGCCGACCTGATGATGCAGACCCCCCTCGGCCACTCATTGCACGACTGCACTACTTCCAAGATGTCACCAGAATTCTCCGCAAATCGGCTGAGCTGAGGGATCTCCCTTATTGCGGTCAGAGGATTCAGATCTTTCCTGACTTACCTCTGGAGGTGGTGAGATGCAGAGCGGCATTCAACACAGTGAGAGGAAGGCTACGCGACGAGCCTGGAGTGAAATCCAGCCTGCTATACCCAGCTAAACTTAAATTGACCGTCAATGGTGCAGAGTCGGTGTTCACGGATCCAAAAGAGGCAAAAAAGTTTGTGGACCAGCAGTTCGGCAACGTCGTGCCCAGCTCCTAACAAGGCTAGTAAAATGAATATATTAATGAGCAGTTAATAGATCTGCGTTTTTATTTATGCTGTTCATACTACGTTGACTTGGGAGGGCTACCTTTTTTTCCAGGTAGGGTAATGCGTTATATATTTCTTACACCCAGGCTTGTTATCATATGTATGGTATATATGGTGTGACCAATTTGGAAATAATAGCTGTGCGTTATACAGTTTGTTATATACGGGGCTGTTTTAGGAGTCTGTACTAGACTTAGCTTTTTTCTGTTCTGTTTTTTGTGGGTTGTTACTGTACTTCCCAGATGGGGTCGTGTCTTAATTTGTTTTGGGTTAGTATAGGCAAGACAGCTTTAGGCAGGGGAGGGTGGACTTGGGACTTCCACTACTATACATCTCCGTGTTGAAGAATGATGTTTACACTGCTAATGTACATAGGATACAGTAGACAGATAGAATGCAAGATCTAACAAAACAGGAGAAGGGGAAAAATAATGGCACATCTTAAGTCGTTGTCCAGTTATATTATATTCCTCCAGGAAACCCATTTAAATGCACACGTTAAACTGAGAGCCAGGTGGGTTGGACAGGTTTATAGCTCAACATTTGCATCCAGAGCAAGGAGGAGAGCTATACTCATAAGAAAAGGTGTTCAATTCTTCATAAATTGACAATTGCAGACAGGGAGGGAAGATATGTGATTGTTCAGGGGGAGTTGTACAAATTACTCATAACACTGATTAATATCTATGGTCTAAATGTGGACTCTTCTTCTTTTTTAAGCATGTCCTCATACAGATCCTGGATATTTCACAGTCCAGTTTAATCATTGGGGGTGATTTAAATACTGTGTTAGACATACATCTGGATAGTTCATCATCCAGTAAAATTACACCATCAATGAAAAACTCTAATTTAGGTGATGTTTGGAGAGTTTTTAACCCTATGAGTAGAGCATATTCTTTCCACTCCAGTGTTCATAATGTATATTCTCAAATTGATTATTTTATAGTGGACTCCAAACTATAAAAGTAAAGTTTTACTAATGTAAAATATCATAATATTGTTATATCACATCATAGCCCTGTTTCTTTTGCCATACATTTTAATGATTTGAACCAACCAAATAGAGTATGGAGACTGGATCCCCAGTTGTTGAAAGATGCAGAAATTTGCTAATTTGTCTTTGAAATGAATGACAAACCTGGTACCTCTCCATCCATCCTTTGGGATTCAATGAAGGCCTACTTTAGATGATGTATTATATCTTTCCAGTCAGTTAAGAGAAAAATTCACAGAGCTGAGGTATTGGAGTTGGAACGTCAAATAAATGCCTTAGACAAATCCAATGCAGCCAACCCCTGTGTGGAGACCTATAAGAACATCTTAGCTTTAACGTTTTAAATATAACCAGCTAATGTCAGAGAGAGTTATCAAACGTTTTTTGTGTACTCAACAACAGTATTTTGAATTTGGGGAAACACCTCATTAACTCCTGGCTAGGCAACTTAGAAAGATGGAAAGTGACCGGACAATAATTATGGTGAAGGCAGAATCTGGTGATTTGTTAACAGCTCACACCGATATTAATCAGAGATTTAAACCATTTTATTAATCTTTTTACTCAGCCAAAGCTGAGGCCGTAGATCTAGATAAGCATAAATTCTTACAGAACTGTGAACTGCCAACTCTAACTCAGGAGGACCAAGATTCCCTGAATGTAGAGCTAACAGTCCAAGAGATACAAGAAACTATTAAAGCGCTAAACAAAGGTAAAGCCCCAGGCCCAGATGGCTACTTAATATTTAATAACATTCTTGCTCCTTATTTACTTAAGATGTATTTACAAGAGAAGGAAAATGGCTTCTTATCTCCCACATTCAATAAAGCCATAATTACAGTGCTCCCTAAAAAAGGGAAAAATGCTACTAAGGTAGGTGAGTAGCTATAGACCAATCTCTCCTGAATTATAATAAAAAAATACTAACTAAAACCCTGGCAATTAAGCTTAATCAGTTAACAGGCCAACTTGTTCATTCCGATCAGAAAGGATAATTTGAGGCACCTTTTTAATATAATCTACTCCTAATGCGGCGATAAGGATGATTTAGTTGTTAGCTCTTTGGACGCATAAAAGGCCTTTGATCAGTTAGAGTGGCCATCCCTTTTTGCAGTTTAAAAAAAAAATTAATTGGGTGATGAATTTGAATCCTGGATAAGAATCCTGTATCATAACCCATCGGCTAGAATAATCACAAATAAAAAATTGTCTTCCCTAATTCATCTTCACAGAGGCACGAGACAGGGGTGTGCTCTCTCACCCATGTTGTTTGCTTTGGCCCTAGAACCTCTAGCCCAGGCCATTCGTTGTAATACTGATATTCAGGGTCATGGCACGGGAGACACAATAACTAAGATTTTACTCTTCGCAGATGATATTCTTCTCTTTGTAAGCAATCCACAGTCTTCAATCTTATTCTCGAACTAATTTCAAATTTTGGTCAGTTCTCTGGCTATAGAATAAATTGGTCTAAAAGTGAACTAATACCAATCAGATTAAACTAATATCAGATTAAACGATACCTCAGATGTTCAACGTTTCCCTTTTAAGATAACATTGAATAGATTTACATACTTGGGAATAGTCATCAAAAAAAATTATAAATCTCTATTTAAAGCTAACCTTCTCCCTCTCTTGGTCAAATTGTAAGGTAACATTCAAATTTGGAAATCCCTTCCTATCTCCATGGTTGGCAGAGTCAATGCTATAAAGATGGTCTTCTTGCCACAGATACTCTATTTATTTCAGAATATTCCCATCTTTCTCCCAAAGGCCTTTTTTAAGCGTTTGGACTCAATTATCCTTCCATTCATATGGGATTATAAAGTTCATCGTATTAACAAAGAACATTTATGTAAATCTAAGAATCAGGGTGGATTGGCCCTCCCCAATTTCATGTTTTATCACTGGGCTTGCGTTCTTGGAATGATCAGTATATGGTTAGACCACACATTTGTACACCCTTAGTGGATCGCAATGGAGAGACAAGAATGCTTCCCCTATGACAGGGGTGTCAAACTCATTTTGGCCGAGGGCCACATTGGCATATTGGCTGTCCTCTGAGGGCCAGATGTAACTTATAAATGTAAGAAAATGTAACCAGATGTAATATAAAATGAATGTAATTACTCCTTAATGTTAAATAACTCTCAATATATTATTTATTCAATCAAATATTACAGTTGCATGGAAAAAATGTTAGCTTGTTGCTCTATTAACATAAATCCTTTTAATTTGTCATGTTATGAAATCCAAAAACTCCATCAATCAAGAACCAAACTATTCAAGTGAATAGAAATGACATAAAATACAAGTTATATTAACTTTGATCAAAACGTTTGATACTGAAATAAGGCTTAATAAATATAAAATCAAAAATTGTGAGCTGTTAAGAACATGACAGATTTAGCATTTCCTCAGATTTAGCAGTTCCTCATACAACCACTAGTGGGAGCTGCAGCAGCACAAGCCCGCAGTCTTTACTGAGTCAGAGCTACAGCCCAGCCACGGGCTACAGGGCTCAGCTGAGCCAGTCTGGAGCGTTTTTAACATTTTTAAGTTCTTCCGTGTATGAAATAAAGATTTTTAACCCCACTAACCGGATAATACAGTTCATCTTTCAGCCCAAGCAGCTAACAGTAGCAGTTTAAAGCAGCCATCACGGAGTCACTGCTCGGATTACATTATAAACAGGTCAGTTAGCGCGCTGCTAACCTCATGGTGTTTATAACTACGGAGTTTAGTGGACACACCACGGCGGCAAGGTTAGACTGTTGGGCTACTGAAGACTATTAAAGGCTATTGGAGGTTATTGAAACGGTTATTGGGGGCAGAAATCAGTAAAGGCTGGTTAGATAAGTGATTCACGTCTTCGTCCTTTGCTGTGGTGAAACTGCGACTAGCCCTGTCACAGTGATGTTTATTAACGTCATTAAAACATATTTTGTCAGCTATTGTCTTATAAATATTTACACATAACTTATATCTCTCCTAAATGGCAGTAAATATCTCTCCTAGTGGCAGTAAGCCGTAACCTCGCGGGTAATACAATCGACAAGCATTGTGGGAAATGTAGTTTTTGGTCAAAGAATGCTTCTGACCTATTTATTATGGACACTAAGATTTTACAAGCTCTCGCGGGCCACATAAAAGGACGTGGCGGGCCACATTTGGCCCGCGGGCCTTGTGTTTGACACATGTGCCCTATGACATCAGTGTAATAATTCTATTCCCAAATGCCTTGGATAAATCTATTTATAATGGTAATATATTGATCCATAACACAATTTGGAGTTGGCGACAGATAAAATCTTTATTTAAGGAAGAAACATTGTCTCATTATTTACCTATCACTAAGAACCCTTCTTTTACCCCATCCATTTTATATGCTACCTTTACACAGTGGAAGTGTTTAGGTCTCCACACAGTTTTGCTTCATTTGAACAACTTCAGAGTCGATAAGACCTACCCTCTAGTCACTTTTTCAGATACCTGCAGGTCAGAGACAACTAATTTTGAAAAAGCCAAGCACAGCGTTCTAGATAATTTTTCAAACTGTGTGACTGGGCAAATCATGCTATATCAGGGTTTTATAATATGCTATTAAGTCATTATAAACCATCCACTGATACCTTTAAAGAACAGTGGGAGTAGGAATTTGGGTTGCATATAGAGAAGGATCTGTGGGAAGAGGCTTTGGAAGGCATTCAAGGCAAATACAAGACATTCCCTATTACAATTCAGGATTATGCACAGGTTACACTACTTGAGAACTAAGTTACATAAGATTTTTTAAGAGGTGTCTTCTATCTTTGACAAATGTCAATATGAAATGGCCACTTCTTTACCATAGCATTGTCCTCTGTAGTAAACTTACCAATTTTGGGTTGAATTTTTAGACACTTTCTATAGTTTTAGACAAGATATTAGATCCTGATCCAATTGTGATAGTTTTAGGGCTATCAGAAGTTATATTAACACTTAGAAAACCCCAACAGCAGTTACTAAGGGCTTGGAAAGGGACAGATGTCCCATCCAGCAAGGTATGGTTAAGAGAAATTATCAAACTTTTACATCTGGAAGAAAATAAGATTCACACTAAAAAACAGATATGGGCAGTTTAATAAAATTTGGCATCCCATTCTGCATTATTTGGAAAGTACCAAAACCAATGGCAATATGACATTAGATTAAATAACTGGAAGTCCTGGGTGGGGGTTTGTGTGTGTGTGTGTGGGGGGGGGGGGGGGGGGAGTACTGTATTAGTTTACTATTTGTGATATTTAAAATTGGGAAGGTACATTGTAAATGTTTGTATTTGTATTTGTAAATGTTGAATACATATATACTCCTGTTTAATAAACAAATGTTAAAAGAAAGAAGCAACAGTGGCTGGATGACAGATGGTCTAGATGCTTTTCTCAGTCCAATTATGCTCCTCTCTGCCGAGTCGATTAGCTTGACAAAATGTCTTCTAGTCCGTTAGCTAACAGTCAACAATCTCTTACCAGGAGGTACACTGCTCAAATGTAACCTCTGATAGTCTGTTTGTTATTACGCCTTTTCACCCACTAATTTGACCACATCTGTAATCAATCAAATTATCCACAACACAAAATGACCCACTGAATTTCTTGTTCTTATTATACTGAACTACTACAATTGCATACAGTTTAGGAATGTCCCAATCACATTTTTGCTTTGGATTTGATCCAAAGTTTTGTCAAAGCAGTAAAAAAAATGGAATGCTGCCAAGTTGTCTCCTAAGGCTTTTAAAATAAATCTTTAGTTAATAAAACAATGGTATTAAAACGTACCTCACCTCGTGAACTCCTTTACACTGAATATGGGCCACAGAGCCTTAGACTAGTCTACTGTTGACTCCTTGCGTCCTGTTAATGCATGGTGTGTAAAGCATGTACGTATGGACAACATAACCTCACATTTTTGATAAATGATTAATTCAGATCCTTTACACCCAATTCCGTTCCTTTGAATATTGTGTGATCGGAGCCGTTTTCTGATTACATGACCGGATCCGGAACGACCCGAATACAGTTCTTTAGAATTGTAGTGCGATACGTTTTTAGTTTTTAATTTCCATAAATTTCCACAAAGCCATTTTTATTCTTTCCATAGTTACCCCTCAATACATATCTATACCCATCAGTACTCATTTATATCCATACCTTATCATATATATCCAAATTCATCTATGCCCATCCAGAACCAAATACATTAATACACGTCCATTCCTATCCATTTCTATAACAATTTCCATCTAGCCTATCAATACTCATATCTGTATTCATTCATATACTTCTATATGCATTTCCACACTTATACCCATAACAATATCTATATGTAGAACCATATCTGATAATACCCTGAAATAATGCCCTGTAACCTCTTTTTTTGTCTCTACAGAGAACTCTCCTTTGAGTAACCTGCAGTATCCTGCTGGTCTGGACAGTTTGGACAGAACTATCAGCGTGGCCAGTTTAGCCCTGAGCACGCCCGGCTCGCGTTCTGATTCTGACCCGTTAAAGCTGATAAACTCTGAGCTCGCTTTGACCCGGGGTGTCCCCGCACGCCTCTCCATCCCAGAGGAGAGCTCTTTCCCTGGCTTCAACTCCACCTCCAACCCCCGGCTCAAGAGCCGCTCTCATCACAACTTGGGCCAGGTGCCCGAGTCCCCGGAGCACAGGGCGGTGCCCTTCAGCAGCCAATCACAGAGCAACACTGTTAGATCGCTGTCACTCACACAGTCACATCAGAGGGCCAGCTCCGACACGGACTCCATCACAATCAGCAGACAACCGGAGGGGTGAGGCGCTTGTACACACACCCACACACACACACACACACTCACATACAGTACACACCATACAGAGTGTCCAAAAGTATGTGGACACCTGCTCCTCCAGAGTTTCTTGTGAAATTAAGGGTATAAACCAAGAGATTGTTTTATAATAGGTGCTGGAACATTACTGTAAGAATAATTTTTTTCCTCTAAAACAAACCATGTGACTTCAGAAGGGGAAACTCGGATTCATCTGCTCTGAAAGGAGACCGCATCACACCCGCCCAGTTTAAAATGATTCTTCTGCATGTTCTGTGCATTTATCCATTATCACCAGAGAGAGCCCTAAATCCCAAAACGTATGGACATCAGCTTTATTATTTATAAATTCTAGCTATATTTATTAATGAATTCTTTGAGTCTATTTAAACTTGGACATATTTTGAAATATGTGAAACCTTTAAAATGCTTTAAAAAAACACTCCCATTGTGTTGCTGGTTAGCATAGATGTTTGTTAGCTGATGTATCAGAGCTGGAGATCCGGCTGCTCCGAGTGCTCTGGCTGCCTAGTGATGCTGCATCAGCAGTAGTTAAAAAAAACAAAAAACGCTGGGTCAGACATAACAAATTGAAGACGGCGTGTGCTCATACTCACCCTTGTAATTTCAAGGTCATTACCATTGATTTTGGGAGTTCTAATGAGTGGGTGTGTTCACTAGCTCAACTAATTGAGGGAGGCAGTTGGGTAAAAATCAATAAATAGCCTTGATTTCAGAAAGAACGATAGAGGAGCGGGTGTCAAGTGCTGGTTATCAGCTCTGTTAAATTTTTTCCCTCGTCTGCCCTGTGATCAGCTCTGTAGGCGACGGTGCCAGCTGGAGTCCAAAAAGCCAAAGGGAGGAATCAGACTCTTCATCCTGTGAAGAATCTGGTCAGGCTTATGTCAAAGGTCAGCACTGAATATTTTACTATTATGTTGCAAATTGTTTGATTTTTAGGAGGTAAGGGCCTATTGTACATGATTTGTAAAATACCCTGTATAATATCCATAAAAAAATTATGCATGAATTAACTCTGATTTATAGACAATGACTTAAAATTAAAATGAAATTGATAAATACAAGTAGGATCTTTTTTGTACCCCTATCCCTACACACTCTTTATACATATCTTTAATCATATGCCCATCCCTATCCACATACACGTATAATCATGTATTTCCTCAATCCCTTGCCAATAGACAACCCATAGACAGGAATTTAAGATTAGTATGATAAATGCAAAAATATTAATTTGTATTTAGCATAGTAGAATAAAATAAATCTAAAATTTTCAGGGATTATCATTATTTGGATTGTACAGTATATCATTTCAGCATGGTGTACTTTGCACCTAAACATGTGTAATTAGAGCTTAACAGTATGTAGATATTTTAACAAATTGTGATACATTTTCTTATATCAACAATAAGCATAACAAACGTATAATCAGTACTTAATACAAACATTTACATTTCATTACAAAGTAGAAATATAGAGAAAAGGTGAAAAAAATCATGTTTAATTTGATGTGCAGTAATAATAAATATCACTAAAGAACATTTGAATAGCAGAATCTGCCACTGCTGATACATTTGGTAACACTTTACTTGGATGGTCCATTTTATGGCCTCGTTGATGCTCAAATGACATTCAGCTAATATTCAACTGAATGTCTTTTAATTGCGACTTAACCATTTGTTGAATGTAAACGATTCAAAATAGAACATAATCTAACCTAAAATCTAACCCTACACCTTACCCTATCCTTAACCATTAATCAACCCTAAAATCTAACCCTACACCCAACCCTAACCTTAACCATTAATCACTCCTAATATCTAACCCTACACCTAACCATTAATCACCCCTAAAATCTAACCCTACACCTTACCCTGACCTTTACTATTAATCAACCCTAAAATCTAACTCTACACCTAACCCTAACCCTAACCTTATCTCTTAATCAACCCTAAAATCTAACCCTACACCTAACCCTAACCATCAATCAACCCTAAAATCTAACCCTACACCTAACCCTAACCTTAACCCTTAATCAACCCTAAAATCAAACCATACACATAACCCTAATCCTAACCCTTAATCAACCCTAAAATCTAACCCTTCGCTTAACCTTAACCCTTAATCAAACCTAAAATCTAACCCTACACCTAACCTTAGCCAATAATCACCCCTAAAAATTTAACCCTACACCTAACCCTATCCTTAACCATTAATCAACCCTAAAATCTAACCCTACAGCTAACCCTTAATCACCCCTAAAATCTAACCCTACACCTTACCCTAACCTTGAACCTAAATCAAACCTAAAATCTAACCCTACACCTAACCCTAACCTTCACCCTAAATCAACTAACAACTACCCTACCCTTAACCCTTAGTCATCCCTAAAGTCTAATCCTACACCTTACCCTAACCTTAACCCTTAATCACCCATAAAATCTAACCCTACACCTAACCCTAACCTTAACCCTTAATCAAACCTAAAGTCTAACCCTACACTTAACCCTAATCCTTAATCAACCCTAAAATCTAACCCTACATCTAAACCTAACCCTAATCATGTGGACATGAGCACTCATTTAGGGGGATTCACACAGTATGTCATCTGTCCCACAAGACATAACACACTAGATCTATGTTTCATCAGTGATAAATATGCCTATAATGCACTGGCTATGCCACCTTTGCGTAAATCAGCCACAATATGATTTATCTAAAGCCACATTATAAACCTTGTGTAATGAGACTACCTCCCACTACCTTTCCGTAAGTGGACTCCTGAGGTCAGCGAAACTCTATAGGATTGTTTTTGAATCAACTGACTGGGACACACTTATTGTCTTACAAGAGGCTGATAATGACATAGATGGGATAGTGGACCGTGTTACTGAATATGTGAGCTTTTGTACTGATGTGGTGGAACCCGTGAGAACAGTCCACTGTTTTGCAAACAATAAGCCATGGATCACAAGCAACATTAAGAGCCTCCTGAATCTAAAAAAAGAAGCATTCAAATCTGGGGATTGTGAGAGGGTTAGGATTGTGCAACATGAGTTGAGGAAGAGTCTAAGGGCAGCCAGAAGAGACT
The DNA here is from genome assembly GCF_023375975.1 of Astyanax mexicanus. Classification (NCBI taxonomy): domain Eukaryota; kingdom Metazoa; phylum Chordata; class Actinopteri; order Characiformes; family Acestrorhamphidae; genus Astyanax; species Astyanax mexicanus. The sequence continues at coordinate 37,414,056 of NC_064424.1, forward strand.
TTGGAAGGGGTCTGCAATTGAATATGCGGTGTAACAATACAAGGGAGGTGTGGAAGGGTATGAAGACTATTGCTGGCTACAAAAATAAAGTTAGCGAGACAGTGGGCGATGTGGACAGGGCCAATGAATTTAACCACTTTTATAGTAGGTTCAATGCAGCCAGTGGGCCCTCCACCTCCTCTGCTGTGACCACCTGCTCTGCTCCACCCAGTGGCTACACCACCTCTACCGCTGTGACCACCTGCTCTGCTCCACATGACAAATGTACCACCTCTACTACTGTGACCATCTGCTCCGCTCCACCCAGCGGCTACACCACCTCTACCGCTGTGACCACCTGCTCTACTCCACCCGGCGGCTGTACCACCTCTACGGCCGTGACCACCTGCTCTGCTCCACCTGGTGGTTACACCACCTCTACTGCTGTGACCTCTTGCTCTGCTCCACCTGGTGGTTACACCGCCTCTACTGCTGTGACCTCTTGCTCTGCTCCACCTGGCGGTTACACCGCCTCTACTGCTGTGACCTCCTGCTCTGCTCCACCTGGTGGTTACACCGCCTCTACTGCTGTGACCTCTTGCTCTGCTCCACCTGGCGGTTACACCGCCTCTACTGCTGTGACCTCCTGCTCTGCTCCACCTGGCGGTTACACCGCCTCTACTGCTGTGACCTCTTGCTCTGCTCCACCTGGGAGCTACGCCACTTGTACTGATGTGACCACCTGCTCTGCTCCATCTGGTAGCTGTTCCAGATGTACTGCTGTGACCCCACATAGCTTCTCCATAGATAAGGTTTATGCTGAACTACGTAGGCTGCGGCGTGGGAAAGCTGCGGGTCCTGATGTATCATCTCAGCTTCTCAGAGAATGTGCATCAGGACTGGCTATGCCTCTACAAACAGTCTTCAACCTGAGTCTTCGCACTAGACAAGTGCCTGTCCAGTGGAAAACATCATGCCTCGTGCCGGTCCCTAAAGTAGGGAGGCCGGTAGGGGTGAAGGACCACAGACCAGTGGCCCTGACCTCAGTGATCATGAAGACAATTGAAAGGCTTTTGCTATGGGTTCTCAAGCCTCAGGTGCAGTAGGCTGTGGACCTCTTGCAGTTTGCATATCAGAAGAACATGGGTGTGTAGGATGCAGTAATAAATATGACCCACAAGTTTCTGGATGGGACAGGGGGATACTCAAGGCTCATGTTTTACAAGCGCCTTTAACACAATCAGGCCGCAGATTCTGAGGGAACAGCTATAGATGAAAGGTGGGGATGCTATGTTAGTCACATGGATTTACAGCTATCTCACAGAGTTTCCACAGTATGTCAGGTTGGGTGGTTGCAGGTCTGAGGCAGTGGTAACCAACGTTGGGGCTCCTCGGGGTACAGTATTGTCACCATTCCTCTTCACTCTTTACACTGCTGATTTTAAACATGGGTCTGAACTTTGCCACATTCAGAAATATTCAGACGACACAGCAGTGCTGGCATGTATAAGAGGTGGGGATGAAAGAGAATACAGAGATCTTGTTGATGCCTTCACAGCCTGGAGTAGGAGGAATGGTCCTTATTGCACTGAAGACCAAGGAGATGATCATGGTTGAAACATTCCCATCAGCCGTTTTCATCAATGGACAGAACATTTAGAATGTTCAGTCATATAAATATCTCGGAGACCACCTGGACAACAAACTGGACTGGTCGGTGCAGACGAGTGCAGCATATAAAAAAGGACAGTGCAGGCTTTACTTCCTCAGGAAGCTTAAATCATTTGATGTGTGTAATGAGTTTCTGCGCACATTCTATCATTCGGTTGTGTCGAGTGCTGTCTTCTTTGGTGTTGCCTGCTGGGGAAGCAGCATTACTCTAAGGGACAGGAACAGGCTGGATAAGCTTATAGGGAAGTGTGTGTCAGTAATGGGCGGGAAAGTGGACTCTGTGGGTCAGTTAGTGGAGAAGAGGATGAGGTGTTTAATGCAGTGTATCCTCAGTAATAGCAGACACCCTCTGCATGGGATCCTGGCAGCTCTGAGGAGCAGGCACAGTAATAAACTCCTCTCTCTCTGCTGTAGGACTGAGAGGATCCGGAGGTCATTTGTTCCTGCTGGAAGTAGACTGCTTATCACCTGATGTGTGTACTTAATAAGCAATATTAATCCTTAACCCTTAATTACCCCTAAAATCTAACCCTACACTTAACCCTAACCCTTAATCAACTGTAAAATCTAACCCTACAGTTAACACTAACCATTAATCAAACCTAAAATTTAACCCTACACTTAACTCTAACCCTAACCTAAACTTTAAATCTTTAAAACTCTAAACCCAATGCTAAAATGTAAAGATTAGAGTTTGGGTTGGAGTTGGATGTATTGTTACATTCAAAGGAGAATCATTTACTTTTACCTTTCAGTTCAATTGCATTTAACAGACATGCAGTTAAATGTTAGTTGAATGTCAGTTGACTATCCAATGGACCATCCAAGTGTTACCATACATTTTATCTGTGTCAAAGTCTGATAGTGTGTTTTGTGAAAATGTCTTTACGTATTGTGATATATTTATCCTAATCCGCAGCTCTATCAGTGCAGAAATTATATGCACTGAGGGTGGTGGCCTTTATACGATTCATATTCATATACCAGAATTGTATTGCATCAACCAAGATTAAGACTGTCTGTCTTCGTGTGACTGTCTGTCTTCGTGTGACTGTCTGTCTTCGTGTGACTGTCTGTCTTCGTGTGACTGTCTGTCTGTGTGTGTGTCTGTGTGTGTGTCTGTGTGTGTGTCTGTGTGTGTGTCTGTGTGTGTGTCTGTGTGTGTGTCTGTGTGTGTGTCTGTGTGTGTGTCTGTGTGTGTCTGTTTTTTGTTTGTCAAATGTCCTTCATATGGATGATTATAATATTGCAGTTTTACTCTTTTACAGCACTTTTCTAACGTATTATTACTTTTATTTAGATTCTCTGAGGAAGAAACTGAACTCATTGCCATCCCCTGAGCGAGAGATTAAAAGTGTAAATCTAAAGACAGATGTGAAATATGGTCTGGGTAAGTTGAAGACTGAGAATAAGAGAAATTTCTTAAAACAACAAGAGAATTATCGTGTCCTGCATTGATTGTGGGTCTGCTTTCTGTTAAGAGTAATTTTTTAGTTCACACGGACAAGTTAGACATCACCAGTTGTGATTATTACCACTGTGCTCCCCAGTATAATATATTCCATGTGCACATACGACACTGTGAATCAAGGAATGATAAATACTAATACCTCTAATATAATATAAAACCTCTGAAACTAAAAGATTTTTTTTCCAATTTCGGTGAAAAAATGAAACACATTTATTAAGAGAGATGTATGGAGATACCTTTGCAAACTGTTCAAAATGGGTGTATAGAGATGAGATGAAAGTGAAAAGATAAGATGAAAAAATATGATACATAAAAACTGCCTCATCTCCCATTAAGCATAGACAAAATCCTTTTAAATCTTCTAACAAGACTTACGTCAGTACCGTGATTGCTGAGCTAAAATCCAGCTCTCTTTATTCGATTTCTTAATTAGATTAGATTAGACGATGCACAATGATCCGATTATGATTTCAGAATATTAAATTCTATATTATTTAAGGCTTTGAGATCAGTGGAGGGGAGAACTCGGGCCGGATAGATCTGGGCCCCATCATCAGCTCCATCACTCCTGGGGGTCCAGCTGATGTTGACAGCTGTCTGAAACCAGGTTTGGATTTACCAATTCTTGTTGAGATGAAGGGGTAGGGGGTGCTGATTCTTGTTGGGATGGAGGGGTAGGGGGTGCTGATTCTTGTTGGGATGGAGGGGTAGGGGGTGCTGATTCTTGTTGGGATAAAAGCTGGGGTTGCTGATTTTTGTTGCGATGGAGGGGTAAGGTGTGCTGATTCTTGTTGGAATGGAGGGGAAAGGTGTGCTGATTCGTCTTGGAATGGAGGGGTAAGGTGTGCTGATTCTTGTTGGGATGGAGGGGTAGGGGGTGCTGATTCTTGTTGGGATGGAGGGGCAGAGGGTGCTGATTCTTTTTGGGATGGAGGAGTAGGGGATGTTGATTCTTGTTGGGATGGAGGGGTAGAGGGTGCTGATTCTTTTTGGGATGGAGGAGTAGGGGATGTTGATTCTTGTTGGGATGAAGGGGTAGGGGGTATTTATTTTTGTTGGGATGGAGGGGTAGGGGATGTTGATTTTTGTTGGGATGGAGGGGTAGAGGGTGCTGATTCTTGTTGGGATAGAGGGGTGAGGTGTGCTGATTCTTGTTGGAATGGAGGGGTAGGGGGTGCTGATTCTTGTTGGGATGGAGGGGTAGGGGGGCTGAATCTTTTTGGGATGGAAGGGTAGGTGATATTGATTCTTGTTGGGATGGAGGGGTAGGGGGTGCTGATTCTTGTTGGGATAGAGGGGTAAGGTGTGCTGATTCTTGTTGGAATGGAGGGGTAGGGGGTGCTGATTCTTGTTGGGATGGAGGGGTAGGGGGTGCTAATTCTTGTTGGGATGGAGGGGTAGGGGTGCTGATTCTTGTTGGGATGGAGGGGTAGGGGGGGCTGAATCTTTTTGGGATGGAGGGGGATGGGATGTTGATTCTTGTTGGGGTGGAGGGGTAGGTGGTGCTGATTCTTGTTGGGATGGAGGGGTAGGGGTTGCTGATTTTTGTTGGGATGAAGGGGTAGAGGGTGCTGATCCTTGTTGGGATGGAGGGGTATGGGATGTTGATTCTTGTTGGGATGGAGGGGTAGAGGGTGCTGATTCTTTTTGGAATGGAGGGGTATGGGATGTTGATTCTTGTTGGGATGGAGTTCTAGGGGGTGCTGATTCTTGTTGGGATGGAGGGGTAGGGGGTGCTGATTCTTGTTGGGATGGAGGGGTAGGGGTGCTGAATCTTTTTTTTTTTTTTTTTCCCATTTTTTTTTTTTATTGATCAATTTCAATGTTACATTAACAAACATTTTTTATTCTTTAACCCTTAAATAAACTCCCCTCCCCATCTATCTAACCCCCCCTCTCTGAGCCCCCTACCCCCTAAACTTATCTACCCCCTAACTTATCTTGCCTCCGCGCTCACTGGGGGTTCTGTATTCTGTATTTTCTATGTTTAATGTTTTGCCTGATTCTTTGTCCTGTAATCATGTTTCTGTAAAGCTGCTTTGTGCCAACACCTGTTGTAAAAAGCGCTATACAATTAAATTTGATTTGATTTGACTTGAACTTATCCCCTCTCCCTAACAAACCCCCTTTTCTCCCTCCCAGGTCTCCCACCTGTACAAGCATACATGTAGACAGTACAGTCAAATATAGATTAGTAAAGAAACAAACACTGACCACAATACCAACAACATTGTTGGCTAATAGAAAGGATATAATATGTAATATATATATATATATATATATATATATATATATATTTTTTTTTTTCTGTCTTTCATTTATTATATATATATATAAATATATAAAACATACACATACATGTAAACACTATCAATAATAATAATAATAATAATAATAATAATAAATGAAAGACAGAAAAAAAATTAATAACTAAAATAAAATACAACCAATTAAGTCATCTTACCACTCTGCTCCTATTCATTTAATTTGGACAACTGTTTAAAGTATGTGATAAAAGGATCCCAGACCAAACCAAACATGTCTGCCACCCCTCTCAAACTAAATTTAATCTTTTCTAAATTGAGAAAGAACATTACATCTTTTAACCACAGAGCATGTGAGGGTGCTGTAGAGGCTTTCCACCCAAGAAGAATTCTTCTTTTAGCTAAAAGGAGCGCACATTTTAGTGCCTCAACCACTCCAGACTTAAGGGAAGATTCCAAATGTACTCCAAACACAATGAGTAATGGGCTGGGGCTGACATCACTACCAAACACATCGTTTAAAGAACCAAATACTGCCTTCCAATATTTCTCAAGCTTTGAACAGGCCCAAAACATGTGCAGTAGGGTAGCAGGGTCTTTACCACATCGGGGGCACCGGGGGTCCACCCCGGGATATATACTTGCCAGTCTAGCATTGCATAGGTATGTCCTGTGGACTAGTCGGAACTGTATTAAATTCAGTCTTGGACAAGAAGAGGACGAATGTATTCTTTTTAATATTTTGCTCCAAAGCTCCTCTTCAATCACAAATCCAAATTCTTGCTCCCATTTAGACCTAACTGCTAAGGGGAAATCAGTGAAGGACATAAGAATACTATAAAGTTGCGATATCAACCCTTTTGAATGAACAGGAATCATAAACAGACGTTCCCAAGGTAACTCCGGCAGTCGTCCTGGAAATGGGGCAAAAAGTGTTTGAGCACAATGACGAATTTGAAAGTATTGAAACATATTTGTGCGTGAGATGTTATATTTAGAACACAATCCGGAGAAACTGTAAAAGGCATCATCATACAGGTCTCTAAAAGAAGTAATTCCTAATCTATTCCAGGAGAGAAAATGTGCGATCTAGTTTAGAGGGTGTAAGTAAGTGATTGTTGTCGATCGGGATTAAGGTCGAGGCTGAGAGGAAACTAAACTGTCGTCAGAACTGTAACCAAATCTTTAGTGTAGCTATAACTAAAGGATTAGAAGAGTATCGGGAAGGGAACAATGGGAGGGAAGAAAATATTAGTGCCTTCAGAGATGAGCAATGGCATGATAGCGATTCCAGTACACACCAGTTGATGGTTGGTGCATTAATCCAAAAAACAATCTTGTGTATATTGGCTGCGAAATAGTATAATAAAAAATTTGGTAGGGCAAGTCCCCCCTGATATTTGGGCCTCTGCAGAGTTAGTTTGCCAACACGAGGAATCTTTCCGCTCCAAACTAAATTTATAATGGCCTTATCGAGGGTCTTAAAAAAAGATTTGGGCAAGAATACTGGAAGGCATTGAAACAAAAACAAAAACTTGGGAAGAATGTTCATTTTCACACTTTGAATTCTACCAGCAATTGATAGAGGGAGAGTGCTGGGTAGAGAATTATAACTTAATTATAACTGCCCATACAGAACTTTTCCATAAATTATTTTGTCATTGATATTGCAAATTAAGAATACTCAAACTTCTATTCCAGATGGGCTAATATATATATAAAAATTAAAACAAGAAAAACTGCTTTACTGTTATGTCCACTTCTGCGGTGCCCACTTCAAATAACACCCCAACAGTAAACATGCCAAACGAACCTGGCCTTTATCATAGTCAACAGCCTCAATGATGGCACTTTTAGTCATTGCTGACCTGCCCTTTAGGGTGACTGTTCGTCGCAAAACTTCTGCGCCACGTCTGGAGTTTCAAAGATCCTGGCCACTCCATTCACCATCACTCGGAGTCTGGCGGGGTAAAGTAGTGTGAAGCGTACTCCCCTCTGAAATAAGGTTGCCTTTACTGGTTGGAACGCAGTTCGTCTGCGGGACAGCTCCGCACTGTAATCCGGGAAGAAACGCAGTTTATTTCCCTTGTATACGAGCTCGTCTCTGCTTTTCCTCATGACCCGCTCCTTGTCTTGAAAGCTATGAAAGAGAACAATCATAACTCGGGGTCTTCCACCAGTGTTTCCTCCTGCCTTGGTCGAGCGGCCGAGTCGATGGGCTCTTTCAATAACCGGCTGACTCTGAAACAGACTGGAGCCGAACAGCTCCCTGAGGAGCTCCGTCACAAACCCGATCGGATACGTTGATTCCAACCCCTCCTGAATCCCAATGATACACAGGTTACATCTTCTAGATCGGTTCTCCAGGTCGTCTAACTTCTCCACTAGCGAGGCATTTGAGTGCTTAAGCAAGTCGCACTCCCGCTCGAGCCGCTCCAGCCAGGTGTCGTGCACAGTCAGTGTAGACTCCAATTCAGCGAAATTATTCAAGTGAGAGTCGAATATCCGCTCCAATGATTCGAGTCGTTCGCGGATCTGTTGAAGTGATTCATTCAGGATTCTGATGGTTTTCTCCATTTTCTGGTCAAATTGTTCGCTAAACGCCGTGAACCATTTCGGAGGGGTGTCGCCATCGAAAGATGAGCCTGCAGTGGGAGAGAGAGGTGAGCTATTTTCCTGTGATATCAGACACTCTCCCGCGCTCGGGTCCTCACGAGGCCGGAGGAAGAGCTCTCCGTCTGGGCTGGAACAGCTGCTGCCGGTGTAGCCGCGTCGGTCCGTCGGGAAGTTAGCATAGCAGCGGGGTCAGATGAGTTCGGCTTAGAACCAGCTCTATCTCTCAGATTTCTCGACATGACCAGTACAAATTAGTTCCGGGGTTCTAAAACTTACTTTTTAAGCGCAGAAAAAGCAAAAGAGAGGCCTGTTTATTGTCAAAAATAGTCGTGCCCCAGGGAGTAAATACAAACACGTCTGACTACGCCGCCATTAAACCGGAAGCCAGGGGTGCTGATTCTTGTTGGAATGGAGGGGTAGGGGATATTGATTCTTGTTGGGATGGAGGGGTAGGGGGTGCTGATTCTTGTTGGGATGGAGGGGTGAGGGGGTGCTGATTCTTGTTGGGATAAAAGCTGGGTTTGCTGATTTTTGTTGGGATGGAGGGGTAGAGGGTGCTGATTCTTGTTGGGTTGGAGGGGTGAGGGGGTGCTGATTCTTGTTGGGATAAAAGCTGGGGTTGCTGATTTTTGTTGGGATGGAGGGGTAGAGGGTGCTGATTCTTGTTGGGATGGAGGGGTAAGGTGTGCTGATTCTAGTTGGAATGGAGGGGTAGGGGGTGCTGATTCTTGTTGGGATGGAGGGGTAAGGTGTGCTGATTCTTATTGGGATGGAGTGGTAGGGGGTGCTGATTCTTGTTGGGATGAAGGGGTAGGGGGTGCTGATTCTTGTTGGGATGGAGGGGTGGGGGATGTTGATTCTTGTTGGGATAAAAGCTGCGGTTGCTGATTTTTGTTGGGATGGAGGGGTAGAGGGTGCTGATTCTTGTTGGGTTGGAGGGGTGAGGGGGTGCTGATTCTTGTTGGTATAAAAGCTGGGGTTGCTGATTTTTGTTGGGATGGAGGGGTAGAGGGTGCTGATTCTTGTTGGGATGGAGGGGTAAGGTGTGCTGATTCTAGTTGGAATGGAGGGGTAGGGGGTGCTGATTCTTGTTGGGATGGAGGGGTAAGGTGTGCTGATTCTTATTGGGATGGAGGGGTAGGGGGTGCTGATTCTTGTTGGGATGAAGGGGTAGGGGGTGCTGATTCTTGTTGGGATGGAGGGGTGAGGGGGTGCTGATTCTTGTTGGGATAAAAGCTGGGGTTGCTGATTTTTGTTGGGATGGAGGGGTAGAAGGTGCTGATTCTTGTTGGGATGGAGGGGTAAGGTGTGCTGATTCTAGTTGGAATGGAGGGGTAGGGGGTGCTGATTCTTGTTGGGATGGAGGGGTAAGGTGTGCTGATTCTTGTTGGGATGGAGGGGTAGGGGGTGCTGATTCTTGTTGGGATGGAGGGGTGGGGGGTGCTGATTCTTGTTGGGATAAAAGAGCTGGGGTTGCTGATTTTTGTTGGGATGGAGGGGTAGAGGGTGCTGATTCTTTTTGGGATGGAGGGGTATGTGATGTTGATTCTTGTTGGGATGGAGTTCTAGAGGGTGCTGATTCTAGTTGGGATGAAGGGGTAGAGGGTGCTGATTCTTGTTGGGATGGAGGGGTAAGGTGTGCTGATTCTAGTTGGAATGGAGGGGTAGGGGGTGCTGATTCTTGTTGGGATGGAGGGGTAAGGTGTGCTGATTCTTATTGGGATGGAGGGGTAGGGGGTGCTGATTCTTGTTGGGATGAAGGGGTAGGGGGTGCTGATTCTTGTTGGGATGGAGGGGTGAGGGGGTGCTGATTCTTGTTGGGATAAAAGCTGGGGTTGCTGATTTTTGTTGGGATGGAGGGGTAGAGGGTGCTGATTCTTGTTGGGATGGAGGGGTAAGGTGTGCTGATTCTAGTTGGAATGGAGGGGTAGGGGGTGCTGATTCTTGTTGGGATGGAGGGGTAAGGTGTGCTGATTCTTGTTGGGATGGAGGGGTAGGGGGTGCTGATTCTTGTTGGGATGAAGGGGTAGGGGGTGCTGATTCTTGTTGGGATGGAGGGGTGGGGGGTGCTGATTCTTGTTGGGATAAAAGAGCTGGGGTTGCTGATTTTTGTTGGGATGGAGGGGTAGAGGGTGCTGATTCTTTTTGGGATGGAGGGGTATGGGATGTTGATTCTTGTTGGGATGGAGTTCTAGAGGGTGCTGATTCTAGTTGGGATGAAGGGGTAGAGGGTGCTGATTCTTGTTGGGATGGAGTTCTAGGGGGTGCTGATTCTTGTTGGGATGGAGGGGTAGGGGGTATTGATTCTTGTTGGGATGGAGGGGTAGGGGGTGCTGATTCTTGTTGGGATGGAGGGGTAGGGGGTATTGATTCTTGTTGGGATGGAGGGGTAGGGGGTGCTGATTCTTGTTGGGATGGTGGGTAGGGTTTCCTGTTTATTGTTGGAATGGAGGGGTAGGGGGTGCTGATTATTGTTGGGATGGAGGGGTTGATTGGTGGTAGTGGTAGTTTCTCCCAATTTGGTTTGGGTATTTCCACATGGAACTTGGGGTAAGACTTTATAATAAGAGGTAGGGGTACAAAAGAGACATGCGATTGTGCCGTACCTATTATACACATCCTACGTATTTTGGTTGCAGGTGATAGGCTACTCAGTGTGAACGACGTCAGCCTAGAGGGCGTACCATACGAGAAAGCTGTGGAGATCCTACAGAGTGCTCCTGATGATATCACCCTGGTGGTTTCCCAACCCAAAGAAAGACTTTTCCCAGGTAACAAATATTAAATGTGCTTTAATAATTAATAATTGGAACACTTACTGTAACGTGCTTCACTGGCCAGTTTTAATAAAACACCCTTATTTACCTTGAGCTTTACTCATTGGGCAGTTTGTTAGAAACACGTACTATACCATAGGCTTTTACATTCTGTCCAGTTTATTAGAAACACCCCATTTACCTTGTAATTCCACTTATTGGTTTACAGTATATATTAGGAACACTTACCATAGTTTTACCTTTGGTACTGATCTAAAGTTTTTTTTTTTTTTTTTTTTTTTAATGTGGACTCTTCCTTAGAGGAGCAGACTGCCTCGCCCAGCCCCTCTCCTCCTCCATTTGCCTCATCCAGTAAGAATGGGATCTCCCATGCCATGCCCATGGGCCAGTGGCAGGAGAGCCTCAGCTCTCAGGACTCAAAGAGTGACCAGTCGAGCCTGGCATTGCTGCACGTTAATGGCTTCCATCAAAAACTACCAGAAGAGATTTTGGCAGCCCAGTCCTCCCCCAATGAGCACGAGCAGACAGCTGATGTCACACCTCCAGCCCTGCCTCCTAAAACTCGGAAGACCAAAAGCCCAGAAGTGCCTTTAGAGCTGGAGCACTCGGACCGAGGCGACTCGGACATGGACGAGGACACGTACTCAAGCAGCCAAGAAAAGCCCAAAAAGGTACTGTCAGACGTCCTAGTCATTTGAGCTGAACTGAGTTCAGCAAGTTTAGAGTTGCAATCTTGTTTTATTTTTGGACACCTGATTTGAATATGCTACGTTTTTTGGCCTTGCTTGCATTTTAAGACAATAAACGTTTAATATCTGTCAACTATGGTCAAAATAAGACTCTGAAGATATGAAAATATGAAATTAATCTTTTATATTATATGTAGACATTGTTTTAGCAGTATTAGAAGATATTTAAACCTGTTTTTACCTTTTTCTGCTTGCTGACAGCAGGTTTTAACTGTTGCAGCTACAACCCAAAAGCCAAAACAGTAGGGACAGTATGCAGAATGCAAGTAGACAAACAACAAAGACTTTTATTTGGTTGCAGATAGTATGTATTCTTAATGTATGCCTAATGTATTTCATGTTGTGTCTGCCAAACTTTAGTTTAGTTTGGTAATATACATCCATTCCTGCATTTCAGTTACACATTTCAAAAAAAGGTTGTGTCCGTGCGAATTTAGGACTAGGGCTGGTTAAAATAAATAAATATAGCCGCAAGCGGCAATCTGCGGGTTCAAGCACCAACTTGCACAATGGTGCCTACTGGAGCATTGAATGGTGATGTGTAAGAAGGTCTAATATGATTGGAGATGCCCTGTCACATTTAGAAATTATCAAAAGATTTTCACCTGTTATTAATGTTGAGCAGAGGCCTTTCAACCTGATCAGTGCTTTCACATGTAAATCTAGTGAAGTTTGTAGGATATTCATTAAGTGAGTTAGAACTAGTCAAAAGGTGTCTACATGTTATTGGTATTGATCAGGTGGCTTCAACCAGAATGTTCACAAAGTGGTGTTCAGATTGACCTTTTAACCTGCAAAACAAGCTGAAATGTTTGACCAAACAAGTTTAAATTAACACAAAGGAGTGTCTGATATGACATGTAATTACAAAGTTATTCTAAATCTAGCTCTGAATTAAATGGCGCTTCATCAAGCACCAACTGGCACAATGGTGCCTACTAGAGCATAGGATGATGATGTGTAAGAAGGTCTAACACAATTGGAGACATTCTGTCACATTTAGAAAGGATCAAAAGTCTTTTAACTTTTATTAATGTTGAGAAGAGGCACAAAGGAGTGAATGTTCTGATATGACATGTAATTACAAAGTTATTCTAAATCTTGTTCTGAATTAAATGGCGCTTCATCAGAGTGATATTGTACAGAGGTCTTTAACATTGTGAGATTACAGCAAATACTGCAGAGTTACAGCAATTTAGTTTAGAAATTCCAAGGGCACACAAATTGCTTGATGCCTGGAGAGTATTGTACGTGAAATTTTCACAAATTTTTTTAATGAATATTTACCTAGAGACTCTACAGTGTGCAACAAGTTGCACGCTTGCTGAGAAACAGTGCTCCAAATTTAACTGTTGGAGTGAATGGGGCATGTATCCGGAAGGACTAATTTGCATATGGCGGCCATATTGTTTACAAATTTCAACATTTTTGATGAATATTGAAGGCCATGCTCTCATGAGTATTTTGATACCAAACATGTCAGGATTGGTCAAAATACCTAGGACTAGTTCGCAAAAGTATGTTTTGCATATTATGCAAATTAGCAAAAAATCTATCGGGGTGGAAGTGCATGGTCCAAATTGGAAAGTTGTAGGTATTAACCGAAGGAATCCAGCAAAAAACGAATTTTGAATGTAGGTCTTATGGTTCTGGAGTTATTGAGCAAAATGTGAAAAAATAATTTCTTTGTTTATAGCGCCACCACTTGACCAATCAGTGCCATTTTTGTTGTGCTCCGAGATGCACTGATCCTACATCTACCTACCAAGTTTCATGTCTCTAGGCCTTATGGTCTAGGCTGCAGATATGCTTTTTCAGGAGAAAAAGAATAATGAAAAGTAATGAAAGCGAAAATAATTGCTAATATAGCCGCAAGCGGCGATTTACGGGGTTCGAGCGTTACAGGCAAAGAGGCCCCTGGAGGCCAGTTAGGCTTAAAACATGTTGCCGGTTGACCGGCATCACCAAACTGGATGACCAGCATGGCAAAGGTGTTTGGCCAGTATGACCAAGCTGGATGACCAGCATTGCTATGATGACAAAGCTGAATGACCAGCAGGACCGTAATGACCAATGTGAATGACCAGAATGACCAAGCTGGATGGCCAGCATAACCAAGCTAGGTGACCAGCGTGACCATAAAGATCATAATGACAATGCTAGATGAGTGGTGTGAGTAAACTAGTTGAAATTCATTGATAAATTGAGCTGTAGTGCTCAGCTGGTTTTATGTGGTCTCTTGCTGCACTCTAGTGGGCATTTGGTGAAACAACTTCAGTTCTTATGAAGAAAAAAATACAAGCCACAATAATCCTGCTGAGAGCCTAGCAGGGAGGCATAAAAAGGGTACATATCAATGACCAATAATATCAATAAAAGTGTATAAGTTTTGACCTGATTAACATTCAGCCTGTCAAAAGCTTGCTGGAATGCGATTGGCTAATAGTGACCACAAAAGTGTCCCAGGCGGCTGACCAGCATGAACAAGAAGGATAAAGATGTTCAATTAAGCAAAACAAGCAAGATTAATAAGTTCAGCAGAGCTTTAATTTAGAATAATTCACCTGTAGCTGTTTCACCAAATGACCACCAGAGCGCAGCAAGGGACCACATATAACCTGCTGAGAATGTATTTGTCTATTAGAAAGAGAGATGTTCCTATCCGAGCACATCTATTTATTACAGAGAGAAGAAAAGTCTGATTGGGCTCCAAATTGGTAGTCATGATCAAGTGGTCTGTACATATACGTATGTAAATTTGTGTGTTGATAGGGTCAAAGGTTCCTGACTTCTGACCATTTAGGTTTGAAAAAAGCGATAATACAGGCTTGAGGCCTGCAAAATCGCTGGTGCTATTTCGCCATATCAGTGGCAAATTATATCCGATTTGGCTCAAAATGCAAACAAGATCACTTTCAGTCTACATATGCATGTAAATGTCTGTGTTGATAGGGTCAAAGGTTCCTGTCTTCTGTCCATTTAGGTTTGAAAATAGCGATAAATAGAATAAATTGAAAATAGTTAATTTCTCACTGTAGAGCCTACTGAAGACTTATTTGGCTCATACTTGGCACATGTGCTTGAAATGCCATTGTTAATCAGTAGCTTCAACAGTTTTGGCATGTTTAAAACTTTGACAGAGTTTTGGCCAAATAACTCTGAAAAGGCTTTCACGTACATGTTTGTTCAAAGTTTATGGGCCTCAAATAGTTAAAATGTCAAGATTTTTTTGATAATTATTTACCAACAGGGTCTCAAGATTGCATCAAGACCAAATTTGTTTTGATTGATTAAGGACTTAAAGACAAGTTCGAAAAGAGCCATTTTTACTCTTTTGGCCACTGATGAAAATCTTTGCATTTTTGGTAAACACATGTAATTACAAAGTTGTAAAGGCTACAGCAAAGTATACAACTAAAAAAGAATAACAAGCCTAGGCCACTTGTACCTTTAGATATAACTGATTTTCTGCTATAGTGCCCCCTTGAGGCCAATCAACGCCATATTTTAATGGATGATAGAAGGCCCTCATATACATGTAGGGTATAAGTATAGTCCTGATTGGTCATTGTTTAGCCTGCCAAAATCTTGCCGGAATCTGATTGGCTAATAGCGATCGCAAAAATTTGCATATCAAATTTTCCTTCTGTGAAACATTAGGACATAGGCCATAGATAAGCTTCATAGCTTGTATGGTTCCTGAGAAACAGATTTTTAGCTTTGGCTCCGCCCCCTGGGCGCGTATGTCTACACAGATTGATGGGCTACCTCAGAATCATGTTGGCATCAAAGGTCTAAAGTGGCATTAGTGTAGGTTTAAGCATTCAAACGTTACAGCTGTTAGAGTAAATTTGGGTGTGCTACGGTAAGCTTAATTTGCATATGGCGGCCATATTGTTTATTTCACAATTTTTTCGATAATTATTGAGGTTGGGACTCTGCTGAGTTGTTTGACACCAAATATGACAGGATTGGTCAATGACCTTAGGACAAGTTCTCAAAAGTAGGTTTTGCATAGTATGCTAAATAGCAAAAAATCTAAGTGGGCGGAGCTTAGTGGTTCTATTGACCTTTTTGATTTGCCATTAACCAAGGAATCATATAATGCAAGAATTTTTGCTCTAGCTATCAGGGCGTGGGAGTTACAGGGCAAAAGGCGTTTTGCTTTGCCATAGCGCCCCCTTGAGGCCGATCGGGCTCATCTTTTGAATCTGAGTAGCGGTGAGAAGTATGAAATATGACCAAATCTCAGCCCTGTAGGCCTTCTTCTGCCCGATCACTTCTATGGCAGAATAAGAATAATAAGAATAATAATAATCGGAACAATTACAATAGGGTTTCTAGCACTGCGTGCTCGAACCCCTAAATATAGCCGCAAGCGGCAATCTGCGGGTTCAAGCACCAACTGGCACAATGGTGCCTACTGGAGCATTGAATGGTGATGTGTAAGAAGGTCTAATATGATTGGAGATGCCCTGTCACATTTAGAAATTATCAAGATTTTCACCTGTTATTAATGTTGAGCAGAGGCCTTTCAACATGATCAGTGCTAAAATTCACATGCAAATCTATTGAAGTTTGTAGGATATTCATCAAGTGAGTTAGAACTAGTCAAAAGGTGTCTACATGTTATTGGTATTGATCAGGTGGCTTCAACCAGAATGTTCACAAAGTGGTATTCAGATTGACCTTTTAACCTGCAAAACAAGCTGAAATGTTTGACCAAACAAGTTTAAATTAACACAAAGGAGTGCATTGTCTGGCATGACATGTAATTACAAAGTTATTCTAAATCTAGCTCTGAATTAAATGGCGCTTCATCAAGCACCAACTGACACAATGGTGCCTACTAGAGCATAGGATGGTGGTGTGTAAGAAAGTCTAACACAATTGGAGACACGGTCACGTTTTAGAAATTAATAAAAGTCTTTTATCTGTTATTAATGTTGAGAAGAGGCACAAAGGAGTGAATGTTCTGATGTGACATGTAATTACAAAGTTATTCTAAATCTAGTTCAGAATTAAATGGCACTTCTTCAGAGTGATATTGTACAGAGGTCTTTAACATTGTGAGATAAGAGCAAATACTGCAGAGTTACAGCAATTTAGGTTAGAAATTCCCAGGATGATCAGATTGCCTGATGCCTGGACACTATTGTATGTGAAATTTTCACAAATGTTTTTAATGAATCTTAACCTACAGACTCTACAGTGTGCAACAAGACCGAAATGGAGGTGATAGGCCAAATATCCAGAGACTAGTTTCAATATAGCTATTTTTAAACAATTAGCAATTATGAATGAACAAAGCACTTTTTAAACATAGCTGTATTGACAAATGTGTCAGAGCCACTGTACTAAATATGGCAATTAGATAAGACAATTAGATGTCAAAATAGTACAGTATGATTGACATATACTAGTTTTTTTGGAACAGCGCCCCCCAGTGGCCAGATTGTTTCAGCACTTTGCAGGTCACTACAGTGTCTCCACCTGAACATAACTGCCAAGTATCATCCTGATTGGGCAACATTCAGCCTGCCAAAATGTCTGCTGAATGCTGATTGGCTGATGGTGTTCAGCCATGTTGATTGATTCAGTTGCCCTTTGAACATCCTTTAGAGGCTGGATGATATATACTGTCTGCAAAGTTTCAACTTGCTAGGTTGCACGGTTGCTGAGAAACAGTGTTTCAAATTTAACTGTTGGAGTGAATGGGGCATATATCCGGAAGGACTAATTTGCATATGGCGGCCATATTGTTTACAAATTTCAACATTTTTTGATGAATATTGAAGGCCATGCTCTCACGAGTATTTTGATACCAAACATGCCAGGATTGGTCAAAATTCCTAGGACTAGTTCGCAAAAGTATGTTTTGCATATTATGCAAATTAGCAAAAAATCTATATAGACGGAAGTGCATGGTCCAAATTGTAAAGTTGTAGGTATTGACCGAAGGAATCCAGCAAAAAACGAATTTTGACTGTAGGTCTTATGGTTTTTGAGTTATTGAGAAAAATGTGAAAAATGAATTTCTTTGTTTATAGCGCCACCACTTGACCAATCCGTGCCATTTTTGTTGTCCTGATCCTACATCTACCTACCAAGTTTCATATCTCTACGACTTACGGTTTAGGCTGCACAACTGCTTTTTCAGAGGAAAAAGAATAATAATAATAAGAAGAAGAAGAAAAATCTTAACAAAAACAATAGGGTTCTACGCACCTTCGGTGCTTGAACCCTAATAATAATAAGAAGAAAAATCTGAGCAAAAACAATAGGGTTCAAGCACCGAAGGTGCTAATGAGGTGATTTAAATGGACAGCCTCAACAGGTATTATAATCATGGTTTGGTATAAATGCAGCATTCACACATGGCTTCTAAAGAGTCAAAATAGGTACAGTATCTTATGATCCAACAAATTCCAAAAACAGGAACACTAGCCAAGTGGTGAAGCGTTTCATGTGTTTTTGTCCCATCCGTCCTGCAAAACATTTTAAGGTATATAACAATATGGGCCTGTCATTGTAACATTTTTCATATGAAAATTGTCTACACATTCTTTACTGGGAACAGGTCTGGACTGCAGGCAGGCTAGTGCAGTACCTGTACTATCTTCTGCATTGCACTCCTTTTTAATGTGTGCAGCATGGGGTTTTGTATTGTCCCTGGAAAAAGATGTGTTCTTGAAGCAACATATATTTCTCTAAGGTCTCAATGTGCTTCGCCGCATTAATACTACATCCCAGAAGTAACTAACACAACTCTATACAACTCATGACAGTCCCTAGCATTTGGACCTGTTGGTACAAACAGTCTGGATGGTCCTTTTTTCTTTGTTCTGGTGCTTATAGCGTCCATTCCTGCTCGAATACCACATCATCTGACCACAGTACACATTTCCACTGTGCAATAGTCCATCCTAAATGTCTCAGATCCCAGAGCAGTTGACACCAGGTAGGCTTTTTGTGGATACTCCTTTTATACCAAATCCAAATCCACTTACTTGTTGTCATTATCTGTTTGAAATCATCACCATTTATTTAGTTTTTCTCTTTTTTTTTTTTACCTATTTACAAATCCTAGATTTTCCACATCCCTTTGTGTTGCAGGCATGAAATACAGGAATAGATGTATATTATTAAATTAAATAAAGTTATGCAGATAAAACATTAAATGTTGATAAAATTAAATGTTAGAACCACTGACCTTTTTCCTTATTTGCAATTTAATTCTGTTCTATTTTAAATTTATAAATGTAAATATAATATTTTTTAAATGTATATTCTGTTCTATATTTTATCCCATAAAATGTGTTCTTACAGCTTACAGGTCTGCTAGTAACAGAGTTTTCTGGACTTTCTGAAGTTTTAGCTCAACAGCTCCTGAATGCTGCATGTTCAGTGACTGATAACTAATAACTAACTGCTTCTTGTTGTTTAATGTACTTCTAATTGCATCATGATTGTGAATGCATTGCATCACTGCATGTTGCTGCAGGTAGTCTATAGAACGACCTTTGACCCCTACTCCCTCTGACTAGGCCTGTCACGATAACAAAATTTTCAGGACGATATGTTGTCCCAGAAATGATTGCGATAAAGGATAATATTGTCATTTTAAAGCGCCACTATTGAAAATGCTTTTTCCTGCTTCTGGGCTCCCAAAGGAGCTTTAAGACAATGTGCCACACTAATAATATACTACCATTTTACAGTTAAACTAACTTTATATTATTAAGAGCAGACATTGGGCTCCCTATATAAAAATATTTTAAAATCATAAATACATAAATAAATAAATAAATAAAACAAATAAAGTATAACCACACTGGGAATGTGGGTTCTGAAAAAAAACTGCACTAAATATTAAACAGACCCTTAATCAAAAAATAAAGTGACAACAAATAGATTAAAGTAACATTTACATTATTTATTTTTTAAAAGCTCTGAACACATGGGCACTTACAGATTCCTTTTTTCTGATCATATATGTTTAATATGCTGTAAAACACACATTAGCTTAGTCCATATGATCAAAAACACAGATAGCTCAGCAGGCCAGAACCTTTGCTATAAATTTTTTTTTAATGTAACTGTCATACTAATTCAGAGCAAGAGGCTTGAGACAGGATCTCTCTGGGGGAACAATTTTTATATTCAATATTCAGCTGGATCAATTGGGCTGAATGATTGTGCTTTAAACAAGATCTCAAGTAAGTAGTATTACCAGCTTTCTTTTCCACTGTTGTGAAACCTTGTAAACATACCGGCTGATTCGTGTTGATGGCTCATTTTGGCAAAATACCCGCGAAAATACCCTCACACCGGAGATGAAGAATGCGGTTTTAAAACACAGCCCATCCCGGACTAAACTTCCTCAAACTTTCTCTAAAGCTGTTTAGTTTTGAGAAAGTCCATGTAGCCTCGAATACATTCGCTAGCTAACACACCTCCCCACACACACTGCCCGCTGTATGCGCGTGCGCACGAGTGTGTGTGTGTGTGTGGCTGCTGCTCACTCTCCCTGCTGCATAAGCTCTGCGTGCACTCAGTTCCCAAATGATAGATGTCGCTGTCTGACCAATCTGGCGAGAGAGCAGCACAGCGGGACTCGCACTCTCATGTAAACAAATCCACGCGGAAACACGCGGCTGTTATCGACGTCGACAAAATTATCGCGATAAAAAAAAATTTGTACGATAAGTCGATAACAATTATCACGACAGGCCTACCTCTGACCCCTGCATGCTGTCGGCTGTGTGTGTCCGTTTGTATTCACGGCGCTTTTCTCTGTTTGCAGGAGATATTGCCACACTCTGTCACGGACTCGTTAAGCGGTAGTGGCCCAGAAGTCAATAGTCTCCAGCCTGGAGATCTATTTGACGTTCAGCTGTCTAAACTAGACAGCAGTCTGGGCATTAGTGTCACGGTACTGTTCGGAAAGGTTTTCTCACTCTTCTTTTTTTCTCGTTTTCCTTGTTACTGATGACGCTGTGTGTGTTGTTGTGTGTTGTCCCTGTAGCTGCACTGCTCTCTGAAAGCTCCTCGCTTGGCTTCAGTTTTGGGAAAGTAGATTTGCCTCTCTTTGCATGCAGAATTTTACAGGCTTTTCCTATTGACTCCCTCCACTCAGCATTAATGGTAAAATCCAAGAACAGTAGGTACATTTACGGCACTGGACACGGCTGTAAGTCTTTTCTGACTCCTCCCACCGGGAGAACTGACCACTTACTTCACAGACTTCAGTTTCAACCCTAATCAAGTCAGTTCCTTATTAGTCAAATTAAATCAAATCTGATTAAAGCTAATGTTTAATTAGAAATGAATTGCCCTGAGTAAATTATATTAAACTAAATGATATCTAAATATTTGTGGACAATGCTCCTCATGATACATGTAACAGCTTAGTCCTAAATTGCTTTGCATTCATACTGTTTTTTTTGTTTGTTTGTTTTTTTCCTAATCAAATATGAAACAATGTGGGTGTGCAGGTCCTGCATGATCCACACAGTAACAATCAAGCAAAATATATAAAACTGTTTAATTAGGTAATCAGGTAATCTTGATATTAAACTACAGTTTTACTAATTTACATTAATTTACATGTTATTTTTTATTGCATTGGAAGTTGTTCAATTCTGGTCAAGGTTTTCTAAGCACTGTAGAAATGTATTGACAATAAACAGTGTGTGGCCAAATGTCCAGCAGCTTTCTTAATGTAAGATATACCAACAGATGTATTAGAACTAGTGGTATCAATCGATTAAAAAAAAAATCTGATCAGTCACAACAATATTCTGTGATTAACTGTGGTTAATCAGACTTGTTCTTCTTTAAGACTCAAGTAGTTTTTAGTGGATATTTGCTAACACTTTACATTAAGTGTTGACTAACTAACATATATTAATGCATTAGTTACCATGAATAAGACATGAGGTAACACATTAACAATGCTTGGGTAATGTTTATTAAACATGGAACAACGGCATTAAATAGTGTTACTTTTACATGAACTAATGTTTAAAGTAAAGCATTTGTTAAGATGAACAATAAATCATACACATCATTAAAAATGCTAACTAATGTTAGATAAACAAATAACTACTATGTGTGTTAACGTTTAATTGTTGACAGTCCTAATTAGAACTAATCACTGCTGAATTTGTGATATTCAGTTTTCTACTGGTGACAACCTCATTGTCAAATCGGGATTGGAATTGAAGTCTGCCCAGGAAATGTGTCAAAGCCTACATATACCAGTTTACACTAGCATTTCCCAATCCTGCTCCTGAATCACTTTACTGATCTTTACTGATCATATCCTTACATTTTACTGATCTTATCCTTACAGGGTTTAAAGCAGGAAAATATTAATATGTGCAGAGGACCAGAGTTGGGAAATACTGTCCTACTTTGACCTTATTATATACAGTATACAGGGCTTCTTAAAAGTAAGATAACTGAAAACAGTTAGGCAGACACTGTTCTTATTGTAAATACAATTCGCTCTGAAAAAAAGGGCAACTTGTTAGGCTTTGTCACAAACATGGTGGGCAAGATGTGTGTGTGAACTGGTAGAGAATTTCACCAGAAAAACAGTGGTGTGCTTCATGGTAATGTACGATATTTGTTCATGTGTTCTAACAGCAGTGCGTGGCTTAGTGATTAGCATGTTTGCTTTCGCTGTGGTCCTACGTCCCAATCTGAGGTTCCATGTTCCATGTGTCTGCCTGCGATGTGCCGGATGCATTCCACTGTTTCCCGCTTTCAGTTGAGAATATGTTGTGCCGCACACTAGTGTGTAATGGTGTGTAACATGACTTGTGAGGCATTGTTATAAAACGCCCTCAGGTGTCCAAAAAAGGCACAATATAAGTATAATCATTCATCATCATAATCATTAGTGGTTTTATGTGAAACCAAAACATTGACCATAAAGTAAAACACGCCACAGTTTTTCTTGTGAATTTTTTTCCAGTTTAATGTGTAAAAAAAAAAAAAAAAAAAAGGGTTACAGTGAATTGAAATCTAAGATGGCGGCATTTAAGATGTCCACCGTGTTAATGACAAGGGCTAACAGGTTTCTCTCTTCCTCCACAGCTTGTTTCTAAAATTGGACCACTGTCTGCCAAACTGTTTAAATTTCATATGGCCGTTTCCTAACATTTGGGTAATACTGTATTATATAAGGAATGCTGGTTTATTTTGCTGTAATGCCTGCATTCATTTGCATTTGATGATGACTGCTCCATTCCTCAGCTTGTGTGATTTAGTGTGATTCCTCCCTTACTCTGAATGATTTTACATGCATGCTGCTTTACATTACCTCTTAATTAGGCAATAAAGGCAATGCAAAGATCAAAACTGATAACTGCATGTTAATGCATGAAGTAACAGAATGCTCCATTTTTGACACAGGTTGTACCAGAAAACCTTACTTTGTAGGCTTCAAATACTGACAGCCAGGTTCCAAAACTGGGATTTAAAAAAATATATAACATATTGTGATAAAGTTAATTCTTTTCCATAATGAAATGATAAAAAATAAACTTTCATATATTTGAGATTCATTGCACACCAACTGAAATATTTCAGGTCTTTTATTGTTTTATGCTCATGAAAACCCAAAATTCCTATCTCACAAAATTAGCATATAATGAAAAGGTTCTCTAAACAAGCTATTAACCTAATCATCTGAATCAACGAATTAACCCTAAACACCTGCAAAAGATTCCTGAGGCTTTTAAAAACTCCCAGCCTGGTTCAATATTCAAAACCGTATTTATGGGTAAGACTGCCGACCTGACTGCTGTCCAGAAGACCGTCATTGACACCCTCAAGCAAGAGGGTAAGACACAGAAATAAATTTCTGAACAAATAGGCTGTTCCCAGAGTGCTGTATTAAGGCACCTCAGTGGGAAGTCTGTGTGAAGGAAAAAGTGTGTCAGAAAACGCTGCACAACGTGAAGAGGTGAGCGGACCCTGAGGAAGATTGTGGAGAAGGGCCGATTCCAGACCCTGGGGGAGTCTGGAGTAGAAACATCAGAGCCACCGTGCACAGGCGTGTACAGGAAATGGGCTACAGGTGCAGCATTCCCCAGGGCAAGCCACTTTTGAACCAGAAACAGCAGCAGAAGCTCCTGACCTGGACTACAGAGAACCAGCACTGGACTGTTGCTCAGTGGTCCAAAGTACTTTTTTCGAATGAAAGCTAATTTCTGCATGTCATTCAGAAATCAAGGTGCCAGAGTCTGAAGGAAGACTGGGGTGAAGAAAATGCCAAAATGCCTGAAGTCCAGTGTCAGGTACCCACAGTCAGTGATGGTCTGGGGTGCCATGTCAGCTGCTGGTGTTGGTCCACTGTGTTTTATCAAGGGCAGGGTCAATGCAGCTAGATGCAGGAGATTTCGGAGCACTTCATGCTTCCATCTGCTGAAAACCTTTATGGAGATAAAGATTTCATTTTTCAGCAGGACCTGACACCTGCTCACAGTGCCAAAACCACTGGTAAATGCTTTACTGAACATGGTATTACTGTGCTCAATGGGCCTGCCAACTCTCCTGACCTGAACCCCATAGAAAATCTGTGGGATATTGTGAAGAGAAAGTTGAGAGACACAAGACCCAACACTGGATGAGCTTAAGGCCGCTATCGAAGCATCCTGGGCCTCCATAACACCTCAGCAGTGCCACAGGCTGATTGCCTCCATGCCATGCCGCATTGAAGCAGTCATTTCTGCAAAAGGATTCCCCGACCAAGTATTGAGTGCATAACTGAACAGAATTATTTGAAGGTTGACTTTTTTTGTATTAAAAACACTTCTTTTATTGGTCGGTTGAAAAATGCTATTTTTTTGAGATAGGGATTTTTTTTGTTTTTTCTTTATGTTCTAAAATCATCGATATTAAAACAATAAAAGGATTGAACTATACTTCAGTTGTGTGTAATGAATCTAAAATATGTGAAAGTCTAATGTTTATTAGTACATTACAGAAAGTAATGAGCTTTCCATTTAAATTTAGTGCTGACTACTTCAAGACTACGTTTAATTCCTGTTCAGCTTAACCTGTCACTCATTTTCAGTTTCATATCATCATTTTTTTTCATACTTCATTCCAAATAAAGCACCTTACCTATAACCCTGTATAATACAAAGAGCTTAAAAAAGACCCCCTAACAGCACAGACAGAGAAACACACATTTTTATATAAGCTATTAAATATGTAATGAAATATCTATAATTCCTCCATGGAGGCTTCCTCCTAATGGTTGTGTTGCATGATGCAGGGCGGCTCCAACACCACAGTCAGGCATGGTGGGATATATGTCAAAGCAGTCCTCCCCAAAGGAGCAGCTGAGCTGGATGGAAGGATAAAAAAAGGTAAAAGCTGTAAAATTAACAGCGATATACTATTGTGCCATCAGCATATTTACATTCACCATCAAAAAATTATTGCAGTGCTGTCTGACAGGTAGATAAAAGTTACTAGTAATAATATAAAATCAAATTAAATGTATTTGTATAGCGCTTTTTACAACTGATGTCACAAAGCAGCTTTACAGAAACATGATCACAAGACAAAGAATCAGGCAAAACATTAAACATAGAAAATATAGAATACAGAGCCCCCAGTGAGCGCGGAGGCAAGGAAAAACTCCCTCACAGCTGCAGGAGGAAGAAACCTTGGGAAGACAAAGACTCACATTTAAGGGTGGACCATCCTACCACTGGTCAAATGGGTTTTAAAATATTTTTAAGAAGTCTTTTATACATCCACATAGGTTTTATATACATTCTAAAGTATCACAGCACCAGTAATGGAAGCAGTTAGAGTTCATGTAAGCTTGGATGTAATCTATAGTGGAGAGTAAGATGGATGATGAGCAGCTGATCTGTGGTGGTGGATGGAGAAGAGCTGACTTCAGAAACTTCCATCAGTCTGGCCGGACAGGAGACGCGAGAGCCTGAGGGTCCAACATCCATCAGTGTCCGGTCAGCCTAACTAAAGGGAGAGAGACAGAAGGTAACAAACCCTGAGGCACCCTTAAACACCGGCATCTACCAACTCCACTGTCCACAAACCTGAGTGACCGTGTGCAGTTTACCAAAATTCCCTCTGTCCATAAACCCCTGGATCTGCAGCCTTATCTAAAGGAAAAAACATTAATAACCAAAAGCTAGACCAAACAAGTAAGTTTTCAGTCTACACTTAAAGATTGAGACTGTGTCTGAGTCCCGAACATATTCAGGGACAATTGGGGGAGCTTTATAAGAGAGAGAGCCCTTCTTCCTGCAGAGCTCCTCTGAATTTTAGGAACTACTAAGAAACCAGCACCCTGAGATAAAAATAAATCGTGTTGGTCCATAACAGGAGATGAGGTCTCGTAAATACTCAGGAGCGAGCCCGTGTAGGGCTTTATACGTTAACAGGAGAATTTTATAGTCTATGTGGAATTTGACTGGAAGCCAGTGCAGTGCTGATAGGACTGGACTAATATGGTCAAATGTTCTAGTTTTAGTAAGGACCCTGGCTGCAGCATTTTGAACTAGCTGAAGTTTATTTAAGTTACTGCCGGAACATCCAGACAGTAGCGCATTACAATAATCTAGCCTTGAGGTAATGAAGGAATGTACAATTTTTTCTTCGTCATGCAGGGATAAGGCATTTCTTAGCTTGGCGATGTTACGTAGGTGTAGAAAAGCTGTTCTAGTAACATTAGATATGTGTTTATCGAATGCTCAATCTAAATCTATGATAACTCTGATATTTTTAACTGCTGAACCAGGTGAGAAGGAGAAGTCGGCCAGATTTAGCATTAAAGCCTAATAGGAGAACTTCTTTTTTATCACTATTTAATAGGAGGAAGTTGTGCAACATCCATAATTTCACATCTTGTACACGGGTTTGGCTGAAAGTACTAAAAGTGCTAATATAGGGCAAAATGTATAAAGTTGCATGAACAGATGCCAGATGTCTCAGCATGGAGATGGAAATGGAGTCCTGCAATGACCTTTCTCATGCAGCTTGAATATTCTCACACAGTTCCTGTAGATAATACGGTTGGGGTGGAGTGTTAATGGTGTGTCCAATACCATCCCACTTAGTTTTTTAGCATCTGTCTGTGGCTGAGCCAGAAGGTCCCTAAACTAGAGGAAAGAATCTCTGTGCTCCACCGGATTAGAGACGATGAGGATCTCCTTGACTTCATGCTGGCGACATCTCAGGCGATCAGCGCGGGTTTAGACGGCAGTTTGCCTCGAACAGCTGCGAGGGAGGAGGAGCACTGGCCTCGGCTCGGAGCTAATCCCAAGACCGCGAAGGTGTACTAATCCACGCCGCGCCAGCCTGAGCCATGGTCCATTGCAGGTGGAGGTCCGCGGGGCGGTAGACTCTCCGCCTGCCACCCGAGAACGCGGAAGATCTGTCTGAGCAACAGGTTCTCCGTACCTGAAGAGCTGAATAATGCCACTCCAACAAAACCCATCAGAGTGAGCTCTCCAGCCAACTTCACCCCCACTCCATCCACAAACCCCACCTGGCAGCGGGCCGTGCCTGGCCTGCAGAAGTGTGGCTTAGCTCCGAGGGACTCCCCCTCCTCCAGAAGACGGTCCCACGCCCTGAACGATCAGCCTGCACGCCGCTCTCGCCCTAAATCTGCAGATTAAACACTGCTGATCACCGAACCACGACCTCATCTTCTACCCCCGCGACAGACCCACAGCCCTCAACCAACCACCCTCGTGATTGGAGACTCAATTGTCAGAAACATTCACCATCGCTCAGCTGCTGTCCAATCAGTTTCTGGTGCAAAGGTCTTGGACATTACGATGCTGCTTCCCAGTCTTCTGAAGAAACACCCCTGGATGGAGAGGATAATAATCCACGTTGGATGTAATCAATTTAGAAACCAGAGCACAGAACTGGTAAAAAGGACTTAACATGCCTGTTATCCTCCATTCAAGACTGTGGAAAATCTGTTTTTATTTCTAGACCAATTCCTTCGCTAGGAAGAGGCTCAGGTCATTTTAGTAGACATTTTAAATCTTCATACCTGACTTCAGAATACCTGCGTCTCCCAAGGCTTGGCTTTTATAGACAATTTTTACCTCTTTTGAAATCGCCCCTCTTTCTATAGATTTGATGGGGTTCATCCCAATAGGCTGGTTGCACAGATTTTAGGACACAATATGTTTTACTCTGTTTTTAAGTTTAAATGACTAACCAAGACCTACAATGCAAGTTCAATTATGCCAGTAGTCATTAGTAGTAGAAGACCTAGGACCAGCATTTTTACAAGAAATGCCATTAATATACAAAAGTTTAATGTTTTTAGTAATTGTAATAATCTTATACACATTAAGGCATCTCATATTACTGTAAACCAAAAGGAAAACTGTACTGATAATCCAATGAGTAATCTTGAAAGTTAAAAAAAAAGAAAAGGTTTAGGTATAATCCATTTAAATATTAAAAGCCTACTACAAAAAAGATCATTTTAAAATTCTGGTTGCACAATCTGATCCTGATATAATAGTTTTAACCTGGCTTAGTAATAGTACCATTGATGAAGTAATAATTTTATATTCCATAGAAAAGATATTTACACCTGAGTAAATATACAGACTACGGTTTTATGTGCAGTATCTAAAGAAAAAATTGAGTTTTTAGCCATCAAGGTTTCACTTTGGAAAAGTAACTCTCTTGTTTTAATTGGGATATACAGGCCTCCCTCTGCCCCGCACTCTGCAGCTGAGGAATTAGCTGATCTTTTATCTAAATGTAGTAGTTCCTAATTGCTGGTTCTAGGTGATTTTAACCTCAACTGGCTTTCTAATGCATCCAATAACTTAAAGGAAATATGTGGAAATCTTACTCTAACACAATTAATCGATGAACCAACTTGCCCAAATCTGAAAGAACCTACCAAGTCAATCCTGATAGATCTAATACTGTCCAATAAAGCTGACAAAATTACTGCCTCAGGAGTTATTTAACTTGGCATACGTGATCATTGTTGGATGCATTTGAAGCAGTTGTATAAACAAAAGAGGCTCTCAATTGGTGGTTAGAAGAAATTTTAATAATTTTAACCAGCAAGCTTTTCTTTTCTGACTTGGTAATGAGTGAAATCTTCCTTACTTTAGAAATCCCAGATGTTGATGCGGCACTAAACCATTTCAGTAAAACTTTCTAACAGTGGTAAAAAACATGCCCCTTTTTAAAAGTCACAAATAAGAGACAGGTCAAGCCCCTGGTTTACAGGTGAAGTCTCCTCATTGTTTAAGGCCAGAAATAAAGCTTGGTCAACTGCTAGACGCTCAGGGGAGAGAGACCATTGGCTTATTTTAGACAGCTGAGAAACAAATGTACCTCTGTTGTTAGAAAAGCTAAATCAGAATATTACCTCAACTTAATCATCAGCTCTACAAACCCTCAAAACTTATGGAAAATAGTAAATTCCCTCAAAAATAATTCTCATCCTTTTCCAACCAGTGTTTTAGTTAAAGTTGAGCTGATTTCTGATCACAAGGAAATATGTCAAGCTTTTAACTCACATTTTGCCTCAGCTGGCCACATCTTTGATAAAGATAGCACAAACATATTGAATAAAACTGATCCCAACTCTACTGTTTCTAAAACACATGGTCTCTTCTCACTTGTATTTTATTTAATGCCTTACAAGTTGCATTGTATGAGCATAAACTAGTTTTAAATGCCACGAAAACTAAGTTTATGTTGTTTTCCAGATCTCTAAACACCGATTTTAGTACTGTTAACATTACAACCCTGTAAGGATCCACCATTGAGAGAGTCACAGAATATAAATATCTTTGCATATGGCTGGATGATAAAATTAGTTTTAAACCACACATAAATAAACTAATCAGTAAATGCAGACAGAAGCTGGGTTATTTATATAGACACAAGTCCTGTTTCCCCCATGCACGCCAGAAAAAGATTAGTTGAGGCAACTTAACTGTCAGTGCTGGACTATGGCAACATTATTTATAAACTTGCTCCCTCCAGCTCCCTCAAATTACTGGACCCAGTATGTCACTCTGGAGATGCATACAGAACTCATCACTGTAAGCTGTACGCAAAAATTGGTTGGCCATCTTTAACGGTACGAAGGGAAACACACTGGCTGATTTTTATCTATGAGACACTCTCCGGTCATTTGCCAGAATACATCACTTCATTGATGAATGTGAAAAACAGTAATTATCAGACTCGCTTTAGTGATTGGATCAGCTGCCAGGTTCCAAAAGTTTTTAGTGAACTGGGAAAATCTGCTTTTAGCTACAGAGCACCAGTGAGCTGGAATTCACTACAGGAAACTCTAAAACTCAGCTCACTGGTGTCACTAAATCATTTTAAACTATTAATATCTAACCACCTTCAGACAGCCTGTACCTGTTTTACTTAATTCTATTTTTATTAAACTTTTATTTATTATTATTATAATTATTAATAATAATAATAATTATAATAATAATAACAATTTTTGTTTTTATTATTATTAATAGTTTAGTATTTTTGCTTTTTAAAATTTATTTTAATTTCTTTTATCATTATTACTATTATTTTTATTATTATTATTGCTTTTTTATTTTTTTAGTGCATTTATTTATTTGTATTTTTATTGTATTATGTAAAAGTTAGTTTTAGCTAATTTTAACTCATTTTTGTTGTATTAATCTTATTTGCTTTTGATCTTAATTTTTTATCAATTATACCACACTGTATTATAATCATTAATTGTATTTTTTTCTATTTTACTGTAATTCTATTTCAATTTATCTATTTTTAGATTTTATTTACTGTTATTTTAAAATAATTAAATTTAGCTATTATTTTCTCTGTCTCTGTCAATCCCTGTTTTTGTAAATGCTCGCCTACATTCAAAGTGAGGGTTGCCCTCAATGTACATCCGAGTCAAAATGAAGGTTCTACAAACCAATTATTATGAAGTATAACGAGACTCTGCCCACGTAGCTGATGACGACAGAATGTAGTAAGTTCTTAAGTCCGCTCACTAAACTGCAGTGGTTAGTTTTAGTTTCTCAGGTCAGGTGAGTTGAGTTCCACATATAAAAGTTGGACAGCACTGTGAGCATGACTAATTTGATGAGACACAAGCTGATAGAAGTGGTAATAAAATGTACACGTAATATAGGCGACCGTGTCGTGGCTGTGAATGGGAAGAGTCTGGAGGGGGCCACTCATAAGCAGGCTGTGGATGTTCTGAAAGAGACCGGACAGGTAGGGACACTTCAGCTTCTGTTTGGCTGAATTAATAATAATAATTTTTGTGATTTTCCTTTATAAGTCATTGGTTGTTCAGATGAGTAATCTTAGTTAAGTATATCATATAGCAGATGACCACAGTGATATTTCAGAAGTTGAATAAAGTTTATAGGGTTTACATACATTTTGAAATAATTCTTAAAACAAAATTAGGCAGGTGCCTAATATTATTAAAAGCTGTGGTGTAACTTAAAGTACACTGTTGATGCTCAGAAACCATCAAACCTGACTGAACTGGAGAAGAATGATCCAAAATACCTTCAAACAGAAGCCAGACTCTCATTGGAAGCTATAGGAAGAGTGTAAAGGCTGTTATTCCTGTAAAAGGAGGATCTACTAAATACTGGTGTATTTTTTCTGTTGGGGTGCCCAAATTTATGCACCTGCCTAATTAAATATAAACTATTATTGCACACTTTCTGTAAATCCTATAAACTTCATTTCACTTCTCAATATCACTGTGTTCGTCTGCTATATGATATATTTAACTCAAAATTGCTGATCCGAACAACCAATGATTTATAAAGCAAAAATCATGAAAATGATCAATGGTGCCCAGATAATAATAATAATAGTAATAATAATAATAATTATTATTATTATTATAAATTCAAAAACAAAGATTATAGAAATGTGTCTTCAGCTGCTTTTTGAAACGGTTTACTGATGCTGTTGTTTAGGATATTACAGCACCAGAAATGTGCTCTACTAAAACATTGAGGAGGATAAACTAGCACGTCTCTCTCTCTTGTTCAGGTTGTGAATCTGTTGCTGGAGAGAGGGCAGCTGCCAGTAGACAGTGTGCATGCCCCTCTGACCCCTCAGGTCACTTCAAGCCTCAAAACCTCCAAACATGCAGCTCCTGCAGAAGAACCCATCCGTGCAGCAAGGCGACCCGAGCTGGAGTACAGCTTCATCACACCAGGTCAGTCTAAAGATTTAGAGTAATAGGGCTGTACTTAGCATGTTTTTTTTCTCTTTCAAATGATTACTCAGTTAGTTTGATTAGTTTATTAATCTAACAATTAATTTATTTTACTTAGTTTGTTAACATGTATGTTCATAATCAGATTGCCACAGCGATCAATTTCTTGCATAGGTCGGTTAAGGTTCTTTAATTAAGAAATCCGATGAAGAGAGCTGTATTTTAGCTCAGTAAAGATAAAGGTACTTTTTGCAAAACAGATATACTTTTATACATGGATCAAATTTTTTCAATATGTAAACCAATACAGTTTTCAATGGCTCTTATTGATTTTCCATCTTCTTTTTGCACAGTTCTTCACAGTTGCTTGCTTTTCATGCATAAACAGCTCTGTGGTTTCATGTTGGTTACTCCTCTAACTAAAATTCTCAGTCTGTCCAGGCAAAACCAAAATCTGAAGTAATCAATGTAGCAGGACACACCTGGGCAACAAAACACCTGATAATCACATGTTCCAATACATGTTCCAATTTCAGATAAAAGGTCTCTGAGATTTAAAAAAAATCTTCTGACTGTTTAGCAGATCTCATATTCATCTTTTAATTGCAAACCTAAATGTTTTAGCCTACAGAAGAAATAAAGGAATTGGCTTTATTGTCCAATGCGTTTGAAGGGGAACTGTAAGTGAGCAGTGTTTTACACAGCTGCCAAAAGGTGGCAACCTAACACTTTTGGAGCAACACTGAAACTGATTTTTAAAAATAATCTTCAGGTTGTAGCTATTGTACGCTCAGAATAATGCCGCAGTTTGAAGATTGGTTTTAAATGATGTCACAGTGAAAACGCTCACTGTTATGGCTCATGGGAGTCTGTAGTTACAGTTTGTCTCATTTTTCACAGATAATGTGTTTGATGTGAGCTTGCTGAAAAACACCTCTGGCCTGGGATTCAGCTTTAGTCGGGAGGAGAACGTTCCGGACGAGCCCCTCGGCACCAGCATGGTTCGGGTCAAGAAGCTGTTTCCAGGACAGCCAGCTGCAGAGAGCGGCTGCATCCAAGTGGGAGACGTCATCCTGCGTGTCAATCAGACATCACTTAGAGGGCTCTCGCAGCATGTACGTAACACAATATACACTCTTAAATAATCATTCCTGTGTTGTTAACTTAGGATGTTAGCGTCCATCTAACAGTTAAACCTTTTACACTGTATGACTGTCTGAAACTATATAAAACTGTTACACAAACACTCAGATTTACTTTTTTTACACTATAAAACAATAATAAAAAATCACTACTAAGATGAATAAATTAGTCAGAAATGTATAATTATTTAAACTGTTACTAAATGTAAAATGATTGTACTGGAGTAATAAACAGCAGTTCATCTTGTCTAAGCTGTGGCTCTGTATTATTTATGTTTTTACAGTATTTTTCCGCTAGCTTAAAATCCTTTAATTTTTACCTACAATCGTCAGTGCGTATTATAATCCAGTGTGCCTGTATGAATTCTACCAGAATTATATATATAACCCTGGCTAGCACTGCTGGAGCAGCATTAGCATTAGCCGCTAACTGCGCTAGCTCTCTTGCCGTTCAGAGGTATTATCCGATTGTAGCCTGCTGCTAACCCCGGCTAGCACTGCTGGAGCACTGTAAGCATTAGCCACTTACCACGCTAAGCACCAGTTCTTTTGCCATTCAGAGGCAAGTATATCAGACTGTAGTTTGCACGTTTAAACAGAAGCGCTTTACTCACCCAAATCTGGTGCCTCTTATAGTGCGAAAATTTTGGTATATGAAGGTCAAATCAGATCATTATTATCTGATACTCAATATTAAAAGAATAGGATCGGATCAGACTGGATTGTGGTGGAAAATTACATGGTTGTACATGGGTCTTTCTTATGTAATATATGTGTAATATTGTTTATGGTCTAAATTATATTCCTTTTTTATACCAAGTCTACTTCAATACAAGTCTATTGTATTTTCATTATGGAATGAAATTCTGAAATTTGAAATGATTTAATTTCCAAACACAGATTTTAACACAGATTGTAATTATTACAGCTCCGATGGATTGAATTATGCTGTTAATCTGGGCTGTATGGGGAAGTGCTGCTCAAAACTGTTCCTGCAGATCGATTCATACTGTTCTGAGTTCTCAGTTGAACTGGATCAGGTTCCTCTCTTAAGGTTTTCTCGCCGGATCTCTGGAACAAAGGAGAGCAGCACTGTTCTAAAGTTTGCACTAGACTGTTAGTAGTCAGTTCTGCTGTAGTTTTAGCCTGACATTCGTTCCTCTGTTTTATATATAGGAAGTGATCTCAGCACTGCGAGGGACGGCTCAGGAGGTCACTCTGAAGCTCTGCAGGCCGGAAGTAGGGGTTCTACCCAAGATGGATTTCTCCAGCCAGGTAGGCTTTAGTTGCAAATTTTACAACATGGCAGACATTTTGCACTGAATTTCTATTCCAAGGCATCCACATTTTCTACATGTATTAGTGTTGAATATTTAAGATAAAATGCAGGTTTCTGAAAATTAGTGCACTATTATACACACAGTCAGTTATGATCCAGAAATAATCTAAAATAGATGTAATATACTTTTGGATAAATGTGGCTGGATGCACTACAAAGTGATATATGTTTCTGAAACCAGATTCAACAGTTTACTTTTTTAAATATATTACAGATAGCATAAATAGTAAATTTTATGTATACTTTATAATATTGTGATGCTATCTTATAAAAACTTCAGTTTACTACAAGCTGTCTTGAGGTTTATTTGATGTTTATTTAAGCAAAACATACTGTATGATGCTAGTAAAGAACTCAAAATAAATAAAAAAAATCAATGACTGAAACAACTTTTCTGACTGGGCGCTAGCTGGGTCTACCTATTTCTCTTATGTCAAGGACCCGATAACTCTGAAAACATGGATTCAATGACTGTGTGCACCACATGAGGAGGACATTTAGTTGGGTAGTAACACGAGTAACCTAGGAAATATATATATAACAACAATATTTTTATAATATTATTTGGATTAATGTCCATGTTCTCCTCAGACCCCCATGGCATCTCTCCGGAAAGAGCCCCCACCTAAGCCTCATTTTGCCCCTGACACAGCGTCTCCACCTCAGGCAGAAAAGGTGTTGGGTCCAGTGGAGCAGGTTCTGGAAAGGCTGCTGATGAAGTCGCCGAGCCGCAGGGACAGCTACAGCGACAGCACTGATGATGAAGAAGATGAGGATGTGGAGGAGGCATTTAGCCCCGCCAGCATGGAGCAGGCTAGCCTAAACTGGGACCACAGCGTCTACCAAACCCCCAGGGCCAACCTGCCACAGGGCAGACCCGGGCATTACGACTCGCCCAGTGAGCTAGACGACTCAATCCACTCTGCTTACTACTCCTCCAGCCAGTCTGCCAGCCGTAAAGAGAACGAAAAGAGGTAAGAATTAATGTTACTCCAAGTAGGGTTGTCACGATACCAAAATTTTGACTTCGATACCGATACCAACTGTAGTATCACGATTCTCGATACCAAAACGATACTTGGAAGAAAAAAAAACAATAAAAATATCTGAACATAAAATGTTTATTTTTGACTGAACTGGATTGAACACTGAACAATCGGTGCAAACGTTTTTATTCTAAAATGAAACATTTGTACAAAAAACAAGTTTCGTTATTATAACCTTAACTATAACATAATTATCTAAACACTTCCTAAAAACTAAAACTAAAACCAGAGGTAATGGTAGCCTGACTATGTGAACCTGACGGGCGGGCAGAAGTTAAGTTCTGAATAAGAAAAATAAAGAGACAGAAGAACATTACAATGTTATGTTCATTTTAACACTCACTGCTCCGTTATATTAATCAACCGTTTACCGTTTTTAATAAGCCCATGTTCAGTGTAACGAGCAAGCAGGCTACGTGCCTGACCACAGATTTGCGATGGAAACGCGAAAACGTGAACATCTTGAGTTCATGTTTCACAGCCAATGGGATAATGGAGAAATAGAGAAAACCACGGGTCCAAAACAAAACTCCTGCACACTCCTCTCCATGTTAATGTGATTTACTAGCAGTCGCTAGTAAATCTTAGTAAAGCTACAGACAGAGTGTATCTTGAATAACTCCACTAACCTGTCGACTTCTCAGCTCTTTGTAGAGATCAGGGTGCTTGTCTGCTAAATGAGCGAAATATGATCAGAATTATGTTAAATAACACTGTAACATAGAAGCATAGAACTATTATTTAATTAAAATGATTTTTAAGAACAGCTAAACACAGTGCTGCAGGTCAAACGCGGAGGCGTTCACGTGCGAGAGAGAGACACAGAGAAAGAGTGAGAGAGTGAGAGAGCGAGAGTGAGAGAGATTTGCGTGTTCTGATGTGAGCTACTCACAGGTAAAAGTTCTCTTTGATCTCCTCGTGCTCATATTCTAGTCCCATACATAATTCTGCAGCTCCCTCAGTGTTTTCTGTCGTATTTTGCGGCTAGCGCGAGCGCTTACAACTAACACCGCGGAGCGCGAGGTGCCGCCGCGCTTGTGCCGAATCCGCTACTGAATCCGACTCCCGCTTCGCGGACAGAATCGGCACAACACCCCCCGCTGTACAACTGCGGGAGTGAAAACAGCGCTAATAAATAAAGTAGTTTAGTTTCACTTTCAGTTTTCGTTATTTTATTTAAAAATAAAAATATCAATAAAAAACAGATGCCTACATCTCAGACTATTTTCCCACACTTCACTCCTCGCGCCCGTTTTGTTCACAAGTCGCGGACGAGAGACATCTGTTATTTTAGCCGTCGCCATTCTACACTCGCTGCTGCTCTGCTGGCTTGCGCGTGAATCGATTCATTTGTTCAGAACACTAAGTTTATCTGAATCCTGCCACACCGACTGCTGCGGTGTGAATCAGTTTTCTTATGAACTGAATCAAATCGCGCCTACTAATTTGACTCATTTGAAGCTAGTGACTGGGCTATATACAGTATCGAAAGCATCGAACGCTAAAGAACCGAATCGTTTGTGATGACGTAGTATCGAAAAAGAATCGAACCTTCGGTACACCGTGCAACTCTAACTCCAAGTCAACCACACTTCTGTGACATCAACCTGTCTAGTTAGAAAGCAACACTGATTGTGAATCAATTTCACCTGCTGTTGTGGAACATATGAAACAGCGAGTCTTAATGAGAGGCAATTAGCAAGACAACCCCTACAAAGGAGTGGTTCTGCAGGTGGTGACCACAAACCTTTTCTTTGTTCTCATTCTTTCTGGCTGATGTTTTGGTCACATTTGCATTTTGTCAGTTCTCTCACTATAGAGGTAGCATGAGGCAGTGTCTACAACCCACAGAAGTTGTTCAGGTAGTGCAGCTCTTCCAGGATGGCACATCAATGCGAGCTGTGGCAAGAAGGTTTGCTGTGTCTGCAAGCACAGTGTTCAGAGCATGGAGCAGATACCAGGAGACAGGCCAGTACAACAGGACACATAGTGGGGGCCGTAGGAGGGCAACAACCCAGTAGCAGGACCGCTGCCTCCCCCTTTGTGCAAGGAGGAACAGGAGGAGCATTGCCAGAGCCCTGAAAAATAACCTCCAGCAGGTCACTAGTATCCATGTTTCTGCTCACCCATGAGGCTGGTATGAGGGCCCGATGTCAACAAGTGGGGCGATTGGCTTTGCCAGAGAACACCAAGATTGGCAGGTTCGCCATTTGCACCCTGTGCTCTTCATAGATGAGAGCAGGTTTACACTGAGCACATGTGACAGACATCTGGAGAAGTTCTGCTGCTGCAACATCCTCCAGCATGACCGTTTTGGCAGTGGGTCAGTAATGACTGCCATTAGGTACCAGGATGTGCTCCTCAGACCCATTGTGTGGCCATATTCTGGTGCAGTGGGCCCTGGGTTCCTCCTAATTCTCTACAAAAGAAATAACGTCAGACTCACAGCAGCTAAATGTAATAACTGGTTGGGCCACCCTTAGCAGCAACTTCAGGCAAGCATTTGTGGTAACTTGCAATGAGACTTTCACAGCGCTGTGGAAGAATTGTGGTCCACACTTCTTTACAGGATTGTTGTAATTCTGCCACATTGAGGCAGCAAAATAGCCCCAGACCATCACACTACCACCACCATATTTTACTATAGGTATGATGATCTTTTTCTGAAATGCACTGTTACTTTTACGTCAGATGTAATAGGACACACACCTTCCAAAAGTTTAACTTTTGTCTCATCAGTCCACAGAGTATTTTCCCCAAAAGTCTTGAGATTAAACAAAATGTTTTCTGGCAAAATTGAAACAAGCCTAGTTTTCTTTTTGCCAGCAGTGGTTTTTGTCTTGGCACTTTTGTGCAGTCTCTTTCTTATGTTGTAGTCATGAACTTTGACCATAACTAATTCATTTGGGTTGGCTCGCCAGTCCTGAAAAGGTTTTTTTCCTGACCACTGTTTTATGGTTACATACTTTTTAACACAGGTTTTGATTTTCTCCCTTAACAATAAAAAACATTTTGTGTTTACATGCACACAGAAATGTATGCATCTGTTTGGATTTGTGCGTGCACCCATGTGTGTGTGTTTGTGTGACCAATAAAATGTATGACCATTATATTAGTATTTTTGGGGGGAAAGTAGCTTTTTTAAATTCTACATTCTACAGAGTTGACTTAGAATGAGACTTCTTTGTTATTTCTTTTCTCTCTTCTTCTAGGCCTCCCTCCTTGTCTCCTCTCTTGTCAGAGCTGAAGTCTTCTCCAGCTCTGTCTGGAAGAGCGTTCCTGAACCCCAGTCCGGACCCCCTTCCCCCTCCACTTCCCTTACCCATTAACACCACCCTGCCTGAACATCAGCCAGAGATGGAAGATTTCCTGCCAGTATGTCTAAAAAATACTCCGTCACAGTCACAAGCCTGGGTTTGGGTTTACTACACTTTAAACGTTGTATGCTACCTGACAAAGATGTTACATATATAATGGTGATATTAGCCCCTATTGATTGATATTTGCTATATTGATTGGTTGACTCTGCTGTAGGAGGTGGAGCTAAAAGTGTCTCTGGTGAAATCAGATAAAGGAAGTTTGGGCTTCACTCTGACAAAAGGAAATGACCACAATTGCTACATCCACGACATCATCCAGGACCCTGCTAAAGGAGACGGTAGACTACGGCCTGGTGATCGCATGATCATGGTAAACTGTCACTAATCACAAGGATCAATATGGTCACAGGCTGTAAACAGAGTATAGTCAGATCACATTAACATGTTTTTAGTTGTGGTGGTGTTTTTTTTTTTTCCCCTTCCATTTACCCTCTTCATCCCCTTCATCATTATTTAAACATTTTCAATGACATGCCAAGTGTCATGAGACACAGGACACATGATTAGCGTCTTGTCCTCCTGCAATGAATGTGGATAGAGTCGCTTGCCTATTCTCACAGACAATTCAAGCCAGACACTGCTGGTCACCATTATTACTACCAACTGCACTCACCGTCCACTGTGGGTAGTAATGCTAGGATGTATTCCCGGTTCACAGTGGGTCAAGTTGTTCAGCCTCAATCACAAGGTAACACATCGAAATTTACACAGGTGTGGGCATTCCTAAGCTGTCCCCTTAAGGTAACACTTCAACCTACATACACAGGTGAATCCAATTATGAGAGTTTTTCTCCTTTTTGCATCTTCCCTGATGAGTGGCAACATAGGAGCCTCAAAACAACTCTAAAATGACCTGAAAACTAAGAAAAAGATTTCATACTGCTGTGTAATAGCAAGTCAGATTCATTAATAAATGAAATTGAAATGAATTTTTTGACACTGTGACAATGATAATTTTATTATAATTATAATTTTTATATATGATTTATAACATTTTATATATGATTTATTTATTTGATATTTGAATATTTGTACATGCAAATTCTGTCAAAATACAGTGGGATTTAATCAGTGTGGGTCACAAACAACTAAAGTTAGTAATCGAATCTTAACATTCATATAGATTTTTTTCATCCATTATTGGGATGTTTGTCATTTGTAGGCCTTACACCATCTTTGATATGTTTGTGTTTCTACAGGTAAATAACACTGATGTCTCCGGTATGACTCACACAGAGGTGGTTAACCTGGTCCGAGCTGCCCCAAGAGTTGTGGATCTGATGGTGGGTCGTGTGTTAGAGCCGCCTAAACCACCAATAGAGGCCCACCTTCTTCCTGACATCACCTTCCAGTGCCCTAGTGATTCTTTGGGTACGTTAATGTGTTATCTCCTGCTGTTTACTTTTCTAACTACAGTGACTTTTTTAATACAGTATTTCTATCATATACTTTAATCTTACTTTAATGTTGTGTTTCTATCCTCCCTTCTGTAATCCTTTCATTCATATGTCATCTGCTTTTTCCTTCTGAACTTAATTTTGCATTTATTTCCATCCATAATTGTGTCCTTTTATCTGTACTTCCTTTGCTCCATATTTTATCTACTTCCTTAGTTCTGTACTTTCTTCCTCTTATACTTCCTTCTATTCTTTTTACCATAGTATGTTCTCCTTTCTATACTTACTTCTCCATTTCCTTTTGAGCATACATTGTTCCATACTTCCATCCTTTTGTACTTCCTTCCATTTTCTTCTTCAAAAGTTCCTTTTGTGCTTTCTTTTTATCTGTACTTCCTTCAGTACTTCTGCCCTGCTGTACATACTTCCTTCTGTATTTCTGACAATCAGTTTCTTTCCTGCTATGTTTTTCCTTCTGTCCTTCCTTCCTTCCTTCCTTATTAACTTCCTTCCATAGTTCCATTTTATTGTACAGCTTTTCATACTTTCTTCCATATCTGTTGCTATTTGTCCTTTCTTTCTTTCTTTTTTCTTTCTTTCTTTCTTTCTTGTAAATACCCTGAAATATC
Organism: Astyanax mexicanus; assembly: GCF_023375975.1. NCBI lineage: Eukaryota > Metazoa > Chordata > Actinopteri > Characiformes > Acestrorhamphidae > Astyanax > Astyanax mexicanus. Next base: position 37,454,758 of record NC_064424.1, read on the forward strand.
GTGCCATGTTGCCCACCCCTAATTATCACATCAGGGTACTACTTTTTTTTCTGATGTTTTTAGCAACAAAAAAAAAATCACAATGTTCTCATTTTCCATTATACAGTCATATGAAAACGCTTGGGCACCCCTATTAATCTTAATCATTTTTAGTTGTAAATATTTGGGTGTTTGCAACAGCCATTTCAGTTTGATATATCTAATAACTGATGAACACAGTAATATTTCAGGATTGAAATGAGGTTTATTGTACTAACAGAAAATGTGCAATATGCATTAAACCAAAATTTGACCTGTGCAAAAGTATAGGCACCCTTATCATTTTATTGATTTGAATACTCCTAACTACTTTTTACTGACTTACTGAAGCACAAAATTGTTTTGGTAACCTCCTTTGAGCTTTGAACTTCATAGCCAGTTTGAATCTATTTGAATCTCCTCTGAAGAGTGGCATCATGGGCTCATCAAAACAACTCTCAAATGATCTAAAAACAAAGATTGTTTAGCATAGTTGTTCAGGGGAAAGATACAAAAAGTTGTCTCAGAGATTTAACCGGTCAGTTTCCTAATTGAGCTTTGAACTTCATAGCCAGCATATTGCACATTTTCTGTTAGTACAATAAACCTCATTTCAATCCTGAAATATTACTGTGTCCATCAGTTATTAGATATATCAAACTGAAATGGCTGTTGCAAACACCCAAATATTTACAACTAAAAATGATTAAGATTAATAGGGGTGCCCAAGCGTTTTCATATGACTGTATATCTACTAGAGACAGATTATATCTGTCCAGTATAATTTATTTTACTTTAATCCTGGGTATATGGAGATATATGGAGTGCATTATAATTAGTATCATGACATTCTGGATCATTGACTTCTGTTACAAATATGATAATGTTTGGATCTCCCACCCCTACGTGTAAACTAGCTACTTACCTTAATTGGAATTCAGTAGTTTCAGGTTCATTTAGTCAAATTAATACATTTGTCAGAACAGTTTTATTCTTCTCAAGATTGGATTTTAAACAAATGTCAAAACATCTATTTTTCTTTTAATGTATATATTATATGTCATATATGCTGAGAGAATAGCCAGGTGGGAGTGTTAGTGTTTGATGTAAAACTGCTCTTTTTTTTGCTGGTGAGAAATAGAGAGATCACTGACAGTGTAAACAAAACACACTTTTTACAGTCAACAAGCACAGCCATGAATTTGAGTATATTTACAGGGAGAAGGAAAGTAAAGGAGCCCACTGGACTAAACACATCCCTGTGTCTGGTACAGGTCTTGTTCTGGACGGGGGTCGGGACAGTGATCTGGGCGTGCTGTACGTGAAGGACATTGTGCCTGGCTCAGCAGCAGCCTCAGAGGGCAGCCTGAAACAGCTGGACCTCATCCACTACATCAACGGAGCGCCCACCCAGGACCTGACCCTCAGTGAGAGCCACCGGCTACTGGAGCTGGCACTCAGGGAGCTCACGCTAAAGGCCACCAGGTCAGTTTACCAATGCACAGTCTACACTTTTCTAATTTCTTCCTTCCATACCTTCTTCTCTACCTCCCACTGTATGCTCATTCTTACATACGTCAGTCTTTCAGAACTTCCTTCATTTTGTACTTCCTGCTTTCTGTAATTAGAGCCCTATTGTTTTTGGTCCGTTTGGTCCGTTTGATCCTCGAAAACTCTTGCATTTTGGCACAGACGTCAAAGCCGGTGAAAAATGTAAAATTTCATGGTTCATTTGCTTGGGCATTGATCAGGAGCTCTATAGCGCCCCCAAACGTTGCCAGTGGCCAGGATAAAGTTTGTCCAATGTGCACCAACTTTGGTACGCTCATTGACCTCATTATACCGATCAAGAATCACTTGGATTTATGTGACTCCGCCTAACAGGAAGTCGGCCATTTTGGCAGGAAGTCGCAAAAAAAAAAGTTTCCCGTGGCATTTTGGGTAGGTTACGATGTTCGAAAACTCATAAAATTTCACAGGCCTATTGGGCATAGTTTGTACTTTGATGTAAAATTGGAATTTTTCATATTCATAATTTATCAGCTCTCTAGCGCCACCTATTTTATATGACATTTATAGAAAGCTCGTAGCCTCTTCTAAATTAGCAGACCCAATAATGCCTTTAAATGATTTTGAGAAATGTAATCGTTTTTCTAATGTGGAGCTAAATGACTCTACAGCGCCCCCTATTTGGTTTAGGCTAATAAATTAGCTGTAGCTGTCTCAAAATTTCTTCAATGTTCAAGATTTTTGGTAGAAGCATAGATATTACGATGCCACACATAATACCCATTGGCATGTATTGGCTCCGCCCAACAGGAAGTCGGCCATTTTGAAAAATGTACAATTTTTACACATTTTTCACGAACTCATTCGTACTCCTCCTAGAGTCTTTGTCAGATTACAACTAAATGGTCTGTGGATAGTCTCCAGACATACTTGGTGCTAAATTGCGAAGGAATAGTCGATAGCTGAAACGATGACGTAATGGCGGGCAGTTGATTTAATGGAGACGCAACACTAAACCAAATAGAAACATTAGCATGGTCAGAACACAGCTGCTTGGAAATTCATGAAACTTGGCAAAAACATAAAAAACATCATTACACACGTTTTCAGTTTTGATATGATTGACTCTGCCCAACAGGAAGTCGGCCATTTTGAAAAACGTGCATTTTACACACATTTTTTGCATACTTTGTCGAACTCCTCCTAGGGAACTTGTCGTATACTCTTGATATTTGTCAGCAATAAACTACTAACACCCCTAATGATAAATTGCGAAGGAATAGTCGATATCTTAAACGAGTACGAAATGGCGGACAGTTGAGTTGCTTGAGATACCCCATTAAAACAGGAAGTGAATACATTCTGGTGCTGGTAGGTGTTTGAGGAGGTTAAAATTGATGAAAACTTACGAAACTTTACAGGCCTGCTTGATTTACGTGGTCCTTTGATCTGAAATTTAAATTTCATATATACATATTTCGTTGGCTCTATAGCGCCACCTAGGTTTCAATGCATATTTGACATTACGGGGATGGTGAAAAACTCTTGAAAATTGTCAGATTCCATAAGACCTAAAAACACTTTACAAATATTGTGATAATTTTTTCATCATGTGTAGCTAGCGGACTCTACAGCGCCCCCTATTTTTTTTCTGAAAATTAATTAGCTGTGGATGTGTCAAAATTTGTATAATCTACTCAAATTTTGGTAGTAGTGTAGATACTTTGACTCTGCACATATTTGCAATTGACTTGTATTAGCTCCGCCCAACAGGAAGTCGGCCATATTGGAATTTGTAAGATTTTTACACTTTTTTCACGAACTCATTTAAACTGCTCCTAAAGTCTTTGTCAGATTACCTCTAAATTAGCTGAGAATGAACAACAGACAGGTTTGATGAAAACTGCCAAAGGATTAGTCAATCGCTAAAACGGTGATGTAATGGCGAGCAATTGATTCACTAGAGACGCAACACTAAGCCAAAGTGAAACAATGACACGGTCAGAACACAGATGATTGAAAATTCCTGAAACTTGGCAAAAACACAAGAGACATCATAAGACACGTTTTTAGTATTGGTAAGACTGACTCCGCCCAACAGGAAGTCGGCCATTTTGAAATAAGGGCATTTTACACACATTTTTTGCATACTTTGTCGAACTCCTCCTAGGGAATTTGTTGAATACTCTTGATATTTGTCAGCAATAAACTACTAACATACATGATCATAAATTGCGAAGGAATAGTCGATATCTTAAACGAGGACGAAATGGCGGACAGTTGAATTGCTTGAGATGCCCCATTAAAACAGGAAGTGAATACATTCTGGTGTTGGTAGGTGTTTGAGGAGGTTAAAAAGGTTGAAAACTCTCGAAAATTTACAGGCCTGCTTGATTTAAGCAGTACTTTGATCTGAAATTAAAATTTCATATATACGTATTTCATTGGCTCTATAGCGCCACCTAGGTTTCAATGCATATTTGACATTACGGGAATGCTCAAAACCTCTTGAAAATTGACAGATTGCATAAGACCTAAAAACACTTTACAAATATTTTGACAATTTTTTCATGTATAGCTAGCGGACTCTACAGCGCCCCCTAATTCATTCGTTTAATAAATTAGCTGTGGATGTGTCAAAATTTGTCTAATCTTCTCAAATTTTGGTAGGATCGTAGATAGTATGACCCTGCACATATTTGCAACTGGCTTGTATTAGCTCCGCCCAACAGGAAGTCGGCCATATTGGAATTTGTAATATTTTTACACATTTTTCACAAACTCATTTAAACTGCTCCTAAAGTCTTTGTCACATTACCTCTTATTTCACTGTAAATGAACAACAGACATATTTGATGATAACTGCCAAAGGATTAGTTGATCGGTAAAACTGTGACCCAATGGCGAGCAATTAATTCACTAGAGACGCAACACTAAACCAAAGTGAAACAATGACACGGTCAGAACACAGATGATTGAAAATTCATGAAACTTGGCAAAAACACAAGAGACATCATTAGGCACGTTTTCAGTATTGATAGGACTGACTCCGCCCAACAGGAAGTCGACCATTTTAAAATAAGTGCATTTTACACACATTTTTTCCGTATGTTGTCAAACTACTCCTAGGAAATGTATTGAATTCTCTTGGTATTCGGCAAAAATAAACATTGAATATATCTGATGATAAATTGTGAAGGAATAGACGATATCACAAACGAGGACGAAATGGCGGACGGTTGAATTTTTGAGATGCCACCTCAAAACAGGAAGTTGACACGTAGGTAATGCTAGGTGTTTTGAGGAAGTTATAACGGAGAAAAGCTCACAAACAGGCCTGTTAAACTGAGCATGTTGTTTGATGTAGAATTAAAATTTCAAATGCATGTGTTTTTACAGCTCTATAGCGCCACCTTTTTTTTAAATGTATATTTGACATGTGTGGCAGGATAGAGAACTCTTGAAAATTGCCACACTGAATAAGACTTCAAAATTACTTTCACAGGTTTCTCGGTTTGGCCCGGTACAATTTGCGCTGTTTTGCGAGGGCCCTACGTCCCCCTGTGACAGGGGGACAACTCGTTTATTCTGTATTTTCTTCCTTCTAAACTTCCTTCTGAACAAGCCCCTTTTTAACGTCAAAATCTGTCAAACATTTTTAGCATATGCAGGTGACAAACAATCCCATGCAATAGGCCTGCATGAAAAAAAAAAGAAGAAGAAAAAGAGACCACAATTTCTGATTTATAGGTATATGTTTGAGTAAAAAAAAAATAGCAAAAATTCAAGAAGTTCAATTTGGTTTGTGATCATCCGCCTTCCTCTTAATTATAAATAGGTTATCAATTTGGTAAAATAAAAAAACTCATAATTTTGGTCTCTTTTGTTTATTATATACTTTATTATATATACTTTTGGAGAGGTTTATTTTGTAACCATATATTGACAGATTCACCAAACAGATCTAGTATAAGAATGCATGGTAGGGGGTCTGAAATGTACAATAATAAAAAGACTGCATAGAGTGATAATTTATGCTCCTGGCCCCCTCGATCAATTCCTGTAATATGAAGATCTTGATGGATGGCTATTGCTAGTGGCTCAGTGTAAACAAAATGGGAGACATCAGGCAACCCTGCCATTTACCACCCTGTTTTACCGTTTTAATATAGGATAGAAATGTAGGCCTTAAACCAATTTTTTCCGGATGTTGTTGAATGCTGACCGGGCCTTTGCCACCCTCGTGGTGTAATCCGGAAAAATAGCGTTTGGTTCCAGAGCAGCACCTTCATGCAATCCTGGTAGCAGTGGAGCTTGGTGGCGATGACGCCGACCCATCCGTTGACTTTCTTCGGCATGATACCTCGATGTGAGAGGTCAACAAGACTACGGTCTTTCTCCAGATGCAACGTTTCTTTCAGCAGTGTGGAAACAGCCATAGAGAAACTTGAGCCAGGCTCCTCCGCAAGGCCCCTGATTCTGATATTGCATCTACGCATCCTCCCCTCCATATCCTCGCAACACTCCCTCAGCTCGCCTAGTTCTGTTTTCAGATCAGTCACTGTGGTCTGCAGCGCAGTTACCTCTACTGACCACACTGACAGGCCCTCCTCCACACAACTCCAACAGTATTCCTCATAGCCTCCATCTCATTTAAAGGGATAGTTCGGGATTTTTGACATGAATCTGTATGGCATCAACATGACCAGTTTCGTGCATTCTCACTGACTTACCCCCGACCATGTCCGGTGAGCGGAGTTCTTGTCCAGTATTGTCCGAGCCGAAAGTAGTCCGGCATGTTTGCTGGGGTCACGAAACGAAAGCGTTTTTCTTCCCAAAACAGTACGAGTGCAAAAGAGTGATTTATTTGCATAACAAAAAACGGTGTCTGCAAAAGTCACGCCTCATTATCACTGGGGCACTACTTTCATTTTGGATCAGTGCGCGCGATTGCGCAACCTGGCAGCTAGCCTACGGTTTCGATTTCACTGTTTACTGTTCGGGAACATGTCGGACTACGAGAGCGACGAGGAATATATTGATTTCCGCTCAGAGCCAAGGGGGTATCTTTATGAGCCTGAGTATACTGAGGAGGAACTTGCCCAAATCGAATTGGATCGTGCAGAAAGAGAGAGGGTGGACAGAGAAATGATTGAGACCGAAGCTGGAGCCGCTGCTGCTGCGATACCAAGGGTGGCCGACAAATCCTGGTGCACTTGTTTGAAGTGCGAACTAATGCCGACAGAGGTGGAATGTTACTGCTGCCACGAGTGGGATTTAGTTATGCCCGAGATACAGAACCTGTCAATTGATGAGGACGTCGGCGGGCCAGCTGCTGCCTGCATCACAAACAACAGCGGGCATGGAGAAACATAGTCATCCTCGCTGAAGTGCGCACCGCAAACACGAAGCTTCTTAATTTTCACCACTTTGGTGTCCACATGGAAGCCCATTGCAAGTATCCAAAGCTGCCTGAGAGCAATGTCAGTCACGGGGATACGATGGAAACTGTGCGGAGAATCAGCCACATCTTTGTTGCTACAGCCTGGATAATCACAAGTCCGCACCATTTTAACACACACACATACAAATGTATAAATCTGTGTTCAAGAAGCTTATAAAAGCCGATAAACTTCTCTCTAAAGCTTGCTCTTTGCGTTGCTGGTTGAAGCTGAGCGCAGCCAATGATCTGAAAGACTAGTGCGCTGCTCGCAGTTAGAATGACATGCGCACTGATCCAAAATGAAAGTAGTGCCCCAGTGATAATGAGGCGTGACTTTTGCAGACACCGTTTTTTGTTATGCAAATAAATCACTCTTTTGCACTCGTACTGTTTTGGGAAGAAAAACGCTTTCGTTTCGTGACCCCAGCAAACATGCCGGACTACTTTCGGCTCGGACAATACTGGACAAGAACTCCGCTCAGCGGACATGGTCGGGGGTAAGTCAGTGAGAATGCACGACACTGGTCATGTTGATGCCATACAGATTCATGTCAAAAATCCCGAACTATCCCTTTAACAGCATGATTATCCATTTCGACATTCACCTCTTTTAGCTATTTTTTAGAGAGCTGAATTTTTTGGCGAGTATATTCTTTAGCTCAGATTTAATCACCGCCGAGATGTTGGATCTCAATGAGGAGAGAATATCCACTTTTAGGGCCTTGGTGTTCGTGGTGGGTTGTAGCCTTGGGCTAACCTCTGAGTTGTGGTGTTCTGGCGCTGTGGTTTTAGGCATGCTATTTACAAAACCCCCAGTACTTGTTTTTTCTGAGACTGGCAGCCATAGAGATACGACTGGCCCCAACTGGCTTCACAATATCCTTTCACATATTAAAGCGCAATTTTGTACAAATAAATAAAAAAAGGCCAGACAGCAGCTATTTTCTGCACGTCCTACTCCATTGCCTGCTCACACCATCTTGTGTGACATTCTGTGTGTTACAGGGATGGGAAGCCTGTGTGTCCCGAGAAAGAGAGGATCTCCATCCTAAACAATAACGTTAGCCCCAAAGACAACTACTCCTCCAGTATGAATGGTGAGCTTTTCTCCTGTTTTTTATTCCGTGTTTTATTTGTTCCTCATGAATACAAGCTCTTCATAATTTGTGAGGTATTTATGAATAGATATAGACAAATGAGAACATCAAATGGGTCTTGTGGGTCTTGTGTTCATGGGATGCAGTGGTCAGTATCTACCAAAACTACAGCCAGAAATGACGACCAGTAAACTGGTGACAGGGTCAACGCGCAATGACATTTTTTCATTCAACATAAAAATCTGGAAAACTGATTATAATCTGATACCATGTAATGTGCCCAAAGCTTTACTTGACTTTCTTTGTTAGAGCACTGGATCAATGTGGACTAGTGTTCTTTCCTGTTTTCTGTAAAATAGTCTTTTTTCTCTCTAAATTTCTATCAGGTTATCTACACAGCAATGATGATGACCTGGAGGCCCTCTGTCCCCCTGAGGTTAGCACACCAGCATTAACATTACCCTCCATTATTTTAACTTTATTTACCAGGAGAGGTTGGTAACTGCCAGTTCTAAACTCCAATTCCTGTTCTGAAATATTTTTTGTCTACCACTAAAGTTTGGATGTAGCTCATGTAGTGGGTTTTAAAGGTAGTCCTGCATGGTTGAAGCTGTTTCTCTGCATCTGCAGGAGCAGGTCATTCAACTGCAGTTGGAGAAGCCACCATCAGGTGGCCTGGGCTTCTCCGTGATTGGTGGAGAGAGAGGGATCTTTGTGAAGTCGGTCACTCCGGGAGGCATGGCTCATGCTGAAGGAACTCTGCAAGTAGGAGATCGTCTGCTCAAAGTGAGTCAAATCATGTTAGACCAGAAAATGGTCAGAAACTGATTGATCTGTCTATTTATGTATAACTATACTTGTCTGTCTGTAAGTGTCTTTCTGTCTGTCAATAAGTGAGTGAACATGCACATTCATAATCAGATTACTGCAGTTATGATTATTCAACTATTCCTATAAACAGCATATTCTGATTTCTAACCAGAGTAAGGTTTAAAAATCTGATTAGAAATCTGGTACAGTGCGTAAATTTCTTTAAATTATTTTTTATTATAGCGTGTGTGTGTGTGTAATTACAGGTCAATAACGAGCTGATGACCAGTGTTTCACACACTAAAGCGGTCACTTCCATCCGGAAGACTAAAGGAATGGTTTACCTTGTGGTGTCTCGTCCACCAGATCAGACCCCCAGCACCTACCTGGGCTTCATGCCCCTGAACAGCACCTACAATGGCAACATGGGTATGCCATCCACCCACTGACAACAGGAATATAACACACCTGCTCTGCTGAAATTATTTGGCTTCTTACCTCTCTCATCTTTCTCTGTACTGCAATTTGTACTCTGAACATATATAGAACATATATAATCACAGCAGTTGCTGAGGTAGAGAGTTTATAGTTTTTGGGAGTAGCATTAAATATTGTTGACAGGGATAGAGACATTTCAGTCTCTGTGTGCTGAGTGTGTGTATGTGTGTCTGTCCTTTGATCACATTTCTGTAAAGATGCTTTGTGACATCAGTTGTAAAAAGCGGCATACAAATAAATTTGATTTGATTTGATACTGCAGATGTCAGTGAGGACAGCGGGGTGAAGACCAAGCTGCACAGTTCACCGGATGCTTGCCACTCTAAGAGTCTGCCTTCCCTCCCACCTATAGGTATACAGTGACATTCAGAATGACTCACATTAACATCCGACCAGCCAAACAACTGGGATACAATAGCAGAAAATTAAAGATATAGCAACCACTTAACAAGCACCCTTCAAATCTAAAGCGTCCATAATTAGCACTTAGCAGCCACCTGAGATATTAAAAAAACACCATATTAGCTACTTTTGACAGCATGGCAACCACATGAAACATCATAGCAATCACCTTTCAAAATTATAACTCCAGTATAACAAGCACTTAGCAACACCATAGGAGCCACCTAAGACATTAAAGATAATACCATTGTAACTAGGGGTGTAACAGTATCATTTAGAAACCTTTCTCACTGAGATACAGAACTGGAGGAAGGATCATTTTTTTATGCTAAACAGTAATAAAACCTATAAGACTTCAAACTATCTTGCACCTCCTTATCTGTCAAACCTCCATCTTACTCACAGACCATCTCAATCACTTAGGTCTGCGGCTGCTGAGCTTCTTAAAGTCCCTTCCTCTAAACTTTGTTACTTTAGCGATCGAGCTTTTTCCAGACTTGCTTCTCGAGGATGGAATTCTCTCCCATCTGCGGTCAAACAATCCTCCTCTCTTTCTATCTTTACATCTAATCTAAAGACTCACCTCTTTTCTCTCGCCTATGGCCCTCCCTCAGTTAAATGTGCTCTACCACTCATCTCTGCTGTCTAGTTGTCATACTACTGTTTGGTTGATGTGTCTGCCGTTGCTTATTGTTTAATGTTTCTATCTATGTTTCTACTTGTTTTGCCTTCACTGTGCGTTTGCGTACACAGCTATGCATACAGCTTAACACTTCCTTAAGTAACCAAGACACGTGGAGCCTTTTAGTGTTTTTAATAGAAGCGGTGTAAAACTGGGAAAACAGAAAAAAAAGAAAACATGGCTTTCAGTTCCATTATATAAATAAAAGAACAATTTATATACAATAAGTATAATAACAACCACATTGGCTGAGAGGTTGCTACACCATACTACAGGCCAGTTGAGGCCATCACAAACACCACAATAGGAAAGCTAACATCCACTGACTAGCATGACTCCACAGATAAAATAATGCTATAAAACAAATCATCCACCAAAAATAAGATACAAACAGTCTTCAAAAGAGGTTCAATAAACAAATTACTTACAGATAATGCTTAAACAAGGGGAAATAAAGATCAGATTTGGATAGATGCTTGCATGATCCTCCATTCTTCCAGCAGGCTGCCCAGTGTCTCTGCAGGAACTGCACCACTAGGGGGAGCTAACGTAAAGACGAAGCATGAGTCAGAATACTCCCCACCTGGCATCTTCTAAGATGCCAAACTGTCACAACAAATATGGTACGCATGTCATTTATTCAAGTCTTCAGCCAGCAGAAGGATGACCTCAGTGATAGGCCTCAAGAATTTTTTGTGTGTTCCACCCCTACTGATCTTCACTTCAACTTTCCTGACCTTCTTATCAGCACTGGGAAAAGTTTTCACGATCAAGCCAACTGGACAGTCATGTCTCTTTGCTTGATTGTCCTTTAGCAGGACAATGTCTCCTTCTTTCAGGTCACGTTTGTCATTTTTCCATTTGCAGCGATCTTGGAGAACACTGGCGTATTCCTTTCTCCATCGTTCCCAAAAGGTATTGGCCAGGTATTGGCCAAATACTGTACTTGCCGCCACTGACGTCTGAACAGATCACTGTTGTCAAAGTTGCCTGGAGGTATGGGGGGTGTGCCAACCTTCTGGGTAAGAAGCATGGCTGGGGTTAGAATGAGTGGCTGATCTGGATCTGTAGACACTGAGGTGGTCTAGAATTAACTATGGCAGGGACCTTAGCCATGAATGTCACCAAAACTTCGAAAGTAAGCCTTGATGAACCAAGTTGGACGAGCATTGCATCGAGAATATGACGTGCTATGCCAATCATTCGTTCCCAGCTGCCGACCATATGTGAAGAATGTGGAGGGTTAAAGATCCATGTGCACCCCTGATCTGTCAGATATCTCTCAACTTCCTTGCTGTTGCAGCCTTTGGCTGTGATTTGGAGTTCTTTGCAGGCTCCCACAAAATTTGTTCCACAGTCAGATCTCAATTGCTTTGCTGCTCCTCGGATAGCAAAGAGACGTCTGAGAGCGTTGATGAAACTGGAAGCCTCCATAGTTTCAACAACCTCAATGTGGATGGCTCTTGTGCTCATACAAGTGAAAATGACGGCCCAGCATTTTTTGTTTGCATAGCTTCCACGTGTTCTCCTGGAAATAATGGACCATGGGCCAAATATATCCAGTCCTACATAGGTGAAAGGAGGTTCTGTGCATAAACGGTCAACAGTCAGGTCTCCCATCTTTTGCTCTTGGGTTTTGCCACGTAGCCTGCGACAGATTACACAGTTATGTATTACATTACTGATGGCTCGTTTACCACCAACAATCCAAAATCCAGCTGTTTGTATGGATCCCTCAGTGAAATGCCTGCCTTGATGGTGTACTTGTTGGTGGTAGTGTCTTATCAACAACTTCGTTATGTGGTGTCTGCCTGGAACTATAACTGGGTGCATCTCATCTTGTGTGAACTGTGCATCTGTACAACTGTACAACTCCTTGTGCATCAACAAAAGGGCATAAGTTTGCAAGAACTGTGTTTCCGAATGAGGTTTTCTCTGTTGACACATTCAATTTCGTCTGCAAACACATCTTTCTGAACTGTGCACATGATACTTGCTTTTGCTTGCTCAAGTTCTTTGAGGAGGGGCTTGTTGCACACATGCCAGCCGTGGCAGGAGCTGTCTTTTGCTGCTGAGGTGAAGGACTGTGTGATGTGCAAGAGGTGAGCAAGAGCTCTTGTGAATGATTTCCAACTTCCAAAAACGTTCAAACCGGGCACTGCCAAGCTGACTGTCTGACATTCGTGTAGCCTTTACTGTGACCTCTGGACGTATCTCTGTATCTAATGTGGGATCAACAAGAGGAAAGGTAGGCTTACTTGATGTACTCTGTTGTACTTCACTCAGAAAAGCAGGGCCAATGAGCCAGGAAGAAAGAGCAAGCTGGTTTGGAGAAAGTGGTCTTGTGGCGTGGTCAGCTGGATTCAAGCTGGTGGGCACATAGTTCCATTGGCTTGGTTGTGTTGACTGCCTGATTCTATGCACTCGGTTGTGAACATAAACATAGAATTGCCTGGATTCATTAAAAATGTAGCCAAGCACCACCTTACTATCAGTGAAGAACTTCATGTCATCTATTGGAGTGTCTAGTTCCTCTGTGATGATTTCAGCAATCTCCACTGCAAGCAAGCCCGCACATAGTTCAAGTCGTGGTATAGTAAGTTCAGGTTTGGGAGCTAACTTGGCTTTACCAAAGATGAATCCCACATGGCTTTTTCCCTCAGTATCAGTGACTTTAAGATATGCAACAGCACCAATAGCTGTGTTTGATGCATCGCAGAAGACACAAACTTCCTTCTTCTGAGCTGCAGAGACTGGCAATGTTGTGTAGAGCCTAGGAATTTTCAACTCTTCTTGGTCTTGGTCTCACTTCAGAGCCAAAGGTCTTTTCTCCCTCTATAGCTGACCGCTTAAGGCCATACATGGCCACTGCTGGGGAGGGACAATTTCCGAAAACATGAACCTTCATGCGGTACTCTACCACATCACTGTCAAGGTCATGACCACGGAACCACAGGAAACGGAGGAAGTTGGGGGGCGCTGAGTGGTCCAGCGGTCTAAAGCGCTGCCACTATGAGCAGGAGGTCGCCGGTTCGAACCCCAGCTCATGCAGCTTTGCCATCAAGCTGCCGGCGTTAGAGGGAGCAAAATTGGCCCTGCTCCCTCTGAGTGGGTAGATGGCGCTCTTTCCCCACATCACTCCTATGGTGATGTCTGCAGCACAGAGCTGATGTACCAGAGCCGAGCCGCTGTGCTTTCCTCCAAGCGCGCTGGCTGCTCGGTAATGCTGCATCAGCAGCAGCTCGAAAAGAAGCGGTGGCTGACTTCACATGTATCGGAGGAAGCATGTGTTAGTCTTCACCCTCCTGGTGTGTTGAGGTATCACTAGTGATAGGGGGAGTCCTAATGAATGGGTTGGGTAATTGGCCGTGTAAATTGGGGAGAAAATGGGAAAAATTAGAAATAAAAAAAAAAAAAAAAAAAAAAAAGGAAACGGAGGAAGTTGCGATGATCTTCTCTGACCAGGAAGCTGTAATACATCTGTTCAACATCAGCCATCACAGCAACAGGTTCCTTCCGAAAACGAATAAGCAAACTGTTGTTCATATCAGGGCCCTGTAAAAGCATATCATTGAGTGAGACGCCACCATATTTTGCACTTGAGTCAAACACAATTCTGATTTGACCCAGATTCTGGGGGTGATAAACCGATAAACCCCAAAGCTAGGCAGATACCTGCACTCTGTGTTGCTTTCCAATGGAGGGGCAGGTTCAGCATGCCCGTTGATGAAGATCTTTTCCATGAAAGCTACAAAATGATCTTTCATTTCTTGTTTCTTTTGCAGGGTGCGACGAAGTGACATAAGCCGGGTAAGAGCTTGTGCCCTGTTGTTTGGCAAGCGTTGTCTGGGAACTCGAAATGGTAGGGGTGCCACCCAACTGTTTGTCTTGTCTTTAACAAACTCTTTGCTCTTTGTTTGTGGAGGAATTTTTCATCCTCAATGGAAAGAGCAATTTTGTTGCTGTCCTCTGCATAGTTAAAGAACGGTCTGTCTGGATCCTCTTTCAAAGGTGAGTAGGCAAGACTTTGGAGCATGTGTGCTGCTCATGTGCTAATTTCTCTCTCACAGAGATGCTGTTCTCACAAGGAGTAAGATAGCTGTGACGTCCATTCTCCAAGACATTTTAAAGACATTCACAACAGGTCTATGAGCACCACCTAAGCAAACATCACTGATGATGACCCATCCTAAATCCAGGTGCTGGGCATATGGAGCATTGTGCTTCCCATTACGTTGGCTTCGAACTTTGTGTACGCGGATGATGTGTCTACCCAGTAACATAAGGATTTCAGCAGAAGGATTGAGAGGAGGGATCTTGTTGGAAATCTCCCTGAGATGAGGGTGACTGTGTGCAGCTTCTGGTGTAGGAATTTCCTCTCTGTTATTTGGAATTTGATTGCACCCAATGAGAGTTGGAAGTCGCAGGTGAACATCTCCATCAGCTGACTCTACCATAAAGCCCACAGCACGCCTCCCAGCTGTTTCTACTGTGCCAGAGCACGTTCTGAGAGTATAGGGAAAACTGTCGCTGTGTACATTAAAAATGTCAAAGAATGCAGACCTTGCCATTGAAACATTGCTCTGGTCATCCAATACCACATACATTGTGACCTTCTTTTCTGGATGCCCTTCTGGATAAACATGCACTAGGCATATTTTAGAACAAGATTTGCCTTGAAACCCCTGTCCACAGACTTCTGTGCATGTAGAAGTTAGAACCGCTGAATCATGTTCTTGATGCTCCCCACCATGGTCTACAGGGGGTTTCTCAGATTCCTTTTTAACCCAAGGTGCAGGGCCTGCATGGAGAGCAGAAACATGACGATTGCTACCGCACTCTGAACAGTTAATGACTGCTTTGCACTTTTTCGCTTGATGTGCAGTAGAAGCACAACATCTGAAACATACAAAGTGCTCCTTCAGGAAAGTCATACGTTCCTCAATTGGCTTTTCCCTGAAAGCCCTGCACTTCCTGAGGGAATGAGGGACATTCCTTTTCAGGATCTATTACAGGTCTCTTAGTCATAGAGAAGGATGACTGCTGTTCAACCTTTGTTTTGCTAACTGTGACAGGGTCTCTCCAGCGTTTTGAAGGGACTTTATCAGTGCGAAGGGACAATGAGTTGGGTGTAGGAAGGCTGAAGCTTGGGTCCTTATTTCTGCATTGGAACGCACAAAATCAACAAAGAAGGAAAATGGTGGATATAGTACATCATACTCTCTTTTGTACTTAAACCCCTGACTCATCCATTGCTCTTGGAGGTTGTAAGGTAGTTTCTCAACAATGGGGTTAATTCCTCTGACTGTGTCTAGAAAGCTGAGCCCTGGTAAGTAACCCTCGCATTTTGCTGCTTCAATTTCAAGGAGCAGATCTGCCAGCTCTTGAAGCTGTACATAGCTTTTATGAGCAACTCTTGGAAACATTTCCAGTCTTAAAAAAAAGAGATGCTTCAATGGCTTCTGGAGAGCCATAACAGTGGTCTCATAACAGTGGCAGTCTCTGCCAAACCATATCTAGGCCTGTGTCAGGTTGGTTGATATGAACTGCTCTAATTCTTTTAGCATGTTGCAGTGCCTCACCGCTTAACCACTTAATAAGAAGATCAAGCTGCTCACTTGGTTTAAGGTCAAGCCCTTGAGAAAGCATTGAGAAAGCTAGATTTCCATGACAAATAATTTGCAGGCTGATTGTCAAATGTTTTCAATCCTGCTGTGACTAGATCTCGACGAGCCAGTTAAGTAGCTAAATCTGACACATTGGAAGACTTGGGCTGGAGATTGGGAACAGACTGTCTCCTTTTACATACATCATCATGAAGCTTTGGAGGAGTAAGATTAGTGTAGCTGACATTTGGCTGGGTGGTAAATCGTGGCCTTTGCTTCTGTTGAGGTTGAGAGTGAGAAACTATGCTCCCTGGAGTTGACAAGCCTTTATTGGCACTGTGATGTTGAGGGTTTATAGTGTTAACATGCTGTGACTCTGATGTGGCAGCCTCCTCTTTTACAGTACTTGGCTGAGTAAGGTGGTCAACTTGCTGAGGAGCAAAATGAGTCTGGATGTATTCACTAGTGCGACCAAGTGACTGACGATGCGATGTACACTGGCTGACTTTATTACAATGCTCACTAATTTCTACATCTATAGCTGCTTCAAGCACTTGAGCTTCTGCTGATGCTGCCTCAGCGTCATATTCCTCCTTAAGAGCAATCAGTGTTGCGTCTATACGGGCTTTCTCTACAGATGCATTTGCATCAATCTGTGCTTTTTCCACTTTCATGGCTATTTCTTGCTTTGCATATACAGCTCGCATGCGTGCTGCTTCAGCCTTTGCTCTGGCACGAGCTGCAGCATTACTGACTGAGGACTTACTTGAGCGTCGTGAAGAGGAGGAAGATGAAGAGCATTCAGACCGTACTTCCAGGCCGTGAAGATCAGGGTTGCTAGCTTTTTTTTCTCTGACATTGTTGTTTTTAATGATGCAAGCAGTTGTGTCTCCAGTCCAATCTTTAGATGAAGCTATCTTTTTACTGTTCTGCCTTCACTGTGCGTTTGCGTACACAGCTATGCATACAGCTTAACACCTTAAGTAGCCAAGACACGTGGAGCCTTTTAGTGTTTTTAATAGAAGCGGTGTAAAACTGGGAAAACAGAAAAAAAAGAAAACATGGCTTTCAGTTCCATTATATAAATAAAAGAACAATTTATATACAATAAGTATAATAACAACCACATTGGCTGAGAGGTTGCTACACCATACTACAGGCCAGTTGAGGCCATCACAAACACCACAATAGGAAAGCTAACATCCACTGACTAGCATGACTCCACAGATAAAATAATGCTATAAAACAAATCATCCACCAAAAATAAGATACAAACAGTCTTCAAAAGAGGTTCAATAAACAAATTACTCACAGATAATGCTTAAACAAGGGGAAATAAAGATCAGATTTGGATAGATGCTTGCATGATCCTCCATTCTTCCAGCAGGCGGCCCAGTGTCTCTGCAGGAAGTGCACCACTAGGGGGAGCTAACGTAAAGACTAAGCATGAGTCAGAATACTACTAATGATGATTGTAAGCGTCTTGGGTTTTAGAAAAGCGCTATATAAAAATAAGACAAAAATAAACCGAACCAGGACCCCCGTACCGTGACGCTTCATAAAGAATACACGTACTGTTACACCCTTTAATAGTAACTCATTTTCACAGCATAGCAAACATCTGAAATACCATAGCAACCACAGTCACTTACAGTCACTTAGCAACCTCCTGAGATATTAAGAAAACACCATAGAAGCTACTTTTGACAGCATAACAACCACCCAACAACACTGTAGCAACCACCTGAAATCCCTGAAATATATGTGTTTATGCTGTAGATTACGACACTACATCTCTAGACAGGCAGAAGAGGCTGGACCCTGATGTGTCTGAGGATACAGACTGTGATGGCTCCTCCCTCCCTGAGGATTCTCCAGAGGTACACAATTGATCCTTACTGCCAAAACTGTCCATAAAAGCTGTGCCTTTATTGTAAGTGTGTATTTAAACATATTCTGCATTGCTTCTCTGCTACAGACCTCCAGGAAGGCTGCGTGGAAGGAGGAGAATGTAGATAACCCACAGAACGACAGGTAAGAGGAGTAAGGATCCAATGGTGAATATGGTTAGTAAGCTCATCACCTGTTGAGGCCTGGGTGACAGTGACCAGTTGGCTTTTACATTTACATTTAATATGTACATCCTTGTCCAGAGTGAAATCAAAAATATACATCAAGCTTCGATAATGATTAAACCCTAGGAGAAAAGTGTTTGTTTAGGAAGTGGGTTTTCATCCACTATATGAACAGAAGTATTGAAAAAAGGTTTATCCTGCTTTTGTTTGAGTAACTGTGTCTACTGTCCAGGTAGACTGAGCTCATTGCTGTGAGGATTTGTTTTAAGAGCATTATAGTGAGCTCAGGCTGTTGGACAATCACCACCCCACAAAATTGGAAACTCATCTCATCTAGAGAACACAGTAACACTGATACACAGCTTAAAGCTGGTGACTTTTCATTCTGTTCTGTTATTCTATTCTTTTATGTCTTTCTAGTACCTGCTGGTAGCTCAAACCAGCAGGTCATTTTTTTCTCCAGTATTTCACAGTAAAATATTGAAGTTACTGTGCATGCTTTACATCTCACTGTCTTTTCCCCCTGCTTATCTTTTCTCAGTTATCTGCTGTTGTCAGGACAGCTGGATGAAGATGAGATCACATGGGGTAGTGAGGAACTCCCTATAGATGACATAAACTACAAATTCACACAGGGTAAGTGTTTATGTAGTGTTTTAATGTTGATTGTTACAAAGCCATTTTGTATTGCTATTTGAAAGAAAAACACTATATACAGTGCATCCGGAAAGTATTCACAGCGCTTCACTTTTTCCACATTTTGTTATGTTAAAGCCTTATTCCAAATTGTTTTATATTAATCTTTTTCCTCAAAATTCTACACAAAATAAAAAAATTATTCAAATTAAAAAACAAAGAAATCATATTTACATGAGTATTGACAGCCTTTGCTTAATACTTTGTAGAACCACCCTTGGCAGCAACTACAGCCTCAAGTCTTTTTGAATATGATGCCACAAGCTTGGCACGTCTGTGCACAGCCATGTTCAGATCTCTCCAGAGATGTTAAATCAGATTCAAGTCTGGGCTCTGGCTGGGCCACTCCAGGACATTCACAGAGTGGTCCTGAAGCCACTCCTTTGAGATCTTGGCTGTGTGTTTCAGATCATTGTCCTGCTGAAAAATGAACCATCGCCCCAGTTTGAGGTCAAGAGCGCTCTGGAGCAAGTTTTCATCCAGGATGTCTCTGTACATTGCTGCATTCATCTTTCCCTCTATCCTAACTAGTCTGCCAGTTCCTGCTGCTGAATAACATCCCCATAGCATGATGCTGCCACCACCATGCTTGACTGTAGGGATGGTATTGGCCTCATGATAAGCAGTGCCTGGTTTCCTCCAAACATGACGCCTGGCATTCACACCAAAGAGCTCAAACTTTGTCTCATCAGACCTGAGAATTTTGTTTCTCATGGTCTGAGAGTCCTTCAGGTGCCTTTTGGCAAATTCCAGACGGGCTGCCTTGTGCCTTTTACTAAGCAATGGCTTTTGCCTGGCCGCTCTGCCATACAGGCCTTATTGGTGGATTGCTGCAGAGATGGTTGTCCTTCTGCAAGGTTCTCCTCTCTCTACGGAGGAATGCATGAGCTCTGACAGAGTGACCATCGGGTTCTTGCTCACACTCCCTGACCAAGCCCCTTCTCCCCGATCACTCAATTTAGATGGCCGGCCAGCTCTAGGAAGAGTCCTGGTGGTTCCAAACTTCTTCCATTTACGAATGATGAAGGCCACTGTGCTCATTGGGACCTTCAAAGCAGCCGAATATTTCTGTATCCTTTTCCAGATTTGTGCCTCGAGATTTGTGCCCTTTTGTCTTCATGCTTTGTGTTTGCGCTCTGACATGCAGTCAGCTGTGGGACCTTATATAGAGAGGTGTGTGCCTTTCCAAATCATGTCCAATCAACTGGATTCACCACAGGTGGAATCCATTTAAGCTGTAGAAACATCTCAAGGATGATCAGTGGAAACAGGATGCACCTGAGCTCAATTTAGAGCTTCATGGCGAAGGCTGTGAATACTTACGTAAATGTGATTTCTTAGTTTTTTTATTTTTAATTAATTTTCAGAATCTCAAGAAAACTTTTTTTCACATGGTCATAATGGGGTATTTTGTGTAGAATTTTGAGGAAAGAGATTAATATAATACAATTAGGAATAAGGCTGTAACGTAACAATATGTGGAAAAAATGAAGCACTGTGAATACTTTCCGGATGCACTGTAGACAAAATAATTGGGTAAGCTAAAACTCTGTAGAAGATGGAAGATGCAAAAGTATAATGACCAAAAAAAGCCCACAACATACATAATGGCTTAAGAAAAAAAGCTGCCTTTTGGAGTGGCCTAGTCAGAGCCCAGACCTCAGATACTATGGACTGACTTGGAGAGACATATGAAGAGTTTGATTCCAAAACGCGATAAACGCCATTAAAAAAAAAAAATGAGTTAGAGCCAGAATCAGAATGTTATGTGACCACTCTTAAAAAGCCAATATTAAATTTTCATCAAAACGCCACATCCGCCGTGTAATACTGCCCTGTTTTCTCTCTTTCTTTCCAAAACGTGACAAACGCCAGTCTTTTTTTCCTGCAGAACGCCACATCTCCACTTATCCAATCACAGGGCAGCATTCCACGAGCTATCTAATGTAAACACGCGCCCTGTTGAGCCGGCCGGTATTTCGTGTAGCCTACTTTCACTTTCGTTTTTCACTCTCGAAGTCCGCGAAAATGAGCGGTTTTGATGGTATAGAGGAGCCTGTTCGTGAAGCAGTTATTGAAAAAAAAAGAGAAAGCCATCAAAAAAGTCTAATGGACGTGAAAAGGTAAAGAAAATGAGGCATTCAGGAGGGGGGGAAATGCCCGCTGTCATCTGCAGTTCGCACACACACCCACACACACAAACACACGCACACACACACAATACACACTATACTACACCACACTACACTGGGATTTTATAGTGTTAATGTCTTGTTCTTTAATGAAATTTTGCACTTTTTCAAAAAGAAATGTTTTGAAATTTGTGTTTTAGGCCCAATGGTTAAACTATTATATTCAGATGTACAATTTACTGTTATTTATTATTGTATTTTGCACATTATTAGTAAAAAAAAAAAATTCTATTGATGCCAAAGGATATATAAGACATTTTGAAAAAAAACTTGGCATGGATTTATTGAAACAGAAAACGGTGGTTTTCAGCCTACCACTTTCTCGCTAAAGAAAACCCTTTTTTACTCAAATTGATAAAAATGGATTTATAGCGTTTTGGAACCAAACTCTTCATATACTTGAGGCATCCAAGGAATATGACTTAGCTTAAGCAGTCCTGCAGGGAAGAATGGTAATTATACCGCATGCTTTTTGCATTTTTTACTAAGACTTTCATCATATATCGTATCATATATCGCATTTTCTCTTACATTGAGGCATATCGATATGTTTTTTATTTATATCACCAGTGTTAATTTATCACACCTCTGTTTCTTAGATGGTCTGATCATCACAGAGGAGGAGCTGACGTCTCTGCCACTGGTCAAGGTGGTTCCAGAGGGTCAGTATACTGGGCCGAAGCTTAACTCGGTGGTGCGAATGATGAGAGGACTGCTGGAACAGAAGATTCCCTTGCAGGAGTTTGAGGTGTGTAAGGTTTCAGCTGGTTCTCTAAGGTCCAAACACTACTCTGCTTTAGCCTTGCTTTTCTTGTCCTGGTAAACGAAACACTGCAATCAAAATCAAACTTTTGCACCAATTAGCACACATCTTTTTTTATATAACTACCAGATTATTGTCTAACCGACTACAAACTGCTGGGAATACTCTCATCTTTAGTAAATTTTGCTTAATACTAAAACATATTTGCTTACATACACACACATGCTGCATTTTTATTGTTTGTCACTAACTAGTGAGTGCAACATATGCACAGCAGATATATTTATACTCTAAAACTCTAAAAATACCTCTTGCATTAGCAGCCCATGTTTGTTGACAAGATCAACTTAGGTTGCTCTGATTTCATTTGAAAGCCTGAAGCCAGCGCTACTGCCCCCCTCTCTTCCTCCCTCTCTTAATCTGACCCTCCAACTGTTGTTGTACAAAAATGTGCTCACCTGTGTTCTTTTTATTGTGCATAATTCCTAATTGAAATGGTAACAATAAACCATTGAGGTGTTTAGCCAGGTGACACATATATTGGCCAATTATCTTATATTGTGTCATTTTGAATGTCAGTGTTTTTATATGGAAATTTGTTACTTTGTCAGATAGTTGTGTTTTATGCAGAAAAAAATGTGTAAAATGTGTTGAAAGCAGAACATGTTTGTCAGTTTAAATAATTGTTCTATGCCAGTCCTTTTTAGTGTAGTATCGATTGTGTAGTTAAAAAAAAAAAAAAAAAAAAACTATAACAGGTTTTTCTCCTCTTTAGACCACAGAACACACAATCTGTGGTTTCTAAAAAGAATTTAAAGGTCTCATTCCATCCTTTTTCATTCATTTTAAACAGTCTAGTTGTGGAATGAATGCCATGTGAGCTGTTTTTTGTGAAAAAAAATGCTCTGGTGTTGTTTCTCTATAGCCCTGCTTTAGATTACTGAATTACTGGTCTCTGAAGAAAGGCAGGATTTCAGCTCTTGCTCATGAATATTCATACATGCAAACATATCGTTTTTAAACCCATGCAGTATTTTCCAGTACAGAACCTGTTGGTCTTGTCCCTTGCACACAATAATTTCACCAGATTTTCTGAATTCTTTGATATTATGTACTAAAGATGGTGGAATTTCCAAAGTCTTCACAGTTTTACATTGAGGAACATTTTCTGAAATTGTTCCTCAATTTTTAGATGCAGATTGGTAAAGCTCTTTTCTTCAAAAAGACTTTGCTTCTCTAAAATGCTCTTTTTATATCCAGCCATGTGGGTTTGTTGGACATTGCCCCTTCTTTAGCTGTTTTTTATTAGTACTACATGCATGTCCACATTCCAACTTTTTAATCCAATATACAGTATGTAATTGTTATGCTTTATAATGAGTTTTAAACATAAACAGTTTTTGTGACATTTGGCGATAATGCTATTTATTTTCAGAATCTACAGAATTTGCAGCCTCTGGATGACTGTTTGATTGGACAGATGCAGGAGAACAAGAAGAAAAATCGTTATAAAAACATAGTGCCCTGTGAGTACCCACACTGTCAATCTCCATCTCTAAATCTGATCTTTATTCTCAGTGCTTTGGTTTAATGTTCATGTATTTCTGTGTTCTCTCTCTAGTCGACACTACGAGGGTGGTCCTGGGTAAAGATGGTGGCTACATAAACGCCAACTTCATAAAGATGCTGGTAAAGGACGAGAGCTTTCACTACATTGCCTGCCAGGGGCCGCTGCCTACCACGCTAGGGGACTTTTGGCAGATGGTTTGGGAGCAGAAATCTAATGTAATTGCCATGATGACCCAGGAGGTGGAGGGGGGGAAAGTGAAGTGTCAGCGCTACTGGCCTGACGCGTCTCACACGGCCGAGATGGTTGGTGAGAGGCTGCAGATCACACTGATCAAAGACCAGCATCTCGAGAACTTTGTTATCCGACTCATCGAGGTCAAAGACATCCAGGTGAGTCGTACAGTGAAGTCACCAAGGGCAGTGTGATATAAACTACTTTTTCTAAGCACTGTCTCAACACTGAATGTGCTAGATTTCAGAACCTGACCCTATTTTATATACATATTCTTGACTTCCTGAACATATTTTTTTAATGAAAACAAGAACTTAAAGAAAATCTATTTAGCAAACATGTGCTGTATATATTTTCTTCTTTGAAATACATTGGCACCCTCACTCACCCTTAAGATTATTGTAGCATGTAAAGAACTGTTTATAATAGATCCATCTCCTTACAAATTACAGTTGTTTTGTAATGTAATATTATGGAGTATGTGGTGCGTAGTTCCACCTAACTACTAATAAATAACATTGCCACCACACAGAATATGTATTTTATCCAGGACCACACATTACAATATTACAAAATCTGTTCTTACCTGAAAATTCCATATTTTCGTGCAGACCAACGAAATCCAGAGAGTGACACACCTGAACTACACTGGCTGGCCCGACCACGGAACCCCCACCCAGCCAGAACAACTGCTGACCTTCATCTCCTACATGAGACACATTCACCAATCAGGACCAATCATTACACACTGCAGCGCTGGGATTGGCCGGTCAGGAACGCTTATCTGCATAGATGTGGTCCTCGGCCTGATCAGCAAAGACGCTGATGTAAGTATCTTTGTTTTGAACAGAAGAGGATGTGCAGGTATTTTTTCCTCATTGACACTTTACACTCTTCCCTATACAGACTTGATGTCTAGCTGTATAGTTTGTGTGTTCAAAAGTAGCCAGACACCATTTCCAATTAGTCAATTTAGCTATTACTAGCTTTGAGCGTGATGAGGCAATGCTTCATATGTCGTATAACACCTTGTCAGTAGAGTACAGTATAGCTGTACTGTAGTATACTGCACTTAAGTGGGACAAGCTTCCAATGAAAGTACACTTTTGTTTGTTTGTTTTTTTACAGTGGCGTAAAAAAGTATTTGCCCCCTACACATATCAGTCAAAGACAACACAAGTAAATATAAAAAGCACTTTTTAAATGATAATTTCATTTATTAAAAGAAAAAACGCTCCATTACTGCCCTGACCACTGACTGCGAACTCTGACCTGCACACTGTGTTGCATGGGACACACTTCCTAGTGACGTGTCAGAGTAAATGACATTAGAAACAACATGTAAGTTCTATAAGTTTTACCTCTAAATAGATTTGTACGTAAACAGAGACATGTCTTGGCTTCAATTAGTGCTTGGCTCATGGCCTGAGCAAAAAGGGAACCAAAAATCACAATACTATTTAAGCTAAATCAGAACCCTAAACAGGTAACAAAGGTTTGTATTCAGCTCATATAAGCATCTAATCTACAGTATAAAACAATCAAAATGGGCTTTTATTCATAGATTGTACATGAAAATTTAAATAGAATTTAAACCAGGAGAACATGTAAACACGCTCATATCTGAGGTGACTTGATTTAGTAAATATTTTGTAATAGACCTTTTTAATTTGAGAAAGACATATTTAATTTCATTTTGCTTTATAAGAGGAATTTCGTCTCTCACCGCTGGATTTGGATCACTGGATTTGAAATCTCATAATCTAGTAAACACTCTGGTTTATTCTGTTTACATAAAAGATACTTTTAGCAGACTTTAATGGTCTGATTCTGTTTGAGAAGAGTGCCTTAGTCTATAAAGTGTCAGTGAAGAGTGCCTGTGTTTGTGGGGAGGATGGCTTGTGCGTTTTTCCACAGGTGTGTGTGCGTGCGTGTGCGTGTCTCTCTCTGATTAAAGGTCAACTACATTATCTTATTATTAAATCATTAACACTGCCCTTAAGACCAGTTTCCTGTGGGCAAGTGAGACCTGCAGTTCTATAAATGTCTTTTGTGACCTTTTGGATGAGTTATCCATGCCTTCTTGGAGTAATTTCGGTAGGCTGGTTGGAACATTCACCAGTGTTCCATGTTTTCTCCATTTGTGAATAATAGCTCTCACTGTGATCTGCTGTGAGTCCCAAAGCTTTAGATTTTTTTTTTTCCAGATCGCGACATTGTGTGATTGTGTTTTTAAGATCTTTTATCTGCTTCATGTTGTCAGATAGGTTAAATTCAAATGAATCAAATGAATTCTTAATTCTACAGTTCTAGCAGTAATCATAATAGATAGATAGAAGATATTTTCACAAAACATGTATTTGTGTATATTGTGTCTGCACTCGTATCACTATCATTGTCCAACTAAACTGAGAAATTTGCCTTATTATTTCCAGTTTGATATCTCGGATGTTGTGAGGAGCATGAGACTCCAGCGACAAGGCATGGTGCAAACTGAGGTAAAGATCTAAATATTTTTTGAGCTGGGAGTGTATTCTATATTATTGCAGTTTTTTCTGTTTTATACTTTTCATCATTAAATGAACCTAGCAGTATACGTGAATGTATACAGGTATGAGATTTTTTTTTGTCAAAGTAAAATAGACTATATTTTGCAGATATTTTCCCTTTTTCCCAAATTAGTCAGTGCATCTTATAATCCAGTGTGGGTTATGTATGAATTCTACCGGTCAGGTTGTAAAGAGCAGTAAAGCCACTCCGCTGAATTAAAGAGTATAAGTGAGTTAGCGCTACTAACCGTGCTAGCTAGCGCAGCTAAATGGGGGTGGCTAGCACTGGTAACCACAGCTGGCTAGCACTCACCCTTGGCAAAATACTCAAAGCTTACTTTAAATAAACAGAAGCACTTATAGTCCGAAAAATACAGTATTATTATAGTTTTGTAAATATTTTTTTTATTCTTGTCTGGTTTCTTTAGGAACAGTATATCTTCTGCTATCAGGTGATTTTGTACGTGCTCAGGTGTCTGCAGGCCGAGGAGAAGATCTCAGGATAGAAGTGAGGACTCCTGATACAGCCCCATTCGTTACTGCCTTACAACCTTAATGCCTTACTGCTCACGCTCCAATCAGAATAAAACGCTGGAAAAAGCCAACAAGAACTTTCTTCAGAACTTTGATCAAATCTGTTTTGTCTGTTACCAACGCCAGTTTTGTACAATCCTGTAGTTTGAGATTCTTTTTTTCGGATACTGGAAACCAGATTTTATAATTTATAATCTATTTTCAATACTTTTATAGACCATACTGAGCAAAAGTGATTTAAAAAAATAATGTTTTAAGTGGAACAAAAACTGTTTTTTCAAAAAAGTGATATAAACTTGTCGCTTTGATAGAAACAACAACAGTATTTTTTTTTGTAAGTCAATCGCTGAGTGTCAGAAATAATCAATAAAATTAAAATGTACATATTGATCATGTTGAAAGTGCTGCACTATTTGCAATTTGTAAATACAAGATTATCATGCCTTTAAGCTTCCAGGTTGAACACTGGCTTTCTTGTACATTTTGTTTCAGCTGCTTAAATGTAATAAAGACATAAATAAAAGTATGTGTAATTGAATTTAAATGTATCATTTTTTGCCAAATGATCAGCATGTTCAGCAACTGAAATTTTCCAGGCAAAAAGCAGTTTCAATATTCGGTTAAATAAATAAGTTATTTATTGATCTTTGTTGGTTTGCCTGCAGAGATGTGTTCAGTACCTATTTTTTATTGTTTTTTCTTAGAATGCAGCGGTGGGTTTTATTTTACGAAAACACAAAAGTTAATGCATCCCTAGTCAAACCCATAAAATATCACCGCCGTCAAAATGTATATTTAACATAGAATTATGTATTAATTGAAGTTGTTCATAGATGTATAGTTGAGAGTTACACAATATACTGTTAACAGAAATATGTTTTTGTACAGTTTTCTGTAGCTAGCAAACACCAAACAGCACAGTAAAACATGCTTACATTTAGGAACCTGAAATACCATAGCAAGTGCATAGAAACACTGTAGTAACCACCAGGAACACCACAAAACTGAACAGCCATGTGCAGTGACTGACGGCGTCTATTGAAGCTGGCGTGGCACTCACATTGGCGGAGGCAAACCTGCACCCCCAGTGCATTGATTTACACTGAGGAATACACCTGTAATAATCACAACTCTCAACTATTTTCACACGAAATGCTGAAATGCAGATTGCAGATTTGTTTTTAATTTGAAGAAATACGTATGCAGTTTTTTTCAAAAGGCATACATTTGGGTTAGTAGGAAAAATCTACGTTTATAAATAAAAAAAACTTTCCCATTAAAGTCAAATTATTTATTAAAAATTCTGTATTGGAATTCTGAGAATAACTACTAGGTATGCAATGGTTCTCGGTATTTTATCGAACCGTTCGGTTAGGCCTGTACGGTTCGATACACCCGGAGAAAACCACAATATTTCGGTGCGGCGCTAACAGAGAAACGAACGGTCTGCAGCTGTACATGGTGCTGAATGCTGAAAGTTTTTAGGACAGCAGACTCGGCCACATGGCCAGGGGAAGGAGCTGCTAAGCTCTGTTGAAGATCCTCACTCTCAGCACAGAACCAGAGGAGCAAAACGGGGAGGGGCAGTAACTGCGTGTCTTTTTTGCACAAGGAACGCTTTTTTTTTTTTCCTGCCGGTGTGTTTCTCCCTCCCCCGCCCTGGTTCTCAGTCTCCACCCCACACTGTATCATTGCATCCCTAATAACTAAAAAATTTAATTATTGACAGATTCAAAGCTGGCAAATCAATAGGGCTGGACCCGAATATTCGGGTATTCGGATATTCGTTCGTTGAGTAGGTATTCGGTTTTTAATTTTGGTATTCGGATATTCGTTTTTTTTCTCCTTTCCAGAGTTCCACCTCACTCTAACCACTTCTGTTTTAGCGGGTCCCGTCAGAATATCTTGCGCGCGGGACAGAACTGAACTGTTATTGGCTGGAGCGGGAGTTTAATCCAGACGATGCGGGAGCAAGAAAACTGTAATAATTGTAAAAAAAAAAAAAAAAAAACCTAAAGAAAACTCTCAACGCGCAGGATGGACCGACACACACACGCACACACCGATGGTGTTTGGACTGGGGTAAGGAACGGGACCACACTATTCAGCGCTGCTGTTTTAATAAATATATAAGTAAATTTGAAGCATTAAATGTAGTTTATTTAATTTATGTCTGAACGAATTTCCTCTTATCTAATATAATTTAAAATGGTTTAAAAATATAAAATAATTTCTAAGCAAACGAAATATTTAATATTGAGCTTATAGCCCAAGTGCAAAAATACAAAATCAGTAATACGGCTATGCCCTGCACAATGCTTAAACCGAAATAGACCAAGTACAATAACGTCATTAACAATGACTTTCCTCTACTCTAATATAATTTAACATGGTTTAAAAATATAAAATAATTTCTAAACAAACGAAATATTTAATATTGAGCTTATAGCCCAAGTGCAAAAATACAAAATCAGTAATATGCCCTGCACAATCCTTTAACCGAAATAGACCAAGTACAGTTTACAATGACTGTCCTCTAATATAATTAACAATGTTTAAGAATATAAAATACTTCCTGAACAAACGTTTTTTTTTGTTTGTTTTTTTAAGCAAATAGCCTAAGTGTGAAAACACAAACAGCAATTTACTGGGCTGGCTTGCGCAGCGGAGAAACCGTGCAGCAGCCTCCTAGCCTGCTTACGCAGCGGATAAGCCGCGGTGTGGGGCAGCAGAAATTCCGGGATGAAAACACAAAGAAATCTGGGCTAAAAACACAGAAAAAATATGGGGTGAAAACACAAAAATATGGGGGATAAAAACACCAAAAATCCGGGGTGAATATGTCTCGTCGGTCAGAGCAAATTGAACATTTTTCAGTGGATTAAAGGGGCCGTGATTTGCTTTTTTTTATTTATTTTTTTTACCTCTTTTTTTAAAAACGAATATTCGAATATTCGCTTCGAATCAGTGCCGAATATCCGGAGCTCAAAAAACGCTATTCGGGCCAGCCCTACAAATCAATTCCTTCATTACAAAATGCTTTGAGCCAATTCAGTTTTATAACACCATTTAGGGAGCCAAAATCGATTACATTAACACCACCTTCCTCATAGTTTTTAACCATATCTTTTCTTTTAGTATAATGACATTTATTTTTCCATACAACATAAAAGTTGATTTTGTTTATGGCTTTGATAATGTCAGAAGATACAGAGTAGATTAGCCTGGATAAACTATCCATTTTGGTTAGGAGAGTTCGTCCAAAAATGGTGATATCCCTTGGAATCCATTGAAGTCTTGGCCTGTTGAAGACCTTCATGTTCTTTTTTCTCCAAGATTGGCAACACATTCAGTTTTGTACGCATAGGTCGTCCTCTTACCAGTTCAAAGGGTGTTTTGTTTTTAGTTGCATTTAGTGTTGCATGGTAATTGTGAAGAAATGCAGTCACCTGTTTCTTCCAGGGCAGATGCTGTGTTTCAGCCATTTGTATGCAGTTTTTCAACACTCTGTTGAAGCGTTCAGCTGCTCCATTTGCTTGGATTTGTTGTATTCCTCTTTCCTTGAGAAAGGCTGAGAATTCTGTGGAACAAAACTGACTTCCATTGTCAGTGACAATTGAGCAGGGATTACCCTCCCTTGCAAAAACAGATGAGAGGAAAGTATTAATAACTTTTGAAGTGACGGAAGGAGCAAATGGCACTTCAATCCATTTACTGTAGTAATCCGCAGGTGTGATGGCAAAACAACAGTCATACTTGCCCTCTCAAATGGTCCGACTATATCCACAGCCAGTTTTTTGAAAGGACCATTGCTGGATAAGTCTTTGCTGTTTTGTCACTCATCTGACAGTACAGGAAACGAGTAAATCATGAACCATGGCGTCCATGCCAGGCCACCAGTATAATAGACGCAATCTCTGTTTAGTGCGTACTATTCCTTGATGCCCTTCATGAGCCAGAAGAATGACTTTTGTTCGCAGAGAGACTGGCACTACAAGACGCGATCCACTCATGACAAAAGTAAAGTCCGATGCCAATTCGTGGTGCAGTGGAAAGTAGAAAGCAAGATCATCTGGAACACCTTTCTTTGTAGTTGGCCATCTAGCTTGTCCCAGTGTTTGTAGTTTTGTTAGTTCTGGACATGTTTCCGAAGCTGCCTTGTAGTGCAGAAAGATGTGGAGTGATTTCAGCAACCAGTTCTGGTTCGTTTGCCAAATCTGTCTCAGGAAAGGAGATGTAGGAAAGACAGTCAGCAGCAAAGTTTTTATTTCCAAGGCGATGAACAATGTCATACTGGTAACACATGAGTCTTGCTGACCGACATGCTATTCTCATACCAGCACGATTCATGCCTCTTGAAGCGAGTAAAGTAGTAAGTGCTTGGTGTTCTGTCCTTAAGGGGAAGCGACGACCCCAAAGATAAGTCCTCCATCGCTCAACTGCAAACACACATCCTAAGGCCTCCTTTTCAACTGTGCTGTATTTCCCTTCAGCAGGTGTCAGTGTTCAAGAAGCGAATGCAACTACAAGTTTGTTACCATTAGGATGTAGTTGGGAAAGAGCACCTCCAAGCCCATACTCAGATGCATCAGTAGAGACAGTGTAAGAGCTGGACTAATTATCAGTAGTTTTTTAGTTATTGGAAACTTTGTTCAGCTTCGTCTGACCATTTAATAGTGGTTTGAGATGCAGTTCTCAGTAAATTCCTCAGTGGTTTCACGACTGTAGCATAGTTCAGCAAAAATTTGCTAAACCAGGATGTAAGTCCTAGGAAGGAAGGCAGCGCAGCAGCATCTTTAGGTGGTGGAGCTTCTGAAATGGCAGTGATGTGATCCGGAGTTGGACGTAATCCATCTTTAGATATTATGTGACCCAAGTAGGAAACACTTGGCTTTTTCTTGAAGTTGAGCTTGAGTCCTGCTTCTGTTAGACGATGAAGAACAGCCTTAAGATTATTATCATGCTCTGCTTGAGTAGCTCCATAGCATATGACATCATCCAAGTAACTCTGACGTCCAGGTAGATCACTTAATAGAGTGTGCATAACTTTCTGAAAGGCGGCAGGTGCTGAGGCAAGACCATATGGAACCCTCTTAAATCTGAACAGTCTATCGTGCATTATGAATGCAGTCAGATTTCTACTCTCTTCAGCTATAGGTAGTAGATCCTATGCACTCTCTAAATCCAGCTGAGAAAACACAGTGGCACCTTTCAACTCTAAAAACAGAACAGTCGTTGTATTTCAGAAGATACCTTCTGGCGAACACACAAGGGCAACCTTCGTAGCTTTTGTTGTACTGGTTTGACTGTGTCATCCACTTGCACTTTATGCATGAACCCTTTAACACATCCGACTGGTTCAGCATTTGTACTGAGCATTGTTAGATCAGGCATGTTTGCATCAAATTGTACAGAGCCCACAGGATGTGTCTCCACACCATTTTCACAGATGTGACAGTTCAGTGACTTTATTAAGTCCATGCCTAACAAAGGTGTGACTGTTTTCACTATGTAGAATACAGCGTCAGAAGAGACGTTCTTATGTGAGACAGTTGCAGAAAGACATCCTAGTACAGGCAATGGCTCTGTTGAGTAAGTAACTAGTTTCACTGTGGGAACTGTCACTGGACATTGTCTGAAATGTCTGTTGTAGACTCACTCAGGAAGAATTGAGATGGAGGAACCTGTATCCACTAGCAGGCTAATATCATGTGCATTCCCAAGTGACGCATTAATATGCACTGTGCCGTATAATTTGTCATTAGCAGGAGATACTGCATTCAGGTTGAGAAAACAGACAGAGTGTGCTGCTGGACAGATCTTTGCATTTGCTAGATGAGACATAGATCCAAAGTCAAGTCAAAGTCAAAGTGGTTTTTATTGTCATTTCAGCTATATACAGAGTACACAGTGAAATGAAACAACGTTCCTCCAGGGACCATGGTGCACATAAACACAGTGTAGACAAAACAATAAGTGCAACAGTACAAAAGTGCAGACAGACAATACAACACAATACAGACAAAGAACAATAAATAACAAGACAGTGTGCAAATTATGCAGTGTGCAAAAAAAAGACACAGTGTGCAATAGAGTCCAATGAGGTAGTAGGGTTTTTAGTGCTTTCCATTTTCTGGGTTAAGTGGGGTAAGAGTGTGTGTGCATGTACAGAAAAACCATCAGTTCAGTCTCTGCAGTTGAGGAGTCTGATGGCTTGGGGGTAGAAGCTGTTGCAGAATCTGGTCGTGCTGGACCGGATGCTGCGGTACATTCTTCCCGAAGGCAGGAGGGAGAACAGTTCGTGTGAGGGATGGGTGGGGTCATTCACAATGCTGGTTGCTTTGCGGATGCTGCGGGTGGTGTAAATGTCCGTGATGGAGGGGAGAGAGACGCCAATGATCCTCTCAGCTGTCCTCACAATACGCTGGAGGGTCTTGCGGTCAGAGACGCTGCAGGTCCCAAACCAGGCAGTGATGCAGCTGCTCAGGATGCTCTCAATGGTCCCTCTATAGAAGAGTGTAAGGATGGGTGGAGGGAGACGGGCCTTTCTCAGCTTCCGGAGGAAGTAGAGACGCTGCTGGGCTTTCTTGGCTGTAGAGCTGGTGTTCAGGGTCCAGGTGAGGTTATCTGCTAAGTGGACACCAAGGAACTTGGTGCTCTTAACAATCTCCACAGAGGACCCGTCGATGTTGAGTGGAGAGTGGGTGTGTTGTGCTCTCCCGAAGTCAACAACCATTTCCTTTGTCTTGTCCACATTCAGGTGAAGGTTGTTGACTGTACACCAGTCTGTCAGCTGCTGCACCTCCTCTCTGTATGCTGACTCGTAGCCTTTGGTGATGAGACCCAGCACGGTTGTATCATCGGCGAACTTGATAAAGCTGTTAGAACTGTGTTTTGCAGCACAGTCATGAGTCAGCAGGGTGAACAGCAGAGGACTCAGGACACTGCCCTGGGGGGCCTCAGTGTTCAGTGTGATGGTGCTGGAGGTGCTGCCCCCGAACAGGACTGACTGGGGTCTCCCCGTCAGAAAGTCCAGGATCCAGTTGCAGAGGGGGGTGTTGAGGCCGAGCGAGCTTAGATTCCTGATGAGGTTCTGTGGGATGATGGTGTTGAATGCTGAACTGAAGTCTGTAAACAGCATTCTGACGTAAGTGTCCTTCTTCTCCAGGTGGGTGAGGGAGAGATGAAGGGTGGTGGTGATGGCATCGTCCGTGGAGCGATTGGGACGATACGCAAACTGCAGGGGGTCCAGTGAAGAGGGAAGTTGTGTCTTGATGTTCCTCATGACTAGCCTCTCGAAGCACTTCATGATGATGGGTGTAAGTGCAACGGGACGGTAGTCATTGAGCAAGACACTGTGGACTTCTTCGGCACGGGGACGATGGTGGTGGACTTGAGGCACGTTGGGACAGTGGCGCTGCACAGGGAGATGTTGAAGATGTCCGTGAGAACATCTGTCAGCTGGTCTGCGCACTCCCTGAGCACTCTGCTGGGGATGATGTCTGGTCCTGCAGCTTTCCGTGGGTTGACTCTGCGCAGACTGTTCCTCACGTCCACTGCCGTCAGGCACAACACCTGCTCGTCCAGCTTGGGCATGGTCTTTCTCACCAACGTGTTGTTTTGTGCCTCAAACCGTGCATAAAAGTTATTCAGGGCATCAGGGAGGGAGGCATCACGTTCACAGGACGGTGGCATTGTCCTGTAGTTGGTGATTGCCTGGATGCCCTGCCACATGCGCCACGCGTCACCCGTGTCCTTGAAGTGGCTGTGGATTCTCTGGGCATGTGCGCGCTTTGCCTCTCTGATGGCTCGTGACGGGTCGGCTCTCGCTTTCCTCAGGGCCACCTTGTCACCCACTCTGAAGGCGGAGTCGCGGGTCCTCAGCAGCGCACGTACCTCAGCGGTCATCCAAGGCTTCTGGTTTGGGCGTGTGGTGATGGTCTTGGAGACAGTGACATCATCAATACACTTGCTGATGTAGCCAGTGACTGATGCTGCATACTCCTCCAAATCAACAGAATCGCCTTCAGTAGCAGCCTCCCTAAACATGTCCCATGCAGTGCACTCAAAACAGTCCTGAAGGGCAGAGATGGAGCCTGCCGGCCAGGTTTTCACCTGCTTCTGAACTGGTCTTGAGCGTCTGATGAGTGGTGTGTATACTGGTGTCAGCCACACACACATGTGGTCCGAGAACGCGAGGTGGGGGCGGGGCTCCGCCCGGTACGCGCTGGGGATGTTTGTGTAAACAAGATCCAGCGCGTTCGCTCCTCTCGTTGCAAAGTCCACATGTTGATGGAATTTAGGGAGCACTGACTTGAGATTTGCGTGGTTGAAATCTCCGGCTATAATAAACAGTCCGTCTGGGTGTTTGTTCTGCAGATCGCTGATAGTTCACACAGAACCTCTTTAGCATTAGCACCAATGCTAGCGCTGGGTGGGATGTAAGCAGCAGCTATTAGCACGGCGGAGAACTCCCGTACTAAATAAAAAGGTCTGCACTTGACTATCAGGAACTCCACCAGCGGAGAGCAGTGTTTGGCGACAGTCACAGTGTTGTTACACCATTCCGTGTTGATGTAAACACACACGCCTCCACCGTGGGTCTTCCCGGATAGAGCCGCGCTCCTATCCGCTCTGAACGCGGTTAGCCCGGCTAGCTGAATGGCGCTGTCCGGAATGTTGTCGTTCAGCCACGATTCCACAAAAACCAAAACACAGCAGTCTCTGAGCTCATGCTGGGTAGTTCGCTGTAGTCGGATGTAGTCCAGTTTATTGTCGAGGGAACAGACGTTTGCCAGAAAGAGCGATGGTATAGCCGGCCGGCTAGGACTAGCCTTTAGCCTCGCGCGGATCCCGGCTCTCTTTTTGCGCTTTCGCTCGCACCGCTTGCGATGGCTCTTCCGCTGGGCTCCGGCATCAGGAAACACCGCGGGCTGGCGGCCTGGGTCTCTTAGCAGGCTAAGCTCAAGTAGCATCTGCAGAACCTCGTCCGGTAGCGTGTTTTCTGGCTGATTTCTCCACTGTAGCAGGGTCTGGCGGTGGTAGAACATGTGAACGGGTGTTCCGATGCACATATTTGCAGGAAATAAACGGAAAAAACGACAAATAGTAACACAAAAGCACCATTTAACGGACCCGGAGCGGCCGCTGCGTGTTAACGCGCCGCCATCTTGGGTGGGTAAACAGCGAAAACAGTGCCGCCCTCTCACTGAAGAATTGCTATCGTGTGTCTTGCTTCTAAAATGGTTCCTTTGTTTCTGCTGTTTTTTCTGAAATGCAAGTGCTTGTACTGGGTGTTAGCTGTAGCATTGCTAGGCAGAGAGCTAGCAGCTAGGAGAGAAGAGCTGTGTACTGCAGATTCAACTTGGCATGCTAAAGTAATGGCTTTCTCAAGGGTAAGGTCTTTTAAAAGCAGTTTATCTTTCACAGCCTTCAAATGAGCTTGTTCAATGACTTGATCACGGAGCACTTCAGCTTCCATACCTCCAAACTGACATTGTACAGCGAGGTCATGTAGGGCTGCAATAAACTGCATTACAGTTTCATCTGGTCTTTGTGCACGTTGTCTGAACTTATGGCGACCGTCTACCACATTCACTTTCTGAACAAAATGCTGCTCTAGCGCTGACATAGCTTCATTAAACGTTGTACCCACATTCGGCAAAGTATAGAACAATCTCTGTCCTTCCATGCCCAAGCAGTGTAATAGCGTTGCGCGTCTCCGTGCATCTGGCCATGCATTCACTGTAGCATTAATCACAAATATTTTTCAAAGATTTTCCTCCAAATCTCAAATGGAAGCAGAGGTTCACCCCAGAGGTGGTTCTTTAATTAGGCAAACCTAGGCATTTGCCTAGGGCCTCAACCAAATCGGTCCTCCATAGGGGCCCCCAAATCTGACCATCCCAGCTACAGTAAATACACCAAAAACAATGTTAATTTGTTACTTATGTAAAGTAAAGAAAAACATATTTCTATTAAAAAAACAACTGAAATATCAGTAGAATACCGAATTAATGTCTAGATACTAATTGTCCAAACACACATACCCTCCTCCGTTGCTTGCATTGAACTAGTCTATAATATTATGATGTAGCAATGTGCCACACAGCGTGACTTCAAACCAAAACAGCGGGAACTGTACGCGACTAGAGTGACAGCTGTCACAGTGAAAATGAAGCGGAGTTATGAAAGTGGTTCTGCTAAACGAAAGAAACGGGCAGAGAGCAAAAGAATCGCAGATGCACTGCTAAAATTCACCTCCTTTTTTACACCTCCTGGACCGATCAGTGTTTTTGGTGCAGATTCCGATTGCCGATCGTCTTTTACCGCGAATCGCTGATAGCGATATTGGGCGGAGCCAAATGCCACATTAATGCCACACCGGTGCCAGACAAACCTGGTACAGATTCCCCTAATTACATCCACGCTTTAGCAAACACTGGTAATTTACGCTACTCGTAAATAAACACAAGAGTTATTGACCAGAATAAACGCTTTTTAGGAGAGATATAAGTTGTAAATGTCAATGTGTAAAAGACAATACCTGACTAAATCTGTTTAATGATGTTAATAAACATCACTGTGACAGCGCTAGTCGCAGTTTCACCGCAGCAAAGGACGAGGACGTGAATCACTTATCTAACCAGCCATTACTGATTTCTGCCCCCAATAACCCTTTCAATAACCTCCAATAGTCTTTAATTGTCTTCAGTAGCCTTCAACAGTCTAACCTTGCAGCCTTGGTGTGTCCACTAAACTCCGTTGCAGCGCGCTAACTGACCTGTTTATAATGTAATCCGAGCAGTGACTCCATCACGGCTGCTCTAAACTGCTGCTGTTAGCTGCTTGGGCTGAAAGATGAACTGCAGAGAGCTGTATTATCCGTTTAGTGGAGTTAAAACCTTTATTACAGATGAACTTAAGAAAACTGTAAAAAAAAAAATTAAACGCTTCAGACTGGCTGAGCTGAGCCTGTAGCCCGTGGCTGGACCGCGGTCACGCCATCTGCACTTAGAAAACGCTCGGTCGCGCTATCTACACCGAAAACTCTAGTGCGCGTCTAAACCGTGTTTTACTGTAGCCGTGTGCACAGCACACCCGGAGGAGCGGAGACTGGCGCTTCTCCTGCTGAGACTGAAAATGGATCAGAAACAAGTTTTACACCTAAATAAA
The DNA here is from genome assembly GCF_023375975.1 of Astyanax mexicanus. NCBI lineage: Eukaryota > Metazoa > Chordata > Actinopteri > Characiformes > Acestrorhamphidae > Astyanax > Astyanax mexicanus. The sequence continues at coordinate 37,492,608 of NC_064424.1, forward strand.
TATGATTTAACGAGATCTAATCCACAAATATACACCAGAAAGACCACTGCTTATCTGTAGAACAATGTAACGTTTTGAAAATGTTTGGAGTGCTATTAAATAAGCAAATCAAATTGTTGTCATATCACAGCACTAAATTTATTAAGACCTTATTGTCATGTATCCCAGATATATGTTTGAAGTGATATTACTGTATCATTTTGGAGTAATTGGATACCAAAAATGTCTATTCGGTTTTGTATAAAAGAGATTTCGGAGTGCTATAAAACCAAAAAAATATAATTGTTATCAAATTAGAACATGAAATCCTTAAAGAATACCTTCCATACTATTAATGTCATGCATTTATTTATATAGAGATTATACTGTATACTGTATTGGATAGCAAACTTAGGAAAAATGTCTATTTGCTTTTGCATAAACCAGATTTCGGAGTACTATAAATCCAGCAAATCTAATTGTTATCCAATGACACCAAGACAGTCTTGAAGAACACATTCCATACTATTAACGACATAAGTAAGAAATGATATTACTGTATAATTTTGGAGTAATTGGATACCAAACTTAGGAAAAATGTCTCTTTTCTTTTGCATGAACCAGATTTCAGAGTCCTATAAAACCAGCAAATCAAATTGTTATCCAATGCCACTAATAAGGTTTTGAAAAATACATTCTATACTATTATTGACACAAGTATCAAGTGATATTACTGTATCATTTTGGAGTAATTGGATACCAAACGTAGGAAAAATGTCTATTCAGTTGTGCATAAACCACATTTCAGAGTCCTGTAAAACCAGCAAATCAAATTGTTATCCAATGCCACCAAGACAGTCTTGAAGAACACATTCTATACTATCAATGACTTTAGTAACAAGTGATATTACTGTATTTGGAGTAATTGGATACCAAACTTAAAAGAAATGTCTATTCGGTTGTCCATAAACCAGATTTCAGAGTCCTATAAAACCAGTAAATCAAATTGTTATCCAATGCCAGCAAGAGAGCCTTAAGAAACACATTCCTTACTATTAATAACATGAGTAACAAAGAATATTACTGTATCATTTTAGAGTAATTGAATACCAAACTTAAGAAAAATGTCTATTCGGTTGTGCAAAAATCTGATTTCGGAGTGCTATAAAACCAGCAAATCAAATTGTTATCCAAGACTGTCTTGAAGAACACATGCCATACTATTAATTATATGAGTATCAAGTGATATTACAGTATCATTTTGGAATAATTGAATACCAAACTTAGGAAAAATGTCTTCGGTTTTGCATAAACCAGATTTCAGAGTACAGTAATATCCTTTGTTACTCATGTCATTAATAGTAAGGAATGTGTTGTTTAAGGCTGTCTTGGTGACATAATTGGAGACCAAACTTAGGAAAAATGTCTATTCGTTGTGCATAAACCAGATTTCAGAGTCCTATAAAATCAGTAAATCAAATTGTTATCCAATGTCACTAATAAAGTCTTGAGAAGCACATTATATACTATTATTGACACAAGTATCAAGTGATATTACTGTATCATTTCGGAGTAATTGAATACCAAACTTAGGAAAAACATCTATTTGGTTGTGCATAAACCAGATTTCAGAGTCCTATAAAACCAGCAAATTAAATTAATATCCAATAAAACCAAGACAGTCTTGAAGAACACATTCCATACCATTAATGACATGAGTAACACGTGATATTACTGTATCATTTTGGAATAATTGAATACCAAACTTAGGAAAAATGTCTATTCGGTTGTGCATAAACCAAATTTCAGAGTCCTATAAAACCAGCAAATTAAATTGTTATCCAATGGAACCAAGTCCTTCTTGATAAACACATTCCATACTAGTTGTATAGGACCCCGAAATCTGGTTTATGCACAACCAAAAAGACATTTTTTTAAAGTTTGGCATCCAATTAATCCAAAATCATACAGTAATATTCTTTGTTACTCATGTCATTAATAGTATGGAATGTGTTCTTCAAAACTGTCTTGGTATCATTAGATAACAATTTAATTTGCTGGTTTTACAGGACTCCGAAAACAGGTTTTTGCACAACCGGTTTGGTATCCAATTACTCCAAAATGATAAAGTAATATTCTTTGTTACTCATGTCATTAATAACATGGAATGTGTTATTTAAGGCTGTATTGGTGGCCTTGGATACTTATTTACTTCAAATTAATTTACATTTTCAATATTATTGTGGATATTATTCTTCTCAGAGACTGCTTTATCTTTACAAATGAATATATAATATATTCAATACTCAATATAAAATATTTAATACTTCTTTCCGTACTTTTATATTATTTAGTGTTTGCAAAGGATATTTATGAATGGTTAAAGTTAGGGTTTCAGATTTGTCTATATTTAATTGTAAACAAGAGACTTTAGAGAAAAATCTATAGTTTGTAGCACTAATGGAATTTAACTGCTGTCCTTTAAAAAAAAAGAGTTGTGTCATCTGCCAATTGACTTATCAGTATATTTTTCCAAATATGTTAATACCTTCAATGTTACTGGACTTAATTAAAATTGATAGCATTTCTGCCACCATAATAAACAATAAAGGGAAAGAGGGACAACCCTGTCTTAAACCTATTTTAACCTAAAATCTAGGGCTGGTACCATGCGTCAAAGAGACTGAACTGTTAATGTTATTATAAAGCATTCCAACAATATTAAGAAAATTTGGTCTAAAACCAAAATAAGCCAGTGTTTGCATTATAAAAGAGTGCTCAACACAATCAAACGTCTAAGGATTTAAGAATCTAAGAATAACATGAAAAAAAGTTGCTATTGTCAAGCAAATCTAATACAATTAGAATATTATTGTCTATTAAACGATCTTTAAAAAAAATCAGTTTCACTAATTATTGTTCTATAGTCTTAGCGTCATTGCATTCATTGCGCCTCAGAGAGCGAGCGATAGAGAGCATGTCAAACAGCGAGCAACAGACAGCGAGCGACAGACAGCGAGCGTTAGACAGCGATCAACAGAGAGAGCGCGTCAGACAGCGGGCGACAGAGAGCGCGTCAGACAGTGAGCGACAAGGAGTAAGTCAGACAGTGGGCAACAGAGCGCGCCAGACAACGAGCGCCAGACAGCAAGCAACAGAGAGCGCGGCACAAAACGTGCGACAGAGAGCGCGACAGTAAGTGCGTCACACAGCGAGTGACAAAGAGTGTGTCAGACAGCGAGCGATAGACAACGAGCAGCAGAGAGCACATCAGACGGCAAGTGACAGAGAGTGCGTCAGACAGCGAGCGACAGGGAGCAGTTCAAACAGCGGGCGACCAGAAAGCACATCAGACAGCGAGCGACAGAGAGCGCATCAGACAGGGGGCGACAGAGAGCAAGTCAGACACCGGACGACAGGCAGTGAGCGACAGAGCATGTCAGACAGCGAGCGACAGAGCATGTCAGACAGCGAGCGACAGAGCATGTCAGACAGCGAGCGACAGACAGCAAACGACAGACAGTGAGCGCCTCAGACAGCAAGCAACAGACAGCGAGTGCATCAGACAGCGAGCAAAAGAGAGCGTGTCCACAGCGGGCAACAGAGAGTGGGTCAGACAGCGGGCAACAGAGAGCGCGCCAGACAGCGAGCAAAAGAGAGCGACAGGGAGCGTGTCACACATTGAGCGACAAAGAGGGCGCCAGATAGCGAGCGGCAGAGAGCACATCAGACAGCGAATGACAGGAAGTCAGACAGTGGGCGACAGAGCGAGTCAGACAGCGAGCGACAGAGAGAGAGTGCGTCAGACAGCGAGCGACCAGAAAGCACGTCAGACACCGGGCGACAGGCAGTGAGCGACAGAGCATGTCAGACAGTGAGCGACAAAGCATGTCAGACAGCGGGCGACAGACCGCAAACGACAGACAGTGAGCACCTCAGACAGCGAGTGCATCAGACAGCGAGCAAAAGAGAGCGCGTCAGACAGCGGGCAATAGAGAGCGCGTCATTGCATTCATTGCGCCTCAGAGAGCGAGCGATAGAGAGCATGTCAAACAGCGAGCAACAGACAGCGAGCGACAGACAGAGTGCGTTAGACAGCGATCGACAGAGAGAGCGCGTCAGACAGCGGGTGACAGAGAGCGCGTCAGACAGTGAGCGACAAGGAGTAAGTCAGACAGTGGGCAACAGAGCGCGCCAGACAACGAGCGCCAGACAGCAAGCAACAGAGAGCGCGGCACAAAACGTGCGACAGAGAGCGCGACAGTAAGTGCGTCACACAGCGAGTGACGAAGAGTGTGTCAGACAGCGAGCGATAGACAACGAGCAGCAGAGAGCACATCAGACGGCAAGTGACAGAGAGTGCGTCAGACAGCGAGCGACAGGGAGCAGTTCAAACAGCGGGCGACCAGAAAGCACATCAGACAGCGAGCGACAGAGAGCGCATCAGACAGGGGGCGACAGAGAGCAAGTCAGACACCGGACGACAGGCAGTGAGCGACAGAGCATGTCAGACAGCGAGCGACAGAGCATGTCAGACAGCGAGCGACAGAGCATGTCAGACAGCGAGCGACAGACAGCAAACGACAGACAGTGAGCGCCTCAGACAGCAAGCAACAGACAGCGAGTGCATCAGACAGCGAGCAAAAGAGAGCGTGTCCACAGCGGGCAACAGAGAGTGGGTCAGACAGCGGGCGACAGAGAGCGCGCCAGACAGCGAGCAAAAGAGAGCGACAGGGAGCGTGTCACACATTGAGCGACAAAGAGGGCGCCAGATAGCGAGCGGCAGAGAGCACATCAGACAGCGAATGACAGGAAGTCAGACAGTGGGCGACAGAGCGAGTCAGACAGCGAGCGACAGAGAGAGAGTGCGTCAGACAGCGAGTGACCAGAAAGCACGTCAGACACCGGGCGACAGGCAGTGAGCGACAGAGCATGTCAGACAGTGAGCGACAAAGCATGTCAGACAGCGGGCGACAGACCGCAAACGACAGACAGTGAGCACCTCAGACAGCGAGTGCATCAGACAGCGAGCAAAAGAGAGCGTGTCAGACAGCGGGCAATAGAGAGCGCGCCAGACAGCGAGCAAAAGAGAGCGACAGGGAGCGCGTCACACATTGAGCAACAAAGAGGACGCCAGATAGCGAGCGGCAGAGAGCACATCAGACAGCGAACGACAGGAAGTCAGACAGTGGGCGACAGAGCGCGTCAGAAAGCGAGCACCAGACAGCGAGCAACAGAGAGCACGACACAAAACGTGCCACAGAGAGCGAGTCACACAGCGAGTGACAAAGTGCGTGTCGGACAGCGGGCGACCGAGAGCGCATCAGACAGCTGGCGACAGAGAGCGCGTCAGACTGCGAGCGTTTCAGGCAGTGAGCGACAGTGAGCATGTCAGACAGCAAGCAACAGATAGCGAGCGCGCCAGATAGCGAGCGACAGCAAGAAAGTCAGACAGCAGGCAACAGTGTGCCTCAGACAGCGAGCAATATAGAGCGTGCCAGACAGCGAGCAACAGATAGCGAGCGACAGACAGCGAGTGACAGAGAGCCTACAGACAGCGAGCGACAGCAAGTCAGACAGCAGGCAACAGTGTGCCTCAGACAGTGAGCAATAGAGAGTGCATCAGACAGCGAGCGACAGGGAGCAGGTCAGACAGCGAGCGACCAGAGAGCGCATCAGACAGCGAGCGACAGAAAGTGCCTCAGACAGCGGGCGACAGAGAGCGCGTCAGACAGTGAGCGACAGGGAGCAAGTCAGACAGCGAGCGACAGAGCACCTCAGACAGCTAGCGTTTCAGACAGTGAGCGACAAACAGTGAGCATGTCAGACCACAAGCAACAGACAGCGAGCGCATCAGACAGCGAGTGACAGGGAAAAGGTCAGACAGAGAGCGCGTCAGACAGCAAGCGACAGAGAATGCTTCAGACAGCGGGCAACAGATCAAATCAAATCAAATTTATTTGTATAGCTCTTTTTACAACAGGTGTTGGCACAAAGCAGCTTTACAGAAACATGATTACAGGACAAAGAATCAGGCAAAACATTAAACATAGAAAATACAGAATACAGAACCCCCAGTGAGCGCGGAGGCAAGGGAAAAACTCCCTCAGAGTTGCAGGAGGAGGAGGAAACCTTGGGAGGACCAAGACTCACATTTAAGGGGGGACCAATTCAAATTTAAAAAGTCTTTTATACATCCGCATAGGTTTTATATATTCAGGACTATAATAGCGCCACTAATGGCTTAGATGTAAACTGTAGTGGAGAATAAGATGGACGATGAGCAGCTGATCTGTGGTGGTGGTGGAGAAGAGCTGACTTCAGAAATTTCCATCAGTGTGGCCGGACAGGGGACATGAGATCCTGAGGGTCCAACATCGGTATCGGGTCAGACAGGTGGGCAGTCAGTAACTCGGAGGAAGGCAGAGAGATGGAATTAGTTTTGACTGGATTTATGTAAAACGGTTTTAATATTGGCAGAGAGCAGAGAGGCAGAGAGCAAGTCAGACAGCGGGCGACAGGCAGCGAGCGAGAGTCAGAGAGCGGCAAGGAGCATGTCAGACAGCAAGCGACAAACAGCGAGCTACAGAGCATGTCAGACAGCGGGCGACAGACAGCGAACGACAGACAGTGAGCGCCTCAGACAGCAATTGCATCAGATAGCGAGGGACAGAGAGCTTGTTCAACAGCAAGCGACAGAGAGCGTGTCAGCCAGCTAGCGTTTCAGACAGTGAGTGACAAACAGTGAGCATGTCAGACAGCAAGCAGCAGACAGTGAGCGACAGAGAGGGCGTCAGACAGTGGGCGACAGAGCATGCATCACAGAGCGTGTCAGACAGCGGGCGATAGAGAGCGCGTCAGACAGCGAGTGAAAGGGAGTAAGTCAGACAGTGGGCGATAGAGCGCGTCAGACAGTGAGCGCCAGACAGCAAGCAACAGAGAGCACGGCACAGAACGTGCGACAGAGAGTGACAAAGAGCGTGTCAGAGAGGGAGCGATAGACAGCGAGCGGCAGAGAGCACATCAGACAGCAAGCGACAGAGAGTGTGTCAGACAGAGTGTGTCAGACAGAGTGCGTTAGACAGCGAGCGACAGACAGTGTGCGTTAGACAGCAAGCGACAGAGCGCCTCAGACTGTGGGCGACAGAGAGTGCGTCAGACAGCTAGCAACAGGGAGCAGGTCAAACAGCGAGCGACCAGAGAGCGCGTCAGACAGCTAGCAACAGAGAGTGCCTCAGACTGCGAGCGATAAAGAGCGTGTTTGACAGTGAGTTCTCAGACCGTGGGCGACAGAAAGCGCATCAGACAGTGAGAGACCAGAGAGAGCGTCAGACAGTGAGCGACAGAAAGCACGTCCGACAGTGAGCGACAGGGAGCAGGTCAGACAGTGAGCGAGAAGAGAGCAAGTTAGACAGTGGGTGACAGAGAGCGCGTCAGACAGAGAGCGACAGAAAGTGCCTCAGACAGCGAACGACAGAGAGCAAGTCAGACAGCGGGTGACAAACAGCGAGCGACAGACAGAGAGCGGCATAGAGCATGTCAGACAGCGAGTGACAGACAGCGAGCGACAGAGCATGTCAGACAGTGGGCGACAGAGAGCACATCAGGTGGCAAACGGCAGAGAACATGTCAGACAGTGAGCAACAGAGAGCGAGCGACAGGGAGCATGTTAGACAGCGGGCAAACGACAGAAAACATGCCAGACAGCTAGTGACAGAGCTCGTCAGACAGTGAGCGACAGACAGCGAGTGCCAGACAGAGAACGGCAGAGAGCATGTCAGACAGCGAGCGACAGAGCATGTCAGACAGCAAACGACAGACATCGAGCGACAGAGCATGTCAGACATTGGGCGACAGACCGTGCGTCAGCCACCTAGCGTTTCAGACAGTGAACAATAAACAGTGAGCATGTCAGACAGCAAGCAACAGACAGCGAGCGCAACAGACAGCGAGCGCTTCAGACAGCGAGCGACAGAGAGCGTGTCAGACAGCAGGCGATAGAGAGCGTGGCAGACAGCGAGTGACGGGTAGTAAGTCAGACAATGGGCGACAGAGAGTGCGCCAGACAGCGAGCAACAGGGAGCAGGTCAGACAGCTAGCGAAGAAAGCAAGTTAGACAGTGGGCGACAGACAGCGAGCGCCAGAGAGCATGTCAGATAGCGAGCGACAGGAAGCAGGTCAGCAACATAGAGCAAGTCAGACAGCGGGCGCAGAGAGCGCCTCAGACAGCGAGCGTCAGGGAGCGCGTCAGACAGCCAGCAATAGAGAGCACGTCAGACATCGAGCGCCAGACAGCGAGCAACAGAGAGTGCGGCACAGAATGTGCGACAGAGAGCGCGTCACATAGCGAGTGACAAAGAGTGTGTCAGACAGTTTGCGACAGAGATTGTGTCAGATAGCGGGCATCAGACAGAGAGTGCATCCGACAGCAAGCGAAAGAGAGCACATCAGACAGCAAGCGACAGAGCATGTGTCAGACAGCGAGTGACAGGGAGTATGTTAGACAGCGGGCAAATGACAGAGAACATGCCAGACAGCTAGCGACAGAGAGCAAGTCAGACAGTGGGTGACAGGCAGCGAACGGCAGACAGAGAGTGGCAGAGAGCATGTCAGATAGCGAGCGACAAAGCATGTCAGGCAAGCGACAGGGAGCGCGTCAGACAGCCAGCGATACAGAGCACAACAGACAGACAGCGAGCGACAGAGAGCACATCAGACAGAGAGCACACCAAACAGCGGGTGGCACAGCGAACAACAGACAGCGAGCGGCAGAGCTTGTCAGACAGTGTGCGACAGACAGCGCGTCAGCCAGCTAGCGTTTCAGACTGTGAACAACAAACAGTGAGCATGTCAGACAGCAAGCAACAGACAGCAAGCTGATCAGACAGCGAGCGACAGAGAGCGCGTCAGACAGCGGGCGACAGGGAGCGCCTCAGACAGCGGGTGACAGAGAGCGCCTCAGACAGCGAGTGACAGGTAGTAAGTCAGACTGTGGGTGACAGACCATCTCAGACAGCGAGCGATAGAGAGCGTGTCAGACAGCAAGCGACAGAGTGTGCTTCAGACAGCGGGTGACAGAGAGCACATCCGACAGCAATCAACAGAGAGTACATCAGACAGAGAGCGGGACAGACAGCGGGCGACAGAGAGCGGGTGAGACAGCGAGTGACAGGGAGTAAGTCAGACAGTGGGTGACAGAGCATCTCAGACGATAGAGCGATAGAGATTGTGTCAGAGAGCGAGCAACAGAGTGTGCTTCAGACAGCGGGCGACAGAGAGCAAGTCGGATAGAGAGCGAAGGGAGCAGGTCAGACAGTGAGCGACAGAGAGCAAGTCAGACAGCGGGCGACAGACAGCGAGCGCATCAGACAGTGAGCGACAGAGAGCGCGTCAGACAGCGGGCGACAGAGAGCCTCAGACAGTGAGTGATGGGTAGTAAGTCAGACTGTGGGCGACAAACCGTCTCAGACAGCGAGCGATAGAGTGCGTGTCAGACAGCAAGCGACAGAGAGTGCTTCAGACAGTGGGCAACAGAGAGCATGTCAGACAGACAGCGACAGGGAGCAGGTCAGACAGACAGCGACAGGGAGCAGGTCAGACAGCGAGTGACAGAGAGCGAGCAACAGAGAGCGCGGCACAGAATGTTTGACAGAGAGCATGTCACACAGTGAGTGAAAGAGAGTGTCAGACAGCGAACAACAGACAGCGAGCGGCAGAGAGCACATCCGACAGCAAGCGACAGAGAGTACATCAGACAGAGAGCGCGCCAGACAGCGAGCGACAGAGAGTGGGTCAGACAGTGAACGACAGAGAGTAAGTCAGAAAGCAGGTGACAGACAGAGAGCGGCAGAGAGCATGTCAGACAGCAAAAGACAGACAGCGAGGGACAGAGCATGTCAGACAGTGGGCGACAGACAGCGCATCAGTCAGCTAGCGTTTCAAACAGTGAGCGACAAACAGTGAGCACATCAGACAGCTAACGACAGAGAGCGCGTCAGACAGCAAGCAACAGGGAGCAGGTCAGACAGCGAGTGACAGGGAGCAGGTCAGACAGCGAGTGTTAGACAGACAGCGAACGTTAGACAGAGAGCGGCAGAGAGCATGTCAGAAAGCGAGCAACAGAGCATGTCAGATGGCGAGCGACAGGGAGCGCGTCAGACAGCAAGTGACAGTGGGTAAGTCAGACAGTGGGCGACAGAGCACCTCAGACAGCGAGCGATAGAGAGTGTGTCAAACAGCGAGCGACAGGAAGCAGGTCAGCAACAGAAAGCAATTCAGACAGCAGGCGACAGAGAGCGCATCAGATAGCGAGCGGCAGAGAGCACATCAGACAGCAGGCGACATAGAGTGCGTCAGACAGTGAGCAAAAGGGAGCAGGTCAGACAGTGAGCAACAGAGAGCAATTCAGACAGCGAGTGACAGAGCGAGCCTCAGACAGCGAGCGACAGAGAGCACATCAGACAGTGAGCGGCAGAGAGCACATCAGACAGCGAGCGGCAGAGAGCACATCAGACGGCGAACAAAAGAGAGCAAGTCAGACAGCGGGCGACAGACAGAGAGCGTCACAGCAGGTCAGACAGCTGGCGTCAGACAGCGGGCGACAGACAGCGAACAACAGACAGCGAGACAGCGAGCGACAGGGAGCATGTTAGACTGTGGGCGTCAGAAAGCAAGCGATAGAGAGCATATCAGACAGCAAACGACAGAGAATGTGCCAGACAGCGAGCAACAGAGCATGTCAGACGGCGAGCGACAGAGAGCGCGTCAGACATCGAGCGCCAGATAACGAGCAACAGAGAGTGCGGAGCAGAATGTGTGACAGAGAGCACGTCACACAGCGAGTGACAGAGTGTGTCAGACAGCGAGCGACAGACAGCAAGCGGCAGAGAGCACATCCAACAGCAAGCGACAGAGAGCACATCAGACATAGAGCGCGCCAGACAGCGGGCGACAGAGAGCGGGTCAGAAAGCGAGCAACAGAGCATGTCAGATGGCGAGCGACAGGGAGCGCGTCAGACAGCAAGTGACAGTGGGTAAGTCAGACAGTGGGCGACAGAGCACCTCAGACAGCGAGCGATAGAGAGTGTGTCAAACAGCGAGCGACAGGAAGCCGGTCAGCAACAGAAAGCAATTCAGACAGCAGGCGACAGAGAGCGCATCAGATAGCGAGCGGCAGAGAGCACATCAGACAGCAGGCGACATAGAGTGCGTCAGACAGTGAGCAAAAGGGAGCAGGTCAGACAGTGAGCAACAGAGAGCAATTCAGACAGCGAGTGACAGAGCGAGCCTCAGACAGCGAGCGACAGAGAGTGACAGAGAGTGTGTCACACAGTGAGTGACAAAGAGCGCGCCAGATAGCGAGCGGCAGAGAGCACATCAGACAGCGAGCGGCAGAGAGCACATCAGACAGCGAGCGGCAGAGAGCACATCAGACGGCGAACAAAAGAGAGCAAGTCAGACAGCGGGCGACAGACAGAGAGCGTCACAGCAGGTCAGACAGCTGGCGTCAGACAGCGGGCGACAGACAGCGAACAACAGACAGCGAGACAGCGAGCGACAGGGAGCATGTTAGACTGTGGGCGTCAGAAAGCAAGCGATAGAGAGCATATCAGACAGCAAACGACAGAGAATGTGCCAGACAGCGAGCAACAGAGCATGTCAGACGGCGAGCGACAGAGAGCGCGTCAGACATCGAGCGCCAGATAACGAGCAACAGAGAGTGCGGAGCAGAATGTGTGACAGAGAGCACGTCACACAGCGAGTGACAGAGTGTGTCAGACAGCGAGCGACAGACAGCGAGCGGCAGAGAGCACATCCAACAGCAAGCGACAGAGAGCACATCAGACATAGAGCGCGCCAGACAGCGGGCGACAGAGAGCGGGTCAGACAGCGGGCGACAGAGAGCGCCTCAGACAGCGAGCGACAGAAAGCGACAGGGAGCGCGTCACACAGTGAGCGACAGAGCATATCAGACAGCGAGCAACAGACAGCGAACAACAGAGCATGTCAGACAGCGGGCGACAGACAGCAAACGACAGACAGTGAGCGCCTCAACAGCAAGCAAGACGGACAGCAAGCAACAAACGTCGAGCGGCAGAGAGCATGTCCAACAGTGGGCGACAGAGAGCATGTCAGACAGTGTGCGACAGACAGCGTGTCAGCCAGCTAGCGTTTCAGACAGTGAGTGACAAACAGTGAGCATGTCAGACAGCAAGCAACAGACAGCGAGCGACAGAGAGCGTGTCAGACAGTGGGCGATGGAGAGTGCGACAGAGAGCGCGTCAGACAGCGGGCGACAGACAGTGGGCGACAGAGCGCCTCAGACAGCGAGTGACAGAGAGCACCTCAGACAGCAAGTGACAGTGGGTAAGTCAGACAGTGGGCGACAGAGCACCTCAGACAGCGAGCGATAGAGAGTGTGTCAAACAGCGAGCGACAGGAAGCAGGTCAGCAACAGAAAGCAATTCAGACAGCAGGCGACAGAGAGCGCATCAGATAGCGAGCGGCAGAGAGCACATCAGACAGCAGGCGACATAGAGTGCGTCAGACAGTGAGCAAAAGGGAGCAGGTCAGACAGTGAGCAACAGAGAGCAATTCAGACAGCGAGTGACAGAGCGAGCCTCAGACAGCGAGCGACAGAGAGTGACAGAGAGTGTGTCACACAGTGAGTGACAAAGAGCGCGCCAGATAGCGAGCGGCAGAGAGCACATCAGACAGCGAGCGGCAGAGAGCACATCAGACAGCGAGCGGCAGAGAGCACATCAGACGGCGAACAAAAGAGAGCAAGTCAGACAGCGGGCGACAGACAGAGAGCGTCACAGCAGGTCAGACAGCTGGCGTCAGACAGCGGGCGACAGACAGCGAACAACAGACAGCGAGACAGCGAGCGACAGGGAGCATGTTAGACTGTGGGCGTCAGAAAGCAAGCGATAGAGAGCATATCAGACAGCAAACGACAGAGAATGTGCCAGACAGCGAGCAACAGACAGAAAGTGCATTAGACAGCAAGCGACAGAGAGCGCCTCAGACAGCCAGCGATAGAGAGTGGGTCAGACAGCGAGCGACAGAGAGTGCCTCAGACAGCGGGCGACAGAGAGTGCCTCAGACAGTGAGCAACAGAGAGTGACAGGAAGCACGTCACACAGTGAGCGACAAAGAGCGCGCCAGATAGCGAGAGGCAGAGAGCACATCAGACAGCGAACGACAGAGAGCAAGTCAGACAGCTGGCGACAGACAGCGAGCAACAAACAGAGAACGGCAGAGAGCATGTCAAACAGCGAGAGACAGACAGCGAGCGTCAGAGCATGTCAGACAATGGACGACATACAGCGAACGACAGACAGGGAGCGCCTCAGACAGCAAGCAACAGACAGCAAGTGCATCAGACAGCGCACGACAGAGAGCGTGTCCAACAGCGGGCAACAGAGAGCGCGTCAGACAGCGAGCGCGTCAGACAGCGGGCGACAGAGAGCACGTCAGAGAGCGCGTCAGCCAGCTAGCGTTTCAGACAGTGAGCGTCAAACAGTGAGCATGTCAGACAGCAAGCAACAGACATCGATCGCATAAGACAGCGAGCGACAGAGAGCACGTCAGAGCGACAGGGAGCAGGACAGACAGTGAGCGACAGAGAGCAAGCCAGACAGCGGGCGACAGAGAGCGGTACAGAGAGCATGTCAGACAGCGAGCGACAGAGAGTGCTTCATACAGCGGGCAACAGAGAGCGCATCAGAGCGACAGAGAGCAAATCCGACAGCGGGCGACAGAGAGCGCCTCAGACACCGAGCGACAGGGAGCGCGTCAGACAGCGAGCGCCAGACAGCGAGCGTCAGACAGTGAGCGACAAAGAGCGTGTCAGACAGCAAACATCAGACAGCAAGCGACAGAGAGCATACAGACAGCAAATGACATACATCGAGCGACGGAGAGCATGTCAGAGAGCGAGCGACAGACAGCGAGCAACAGACAGCGAGCGACCGAGAGCACCTCAGACAGCCAGCGATAGAGAGCAGGTCAGACAGCGAGTGACAGAGAGTGCTTCAGACAGTGGGCGACAAACAGTGAGCATGTCAGACAGCAAGCAACAGACAGCGCGACAGGGAGCAGGATAGACAGTGAGCGACAGAGAGCAAGTCAGACAGCGGGCGACAGAGAGCGCGACAGAGAGCGCATCAGACAGAAAGCGTGTCAGACAGCGAGTGACAGAGAGCAAGTCAGACAGCGGGCGACAGAGAGCGCATCAGACAGAGAGCGCGTCAGACAGCGAGCGACAGAGAGTGCTTCAGACAGCAGGCGACAGAGAGCATGTCAGAGCGACAGGGAGCAGGACAGACAGTGAGCGACAGAGAGCAAGTCAGACAGTGGGCGACAGAGCGCGTCAGACAGCGAGCGATAGAGAGTGCTTTAGACAGCGGGCGACAGAGAGCGTGTCAGAGAGACAGGGAGCAGGACAGACAGTGAGCGACAGAGAGCGTGTCAGACAGCAAACATCAGACAGCAAGCGACAGAGAGCATGTCAGACAGCAAATGACAGACAGCGAGCGACAGACAGCGGGCGAGCGACAGAGAGCGCATCAGACAGGGAGCAGGACAGACAGGGGGCGACAGAAAGCAAGTCAGACAGCGGGCGACGGAGAGCGTGTCAGAATGCGAGCGACAGAGAGTGCTTCATACAGCGGGCAACAGAGAGCGCATCAGAGCGACAGGGAGCAGGACAGACAGTGAGCGACAGAGAGCAAATCAGACAGCGAGCGACAGAGAGCGAGTCAGACAGCGAGCGACGGAGAGTGCGTCAGACCGCAAGCGACAGAGAGCTCGTCAGACAGCGGGCGACAGAGAGTGCGTCAGACAGAGAGTGCTTCAGACAGCAGGCGACAGAGAGCTTGTCAGAGCGCGAGCGTTAGGAAGCAGGTCAGCATCAGAGAGCAAGTGATACAGCGGGCGACAGAGCGCGTCACACAGCAAGTGACAAAGAGCGTGTCAGACAGTGAGCGACAGACAGCGAGCGGCAGAGAGCACTTCAGACATCGAGCCGGGGGGGTGTCCGGGGGGGGGTGGGGGTGGAGGAGAAACGTTCTGTCATTACTAGCCCACCGCGCTCCTCAAAACCAGCAAGCTAGTTGGCTGTTTCTCCTGAGAGAAAATTTATTTGGGGCTTTCATTTGACGCCCCCTGTAGTGCTGCGCCCCTTGCACTTCAAATCTTAATATGATGGCTATGGTTATGCATAGTTAAATTACAAGAGATTTAGGAGAAAAACACAAACCATAGGCTTAATATGACTGGTTGTGGTGTGCACTTATTGTTTGCACTATATAAGACCTAGATAAGTTTTATTTAAATTTTTTATTCTTATTCTTATCCCTATTTCTTTTAAAATATGTGAGAGAAACCAGTCTGTTAAGTTTGCATTTTATGATTTTGTCAAATAATCTATACAATCTATACAATGATTTTGTCAAATAATCTATACAATCTATACAAGTTCTTGTGAGACTTCATCTCCTGTTATAAATCACCATGATTACTTAGATCACAAGGTGCTGGTTTGTTAGTAGTTCCTAGAATTCAGAGCTCTGCAGCAGGAGGAAGAGCTTTCTCTTATAAAGCACCCAAAGTCTGGAATAACCTTTCCGAATGTGTTCGAGACACTGTCAAAGTCAAAGTCAAAGTGGTTTTTATTGTCATTTCAGCTATATACAGAGTACACAGTGAAATGAAACAACTTTCCTCCAGGGACCATGGTGCACATAAACACAGTGTAGACAGAACAATAAGTGCAACAGTACAAAAGTGCAGACAGACAATACAACAAAATACAGACAAAGAATAATAAATGTCACTGTCTCAATCTTTAAGTCTAGGCTTGTTTGCTCTAGGTTTTGGGGATTTTTTTTTTATTTTCCAGGGGTTCATGGACGTAGAGAATTGTGGTAAACTGCTAGTGCTGCACTCAATCACTCAGGTTTGTGGACAGTGGGGTTGGTGGATGCCAGTGTTTCAGGGTGCCTCCGTGTTTATTTTACTTTCTGGCTCTCTTTATATATTTAGGTTGTTTTACTCAGATGTGCTGAAGTCATTAGCCACACTCTGATAAAGTGTTTTATATTCTCTGTTTTACATAAATCCAGTCAAAACTAATTCCATCTCTCTGCCTCTATCAATCAATCAATCAATCAACCTTTATTTTAAACTCGGAAGTACATTGAGGGTGACCCTCATTTTCAATGTAGCCGAGCAAATACAATAGTGATTGAAAAAGCAAAATTAAAAGCAAATATTTAATATTTATGAAACAGAAGAATAAAACCGAAACTAAAAAATAAGACTATTTAGTAATAAGAATAAAATAAAAAAAATAAAAATTAAAAATATATAATAACAGTATTACTGATAAAACATAATAAAAAAAAAAAAAAAATTAAAATAAAATCATTATAAGAAAGTAAATACAAAAACAAAAATAATAAAATAAATAAAAATAAATAAATATATAAATAAATTATATAAAATAAATAAAAGGAATATAAATATATATAAAAAAATAAGAGAACTAAAACATGAAGTAAAATAAATAATTAAGATTGAGTAAAACAGGTACAGGCTGTCTGAAGGTGGTTAGATAGTAAAAGTTTAAAATGATTGAGTGACACCAGTGAGCTGAGTTTTAGAGTTTCCTGTAGTGAGTTCCAGCTCGCCGGTGCACTGTAGCTAAAAGCAGATTTTCCCAGTTCACTAAAAACTCTCGGTACCTGGCAGCTGATCCAACCACTGGAGCGAGTCTGATAATTACTGTTATTAAAATTAATCAATGAAGTGATGTATTCTGGCATATGACCGGAGAGTGTTTTATAAATTAAAATTAACCAGTGCATTTCCCTTCGTGCAGCTAATGGAGGCCAACCAACTTTTCTGTACAGATCACAGTGATGAGTTCTATAAGGGTCGCCAGTGATGAACCTTAGAGCAGAGTGATATACTGGATCCAATAATTTGAGGGAACTGGCGGAGGCATATTTATAAATGACATCAACATAGTCTAGAACAGATAAAAGGGTTGCCTCAACAATTGTTTTCCTAGCGTGCATGGGGAAACAAGCTTTATTTCTACATAAATAACCCAGCTTCTGTCTACATTTACTGACTAGTTTATTAATGTGAGGTTTAAAAGTGAGTTTCTCATCCAGCCATATGCCGAGATATTTATATTCTGTAACTCTTTCAATGGTGGATCCTGCCAGGGTAGTAAAATTTACACAATTAACATCACTATTAAGAGATCTGGAAAACAGCATTAACTTAGTTTTCTTAGCATTTAAAACTAGTTTGTGATTATTTAGCGCAATCTGTAGAGCATTAAAAGAGTTCTGTAGTTTTATTAAAGCAGCATGTATAGAATCAGCTGAGCAATATAAGATTGTGTCATCTGCATAAATGTGTTTTTCAATCTAAGGAAGAAACAGAGGCAGCAATATCATTAATGTATATATTAAATAAAACTGGACCCAGAATTGAACCTTGGGGGACGCCCTTAGAAATAGCTAGGAAATCTGATTTATAATTATTGAATGCTGTGCATTGTTGTCTGTCTGTGAGGTAGTTTTGGGACCATTCAAGCGCTTTTGCATCAAAGCCAATCTTTTTTAAATTTCTTAAAAGAAGAGTGTGATCAACTGTATCAAAAGCTTTCGTTAAATCAATAAAAACAGCTGCACAGTGTTTCTTCATGTCTAAGTCTGAATACATATAATTTAAAAACAGTGTTACAGCCGAGATAGTGCTGTGTCCTTCTCTAAAACCAGACTGATAATTGGATAAAATAGAATTTTCATTAAGAAATGATTTCAGTTGGCTGTTCACTAGAGATTCTGACTGCCCACCTGTTTGTTCACTTCCTCCAAGTTACTGACTGCCCACCTGTTTGTCCTAAAACCGATGTCTGTTGGACCTTTAGGATCATGTCATGTCATGTCCCCTGTCGGGCAGATTGATGGAAGTTTCTGAAAGTCAGCCTTCCCCATCACCCGCTACAGTTTAGCTGCCCATTTTCCAGTTTATTTACCTGCCTTAGACTAGCTGTTCACTCTCCACTATTGATTGCATCAAAGTTGCTTTCATTTCTTATGTAGCTATACATATGGATATATCAGACCTGTGTAAATAAATATGATTTGATTTTAAATGTTTTTTTCAAGGCCTAAAGTCATATGATGACTGTGGAAATACACTGCACTGGTTAGCAGTCAAAGACTGCATAGACCATAAAATTGTCCTGTTAAAGTAAACAGCCCTACACAGACCCTACACAAGTTCTTGTGAGACCTCATCTCCTGTTATGAATCACCATGATTACTTAGATCACAAGGTGCTGGTTTCTTAGTAGTTCCCAGAATTCAGAGCTCTGCAGCAGGAGGAAGAGCTTTCTCTTATAAAGCACCAGAAGTCTGAAATAACCTTCCCGAATATGATCAGAACTCAGACACTGTCTCAATCTTTAAGTCTAGGCTAAAACACACTTGTTTGGTCCAGCTTTTGGTAATTTGGTAATTTTCCAGAGGTTCATGGACGTAGAGAATTTTGGTAAACTAAATGCTGGTGCTGCACTCAATCACTCAGGTTTGTGGACATCCACTCAGGTGGATGCCATTGTTTCAGGGTGCGTGTTTATTTTACTTTTTGGCTCTCTTTATATATTTAGGTTGTTTTACTCAGATGTGCTGAAGTCATTAGCCACACTCTGATACAAATGTTTTAATCTCTGTTTTACATAAATCCGGTCAAAACTAATTCTATCTGACTGCTCACCTGTCTGACCCGATACTGATGTATGTTGGACCTTCAGGATCTCATGTCCCCTGTCGGGCAGATTGATGGAAGTTTCTGGAAGTCAGCCTTCCCCATCACCCACAACAGTTTAGCTGCCCATCATTATTCACCTGCCTTGGACTAGCTATACTAGCTTGTCCACTATATTGATTGCATCAAAGTTGCTTTCATTTCTTATGTAGCTATACACATGGATATATCAGACCTTTGTAAATAAATAAATATGATTTGATTTGATTTGAAATGAAAAGTGTTTTATAAAAATATTATAACATAATACGCTAACATTTTCACATTTCTTTAGTGTTTGGTTTGTTTGTGTGTTAAAAGTAGTTGTAAAAGTAGTTTTGAGCTAGGCCTTTTGTGCATAGTTTTAAACTCCTCTCTCACTCTTTAGAGAGATAAACTTCAAGTGTTGTTTTGAAATGGAAACTTTTGTTTTGTGCAGAAATTCGTTTTTAAAACCTGAAACATATTATAACTTTGTAAAATGCACCAATATCTTGTTTTCAACATTTCTTAAGTGTTTGTGTTCATTTCTGTGTTGAATATAGTAAAGTCTTTATTTACTGGTCTATATGGATTTACTTTAAAAATTGATGTAACAATTTGCATGCATCGTTTCAAGTAATCCCAACTAGAATGTTGTTGAGTAAAAGCTATGAGGCTTTTATTGTTGATATAATTTAACTTTTTAAGGTTGTTTTACTTAATATTAATTCCATTATTTTCTATGACAAACACAACTGAATAAATTTCCACCATTATAGTTTTATTGAATACTTTAAAGAATTATTCATTTGAACCTACCTAATTCATGCAAGATTTTTAATGGGACAAATAAAATCATTTGAAAATGTAACTTTTTTATTTGTTTGAAAGGTGGGCACAACAAACTTTTGCACAATAATAAACATCTGCATTGTACAAAATATAATACTACAGCTGATAACAGCTGTTAAGAAATTGATGTATACAGCAAGTGTTAATTAAACAATCTTTTCAGTTTCAGTACAAACATTTAGATTTTAAGAGCAAAATATTATTGAAAATAGATGCTTTACAAAAATGTACAAATTATTCTGTAAAGTAAATATTAATTATACAAACATTTTTGGGAACTAAACACTGCACAGCATATTTGCCAGTGGTAAATCAACACTATTAAATTAACACTGTGTCAATATTTAATTTAAGCTTAATTTATTACCTACAGCACTGATTTACCACTGGCAAATTTGTGGTGTCAGATACACTAAAAACACAAACAA
Organism: Astyanax mexicanus; assembly: GCF_023375975.1. Lineage (NCBI taxonomy): Eukaryota > Metazoa > Chordata > Actinopteri > Characiformes > Acestrorhamphidae > Astyanax > Astyanax mexicanus. The sequence goes on from NC_064424.1 coordinate 37,512,680, forward strand.
ACAAAAAAAACTGCTCTGTGCAATTTTCAAAGAAGGCACTGAGCCCACCAAACTGCCTTCTTTGTAGATCAGACCACATTTTGTTAACAGACAACATTACAGAAGGAAACACTTCATCTTTCATTCCCAAATGCTTCAGCAAGGTTACATATTAAAACCATCTCTTGAAGCAACAATACTTACAGCGACACAAAAATATTTAGAGATCCTAATTCAACATACACGTAAAGAAAGGGTCATTTGAACTGAATCCTACAATTTGCAGAAAAGACCTTGAACTTTACAAGAGCAGCTTTTGTTTAAATTATATTATTTTAGAATAGCTTTCAGTCAATCCAGTTTGAGAAGTAACTTTTGAAAATCTTCAAAGGTATACCTCAGTTGTTTTGGGTTGCTGAGATTAAGGGCATGTATAAGACCCATCAGCAAGGCACAAGCCCCTTAGAAGTCCCCTCAAGACTTCTGTTCCCTCCATCACGAGAGTGGCACTGGCTCGGTCAGATGTTAACCAAGATCTTCATCACCTCCCCAGCAAGTTGTCTGTTCAGAGCTTTAGCATCCTTATAGAAAAATTCAGACTCAATATTTATGGTTTCGATGTTGCTATAGTTATATTTTAAAGTAGACAGCAATTTCATTTTACCCACCAAGTATTCCTTAAAGAAGTCTCCCTTCCCCAGTAGTTTGCAACTACTCTGCGTCTTTAAAAAAACATGTTAAACATGTAATTCGTTAAAAAAAATAATGTTGCACTTACAATCAAGACAAGTCAGGATGGAATTACTGGTACAGAAAATAGTCAGACAAAAGCAGTCCTGGGAAATGGTGACAGGACTTCATTGGATAGGCCTTGGGACAGCTAGACTCATTACAGGGAGCTTTCACACTGAATTCATGTGGTCCAGACTTTATGATTTTTCAGTGTGGTCCAAACCAGAGTGTCAAATGTCACAACCACAGTCTGACTTTTCAACAAAGTGTTAGATGTTTGACATCGGCTCTGAGACCCAACTCATACTTTCTGTCATGATTTTTTCCACCACAATAGTTTCTCTTTCAAAGGGAAACTTGGTCCAAAGCCAGACTCTCATCAGGAAACCACTTCTTAAGTTATTATATAGTTTAAGTGCATGTAATAACTGAATTTCTTTGAATTTCATATCACAATAAATGGGTGTCATTTGACAATGAATGCAAGTTTACCTTTAACAACAACAATCTGAATGACCTTGCCAAATCTGGTAGTCCAGCTGTTGAACCATTAGCCAGGATCATTTCAACTCAGTAAGTAGTGCCATAGTAACACAGCCATCTGAACACATGACTCACCAGGAAATCTTCTTTCCAATTCTTCGTTGACATCTTCCTTCAGAACACTTGAATCCACTGTTGACAGCAAGATGGTTCAGCTTTACTTTTATGATGTTTTACTAAGAGAGACAGTAGAATGTTTTGAAAGCTGTTGGTATGTCTAACAACACAATTTAAAAAGCTGCTTCAAAAACACATTGTCCAAAATTACACAATATTCTGTGTTACACAATTACACAATATAAGCTGTGGCTTTGGAATAAGACGCCTTTAGGGGAAGGTTTCAAGGAATCTGTGTCGATGCTCAGAATTTGTTTTTAGTTTTCATGGACATTCTCACCAACAGTTACTTTCGAAGCAAAATTTAGAGGAACCAGCTGCGGTGCATCCTTTTTATCTGACCAGCTATTTGGGAAATCTCTGATTCATTTGTTCAGTTCTTCAAGAGTGAAATACTTTGCTCTAATTAAAGCATCAAGGCACACTGCTAACTCCAAGGGTAAAATACCTTCGAAAAGGTCATGTAACCAGGTGGGTAGCCTGTTAACACATCAAAATGTTTTAGCTTTACTGTAAGTGGACACTGCCTCTTAACTCCAACGGAATTAGACACACCAGTAGACTCCTGTGCACTCCTACCTTTTTGTTCTCCAAGAAAATGCTCTTGTTCCAACTTCACTTATCTTGAACTGTGACCTTTCTCCAAGACAGAACCGACAGCAGAGAAGTAGAGAAGCTTTCAATGAATCCTCAAATAGAATAAGCACCAAGGTTGTCTGCAACAACACAAAACTCAGTACCTTTGACCTGTCTCCTTAAAGGAGATATGTAATTTTTTCTTCTTCTAAGTCACAAGGTCTTTCAGTAGTACTATATCCAAATCGTTTTATATCATCTGTCTTTCAGAGAATAAATTAGTAGATTGATGTGAGTGAAGATTGGAGCAAAAGGGGGCACATTTATGCTTTTTCCTGAATGTTCCAAGTAGATTACAGAGTTCAAATTCATCTATGTATAAACATTGAGACTAATGGCTAGGTGGTGGCCTAATATTGTCCCAGTTTGTTGGCTTTAAAGTATGTGCCATCATGAAAATATACTGTTTTTCAGTGCCAGCTTGTACTTCTTGCCCACTTGTCCTGGATCTCTTTCTTGTTCAAAACCTCCCGTAAGGACCTCAGAATAGGTACATACTGAAAGCAGGGAAAGGACACCCCACTGTCACTGAGCACATATTTAATAATCTTAACCACTGCGAATGCTCTTTAAAATACTGCCTTTGTTTGTAGGAAGTGGAGAGGGCCATCAGTGCCCAGTCCTAAACTAATAGAATTGGATTTGCAGATTTGTGTCATAATCTCTAAAATTATCTGACCATCTACCTGACAACAGTGTTTGTTTAAACATGGCTGTAAAAGCTCTTTTATAACAGGTCCTGAAACTGAGTTAAATTAAATTTAGTTCTTCTTCGTTGCTGTTCCCACAAAGACTGTACACTGCTTTCCAAACAACAAACCATGCATTACCAGCACCGTCAAGGACCTCCTCAACCAAAAGAAGAGGGTGTTTAAAGATGGAAAACGGTAGAGCTGAAGCGCGTACAGGGGGAACTCAAGGTACGTCTTAAAGAGGCCAAGGAGTCTTACAGGAAAAAGGTGTAAAGAAAGCTGCAAGATAACATGAAGGAAGTCTGGGGTGCGATGAAAACCATCACTGGGTGCAAGAACAACAACGGCAATCTTAATCATTACCACCATTACCCTCACCTCCATCTTTATCATCACCACTACCATCACCCTCACCTCCACCATCTTCATCATCATCATCACCATCAACACTATCAGCTGGCAGACAAATCAGCTCCTCCAGTCCACCATCCTTTACTGCAAACCAAGTCAGGAGACAGCTGAGGAGACTTCATCCCAGGAAGGCAGCTGGCCCAGACAGAGTGTGCCCCAGAATGCTCAAGGCATGTGCTGTTTAAACTGGGTGAGCCCCTCCAACATGTGTTTAACCTGAGTCTGCGTCTAGGTAGGGTTCCTGCCACGTGGAAGACAACCTGTCACATTCCTGTTCCCAAGAATGGAGTGACTGCTGCTGGACCACCTCAGACCTCAGGTCCACCATGCTGAGGACCCACTGCAATTTGCGGTGCTGTGGGGGGGAGGTGCTGTGAGGGTCATGTTCTTTGACTTCTCCAGTGCCTTCAACACCATCCAGCCCCTACGACTGAGAGACAAGCTGCTGGATATGCTGGTGGATATGCACCTGATATCACTGACTACCTTACTGGGAGACCACAACATGTCAGGATCAGGGGCTGCTCCTCTGATACAGTTATCAGCAGCACAGGAGCACCACAGGGGACTGTTCTCTCTCCAGTCCTGTTCACACTCTACACATCAGACTTCAAATACTACTCAGAGTCATGCCACATGCAGAAGTTCTTTGACGACACTGCAATTGTGGGGTGTGTGCGTAATGGTGATGAGAGGGAGTACAGAACCCTGGTTGAGGAATTTGTGGTTTGGTGCAAGATGAACCATCTGCAGCTGAACATCTTCAAAACCAAGGAGATGCGCATAGACTTCAGAAGGTCCAGGCTCTCTGCTCAGCAGCCAATCTCCATTGAGGGGGTCGATGTGAGCTGTACAGCACCATCACCAGGCAGAGGAGCTCATTCAGTGGAAGACTGCTGTCCCAGTCCTGCTCCACAGACAGACTCCAGAAGTCTTTTGTCCCTCAGGCCATTAGACTGTTCCACTCCTCTCAGCACAGCAAACTAAAGACTCTGTGATACTTTTTCATTCTGGCAACTCTGGCCACACCATGGACACACCCTCAGCTATGGACACACTCTCAGACTTGCTGATGCCTATAACAATATTTTTATAGTTCTACCCTATTTTGCACTAGTACTCCATTAACTAGTTAATTCATCTACTGTTTACGTATCTTTTGCACTGCTGAATTTAAATTATTATATAACTGTGTAATTGCACTTTCTGTATGGCTGACATCAGTGATCCTCACTTTAGGCACATCAACTGGTTTTCACTGTCTGTTGTGTTCAACTGCACTACCTCCATTCTCCATTACACACACACTAAAGACTGTACTTTTACACTGTACATTCTATTTTTTATTTTATTGTATTTATATGTATTGTTATATTTTATCCTTTTGTAACTTTGTGTATTATACCTGCCGCTGGATGTCTAGAATTTCCCCTTGGGGATCAACAAAGTATCTAGTTTTCAAGCCATTTTTCATTTTTGAAATTTTATTTTTAAATCTTGTCTCGTTTCATCTCGTTCTCGTGAACCCAGTATCGTGTCTCGTCTCGTCTCATGATATTAGTGTCTCGTTACATCCCTATTGAACACCCTTGATTTGTGTAGAAACAAAAATTGAGCGGGAATCCCAGTAGTTATAGTCTATATGAATTAATGGTTTTTTTTTTTCATTTTATTTGTTACGTTAAAAAATACAAAAACATTGAAGTCAGTGATTAATTGCTTGTTAAAAATTTCTGCATATGTGTTTTCATATGTTCAATATTTATGAAAAATTAAATACATTAGAAAATTCACTTTAGTCCAATTTTCTTTCTGTTTAATTTTAAAGTTGAAAGCATAAAAATACAATATACAATGCTACAAAACTTACTTTATACTACAATACTTAATTTAAAGATAGAGTTTATGTAAAGATGAATGTAAGAATGTTTTTAATTATACACCGATACATACATACATACAACATACATATTACATGACAATAATGTACATTTTATTACCTGAATGTGATAAGAAATTAACTCATTTAACTTTATGTGACACTTGAGGCATGTTTGCTTCAGAATGTGAGTGAAGTCAATTCAATTGTTTAAGTTGGATTAAAGTATAGTATAAAAAGCAAATCTTTCAATTTGTTTTATATTTAAAGTAATAATCTAAAAATGGTTTCACATTTAAATATACATTAGTTAAGTATACTTAATATGTGACAGGCTAGCAACCCCACCTTACTAAAACTCTTGCTACAGAAATTGCAACAACAACTTCATCCCAGTAACTGCCTGGACAGGAAGACTTCTTTTTAGGGGGACCCATGACATGTGCCGGTGAAAGCTGGCTTCTACAGCTCTTTACAGTCCCTTTTTGACCGGACACCAAAAAGAGACATGAAAATTCTGATGGACGATTTAAACGCCAAGGTGGGAGATGACACTTGAAGCAGTTTATCTCTCTAAGGAATGAGAAAGGTGCACAAAAATATGCACAAAATGCTTCTCTCAGACTTAAACATAAAAAACAGCCTTCAACACACAAATCAAACCAAACACTTAAGAAATGGTAAAGACAAGATGTCAGTGCATTTACAGTTATATTATGTTTTAGGTCTTGAAAAGTCATTTCTGGTTAAGAAGGTCAGCACTTTAGCTGGTTAACCTAACTAACGCTGGTAAGTCTAACTAAGCAGCCTGTGTCAATGTCTAAGACAAAGTAGAATAATTAATATTAATATGGGTTTCTGTTAAAAGATTTAAACTCTTTACCTCGAACTGCTGAATAAAATATGTAGTTTGCTGCTGATGAGTTAGCTCCAACCAGCTAGGTTGATATTTTTACAGGCTACTAAGATTTTTCCAGGGATTTCTTCTTTAAAATTACTTTTCCAACTATAGTAACATATTTTGTGTGTATTTAGTGGTGCATCTAGCTAGCTTTGCAGCAAGCTATTTATATTAATGCGTAAGAATTATTTTGCCATGTAGTGCTAGCTAGATAAGGTAAATCTAGTTAACCTACACTGGCTGACAGAAGGAAAAGAGTGCCATTATATTTGAGCTAAAGTGTATGATATATGGTGATTGTCCATTTCATGTTGATTGTTTTGATGTTAAAATACAGAAAAAAATTTCAGACTTTTTGAAATGCATATGGGGCTGTTTACTTTAACAGGACAATTTTACAGTCTATGCGGACTTTGACTGCTAACCAGTGCAGTTCTCATAGAACTGGACTAATATGGTCAAATTTTCTAGTTTTAGGAGGGGCCTTGACTGCACGGTTAATACTTCTTTATAATCTTTTTTAACAGCACCATGTATGTAGTCAGCCTGTATGCTGTGCTTCAATCACTTTTGTCCAGCCATTTACATAAATGTTACTTTGACACATACCAGGCTAAAAAATTGTTTCTCAAAGTACAACATATTTTCAGTGCATACTGCCTCTGCCCTTACTATTTCAACTGGTGCTGATACAGCAGGCTGAAGATCACTGGATGATGTAGAGCATGAGGGTTCCGGTGAGAGAGGAGGAACCTTCATTGCTGACACAACCTCCTTCAGTTTTTCACAATACCTGGTAATTCTAAGAAAGAAAAAAAGAACATGATTAAAGAATTTGTGAGATGTCACATAATTTTTGTTGAGAAACAAAGAATACATACTCTGGCATGTTACATACCTTTAAGTGCTGACAGTATGTCCTCAATGAGCACAGATTTTGTTTTCAAATAATCTAAATCTAATATAAATCTATTCTAGAAGACCCTAAAGTAAAACTCTGAACATGGAAAATAAAAGAGTTTCAGTTATGTAGCTCTGTCTTTGCAATCAATGAGCCTTAACAAGTATTCTTATATCTGTTTTCTTTCACCATAAACAAAATTATTAATTAATTTTTTGTAGTTTTGTAGGACTACATTGTTAGCTACTACTGCTGAATCTCATGGTTTTCAGTGACTCTTTTATGGGTGTGGATTCCAGGTCAACAACTCTTACCTCCGAGTCTGTCCGTATCATGGAGGGGCTGTGTTAGGATCAGGGCATTTTCTCTTTCTCAGATCTTCTTTAAGAGCTTCAACCATGTGCTTTTATGCCTTTTTTGACAGTACCTAAAAACATAATTTTAAAAACATAAACCATAAAAACATAAAGACACCCATAATCACAGAAATGGAAAGAGTTCTGCTAATATCACAACCAAGTCTATTTAATTTTTGTGCTGAGAATGGTCTATCATCCAAAAACATTACATTACATTTGGCAGATGCTTTTCTCCAAAGTGACTTACAATAGTGTAATAGAAGAGTAATACACAGAGTAATAGAAGTTAAAGGTAAAAACATTTTAGATGTAGGGCCTAAAGGAGTTCAAAGAGAAATAATGATATAGAGGAGGAAAGGAGATGAAGAAGGAAATGAGGTTAGAGTAGTTACTTTGTTAGAGGTGTTTGAAGAAGGAAGTTCCACCATTAGGGAACTCTGTATTAAAACAGTCTGGATTGCTTTGTGTGAATAACATGACAACATGTCCTGACGTCTATATTAACTTCTGCCAAAAATCTCTATGAAACGTAAAGTTACATTCTTTTTCATAAAAGGAGACCATCGTAAGAAGTGCTCTCAGTAGAAAAACATTAAAAGGGCAGGACCCAGTGCTACAAAGTTTTTTTTAAAGAGTGGAGAAAATGTAAATATATTCAACAGAACTGACATGACAACAATAATAATAAATATAGCCGCAAGCGGCGATTTACAGGGTTCGAGCGTTACAGGCAAAGAGGCCCCTGGAGGCCAGTTAGGCTTAAAACATTTTTCTGGTTGACCGAAATCACCAAACTGGATAACCAAGCTAGGTGACCAGCATGACCATAAAGACAGTAATGGCAATGCTAGATGAGTGGTGTGAGTAAACTAGTTGAAAAGCATTGATAAATTGAGCTGTTGTGTTCATCAGGTTTTATGTGGTCTCTTGCTGCACTCTAGTGGACATTTGGTGAAACAACTTCAGTTCTTAAATTGAAAAACACAAGCCACATTTATCATGCTGAGAGCCTAGCAGTGAGGCCTAAAAGGGCACATATCAATAACCAATAATATCAATAAAAGTGTATAAGTTTTTACCTGATTAACATTCAGCCTGTCAAAAGCTTGCTGGAATGCGATTGGCTTATAGTGACCACAAAAGAGTCCATATCAAATTTTCATTTGGTGTACCATTAGTACATGGGCCATAGATGATAATTGGCAAGGATGACCTTGATAGCTTGTATGGTTCTAGAGAAACAGCTATCGAGCATTGGCTCCGCCCCCTGGGGGTGTATGTCTACTTAAACTGACAGGGTATCTGAGAATCATGTAATGATGAAGGACAAGATCTCAAAAGTAGGTTTTGCATATTATGCAAATTTTAAAAAATTAAGTGGGTGGAGCATAAACAAGAATGACCCAGGTGGCTGACCAGCATGACCAAGAAGGATAAAAATGTTCAATTAAGCAAAACAAGCAAGATTAAATTTAAAAGATTAAAAGTTCAGCAGAGCTTTAATTTAGAATAATTCAACTGTAGCCGTTTCACCAAATGACCACCAGAGCGCAGCAAGAGACCACATATAACCTGCTGAAAATCTATTTGTCTATTAGAAAGAGAGAGGTTCCTATCCGAGCATATCTATTTATTGCAAGTATTAGTTGTAAATCAGACAGTAAGGATGGTTTTGTATAAGTTCTAAATAAGATAAAATAAAGCTGAAGTCTTAACGTTTGTCACATAGTTATTGGAATTCTATGTTGAGTTACATATATTTTATATGTTTATATAGGTTTATAAATGTATGAGCTTACAACGGTGTTAAGAACAACAGTATATGAGTACAATGAAAATAAATGTATGTAGAAAATTGTGTGTGTATGTATGTGTGTGTGTATATATGTACACACACACACGCAAAGCAGTGTCATATATATAGTGCCATATGTATTTTTTCAAGGAAAAGCATTTAGTCACAGATTATTAAATTAATTAATGAAATGCAAAACACAGGATGATGATGAAAAATATCGTGTGTGACCCGTTAGGCCCTGAGCTGGATAGCTAACCATGTGCTAATCGTATTCCCACTCGTATTAAGCTATTTACGCGCAAACTGGTGTATTAGGGACCTTTTGTGTGTTGTGTAGGTAAATTTGACACTTTTTGCCCTATTTAGATGGCTAGAAAATTGACACGTTGTGTTAAATCTACATATTTCTAAAAGTGACACGTTAGCTGCGGTTCAATGTAAAGGCAGCTGCCTAGGTAGTCATTGCCTTCAAAGGCAGCGCCCTCGTTCAGCACCATTTTAAACCAGAAGGGATGTTAAGAGGCAGCGCGTTCGGAAACGCTCTGGAGTCCGCATACGCCATCATGTCGGGCGCGTTGTGCTCGTGAGCACTGTACTAGTTCAAGTTATTAAACTCTGATCGCAGGATAAATCTAAAACAGCACATCTATTTCTCTTTTACTCATCCAAATATTACAGATAAACTTAAATATTCTATATTTACTTTATACATTTTCCCTCACATTATACTTAGAAGTAGGGTCAGTTTTATTTGTTTATTTAATTGATTTCTGATTAGATGCTTTGTATAAATGCATGAGTAATGTAACCATAATATAATAGTTTGCATAAGCCATCAAAGTAAACTTCGTTTCACGTAATAGTACATTCATACACAGCCAGCTAATCTATTTTTATATTTTATTTTTATAAAGCAAAAACATAACATGCTTCATAAACTTATTTGCAAATAAAAGTGTAAATATATACCCACTATACACACTTGTTCGTATGCGATACAATATGTATACTGACAATAAAATACAACAAGCACTATTAATAATGTTAGTTAAGAAATTTGTATTAGACTAAAAGTAAAAACTCTCCACATAAGGAGCTAACGCTGCCTCCAGCTGGTCTTAGTGGAGTTTAGCTCTCCGTTATAAGAGCCTTATCCCTGGCCCAGTAATCACGTTCATTCCTGGAGACAAGTAGTCTGAATTAGTAACAGCCATTAATGGAGAACACAATCATAATTCCACTATTTACACATTAAATCACTCAGTCACAGGTTATTCTAAAATTACTTCGTATAACTGTTCACCCTTTTACACTTGCGCAAGGTTAGCTTAGCATGTTTGCCGGGGCTAGTTTAGCGCGGCAGCCGCGTTTGCTACTCGGATATTCGGGTAACATTTGTAGCTTACCTGTTATATCGGCTAAACCCCAAAGCTAACTAAAGCTTCACCTGGTCAGGTCTTACTTTAAATAAAGTACATGTGGAAAAATAACTAATATATGTTTTCATATGAATTAATAGGTAAGTTTGGAGCAAGCATAATGCAGGTTAATTTAAATAACCTCCAATGGCCACATCTGAGAGTAGGAAATTAATGTGGACACTAGGTGGCAGTGCACCTCACTTACATAGCACAATGTTAACATTGTGAACACCGAGAGCATGTCAAACAATTGAGTGTACTTAAGTACAATACAGATGACGAGCACAGAGAACATGTAAAGCAGATTTCAATTTCAAAATACAAAGCAGACAGCTCATTTGCCCAGGGTGTGAAAAACAGAAACATAGAAAGAAGACAAATAAATAAAAACAAAAGAAAAGAAACTGATTTTGTAATTACACAGTTCAAAAACAAAATAAGCACAGGTCCAGAATACGTGTGTTCGGTTTGTCACAGAGCTCTGTTCAAACACCAAGTCATACGATGTCGAAAACATGAATATTTGAAAAAAGATCCAGCAGTTGCATGTATAGCGGAAAGGTGTGTCACTGAGGATTATTTGCATATTTGCAATGAGAGCTGTGATGTACATTGTGCCATTAAAAGTAGCCCGGCTGGTTCTCTTTGGATTTGTTATACTTGTCACAGAAAGATTTGTAATGCAAAAATGCCAGAACAGAGTGTTGTGAATAATCTGTCACTAGATCCAGTTCCTCATGAATTGCAAATATTAAATTCATTGGAATGTCATTTGATTGCAATGCATATACCATTCATGAAGATGATGCACTGCCAAAAGGATCACAGAGCTCTGTCGTAGGCCCAATAACCTGTGTGCCATCAAATGTAGCTGATGCAGCTGAGCTTTTACCAAGATCAGAAAATGCTGATCTCATGATCCGTGTGAAATTGAAAAGACAGTTGACATACAAGGGACATTATAAGTATGAATTTGTCTACCCAGAGAAAATTCTACAGTGATGTTAAATTCAGCAATGATTGGATTAATCCACTGAGCAACACTGCAGGAGCAGATGAGTGTGATGACCAAAGTGAACAAGCTGGTAATGAGGAAGACACTGACAATACCAATGAGGATGAGAACATTGATGAAACTCTTCTTGACCGACAACAACATGGCATGTTTATGGATACTTGTTTACAACCTGTTGATGTAGCACAAGAGGTTCTGGATCAGCATTTTGATGGGATCATGTCGGTAGCACCTGCAGAAGGAAATAATCCAGTCAGGCTATTAACTGATGAGTCAAATGAGGCCAAATGCTTCCCAGTTCAGTTTCCTAAAGGCACAGGTACTTTTCATGAGACAAGACCAGAAAGGCTGACATTATGTCAATATTTAAACTCAAGAATACTCAATGCAGATGGAAGATTTGCTAAAAACTTGGACTTTATCTTTTATGGCCAGTATTTGTCGGAACTAAATCAGGTTGTATCAAATGTATCAATCGCATTGAGAAAAGGACATTCCACACAGAAATCTGAAGTTACTTCAGAAATGTTGACAAACCATGAATCCTTACGACGCATTTTACATTTTGATGAAGGCTATAAATTCTTGAAACCTATCAGAGGTACTCCAGTGTTCTGGCAAAGCGTGCAGAAAGATTTGCTTGCAATGGTCAGACAACTAGGAATTCCAACCTGGTTTGCTAAAACCAACTAAAACCATCCACTTTCCAGACATATCAAGAGTTTTATGAAACTGGGTCTGTGAAATATTCTGATAATGAACTTGTCTCAGTGAAAGTCACAGTAGACACAAATATGGCCATGTTTGAAAAAGAGTGACTCCATAGACAAAGCTCAGGAAAACCTAGATGCACATGGTCCAATGGAAGATGCGTGGGCACAACTTTGTCCAGACACTGAACGTGAACGTTTAGAATGCACTGATCTATTCATTACAGGATGATTCTCATAACATGCCAAAGGAAGAAGCCATGGCTCTACTACATTCAATGAATGAGACACAGTCCCGGATATTTTATAAAATCCGACACTGGTGTTTACAAAAGGCACGTGGTGACACTCCAGAACCCTTTCATGTGTTTATATCAGGCCCTGGAGGTGTAGGGAAATCTATGCTGATTAAAGCAATATATTATGAAGCACACCATATCCTATCTCGCTTATCTAATAATCCTGACGACACACGTGTGTTACTGACAGCTCCAACTGGTGTAAGTGCTTATAACATTAATGCTGCACAATACATACTTCTTTAGCTATTTGTACAGATGTAAAGCTACCATATCAACCACTGGGAGATGAGAAAATTAATTCTCTGAGAACAAAGTTGGGAAACCTGGACATATTAATTATTGATGAAATTTCAATGGTTGATCACAAACTCCTTGCATATGTTCATGGCAGACTGAGGCAGATCAAACAAACTGGAGATTATTCACCTTTTGGAAAGGTGTCTATCATCGCAGTTGGAGACTTTTATCAGCTCAATCCAGTTAAGGGTAAAGCTTTATATGCTGATCATGTGGGAATTAATCTATGGCAAGACCATTTTGCTTTGGCTGAGTTGAGTCAGATAATGAGACAGAAAGATGTGGAATTCGCACAGTTGCTCAATCGATTAAGAAAACGACAGAAGTCTCATCCATTGTTGGAAAAAGATATAAGTATGCTGAAACAGTGTGAAACTGGTGAAGAACACATGACTTCCAATTTGCATATTTATGCAACAAATAATGAAGTTTATGACCACAATAGAGAAATGCTTCACAAGACATGCAAAGATACTATAGTTATTCGAGCACAAGATTATGAGAGAGACCCGAAAACTGGACACTTTCAAAAAGCCACCACAGCAATGTTTGCAAGACTTTCACGATCAGTTCACATTGCAATCAATGCAAGAGTCATGCTCCTTAAAAACATTGATGTTTCAGATGGACTTGTGAATGGTGCTTTTGGTACAGTTAGTATATACATTTTAATCCTGGAGAAGATTTCCCATCAAAAGTATATGTGACATTTGACAATGAAAGAGCTGGTAGAGCCTTACGAGCAAAACGGCCATCCTTAAAACCAGGACTGGAAAAGGCTACACCAATTGAACCAGAAGAAGAGTCACAAGAAGTGGTGGCATACGACGACAGTTTCCCCTGAAATTATCTTGGGCTTGCACTATTCACAAAGTACAAGGTCTAACTGTGGATAAAGCTGTTGTGTCACTTAAAAAGATATTTGCACCTGGACAAGCATATGTGGCATTAAGTTGTGTCACTTCTCTGGAAGGTCTCATTATAGACGATTTCAATGAAACAGCTATTTATGCAAAACCTGATATAGAAAGTTTCATGCAAACTATGCCCGCATTTGTGGAGCCACTTAGAGAAACACATCTGTCATCATTATCATTTAAAGTACTTCTGCACAATGTTCAATGGTTGTCATGTCACCTGGAAGACATAAAACAAGACAAAAGGTATATGGAAGCTGATTTTATTTGCATGACAGAAACATGGATACAGTCAAGTCAAAGTGAAAATGATCTAAAAATAAGTGGATTTTCATTCTGCAACAGCCCAAGGTCTGTTTCATAAGACAAAAGTGAGGAACTCTTTGCTAAGTTGAAAGAAAAAGAACATGGTGGTGTTGGTGTGTATTACAAAACACAGATCAACTGTAGTTTTGTTGATTTACCCTGTATGAACATAGAGTGCATGCAGTTTACTATTCCTCACCTGAACAGCTGCAATTGTGTATAGACCACCTTCATACAGTTTAAAAGCATTTGTTAACAAGCTGTCAAATGTAATCAGTGTCATTGACACGTTTGCAGGAGGAAAAAATATTATGGGTGACTTCAATGAAAACCTTTTTGTGTCCAATACAGTGAGTGAAATGATGCAGCATAATGGCTTCACTCAAATTGTAAAAGATGCAACCACTGAAAATGGCACTTTAATTGATCATATCTATATTAAAGACATTTCAATTGAGAGTTTATGTGTTTCTGTAATGCCTACTTATTTCAGCTATCATGAATGTGTTGTATTAACTTGCTTGTATTAAAGGTACATAATGGCAGCTATATGGAATTTTGTCCACCAATTTGGGGTGAGGGACAGGGGTATGACAAAATGCCGGACGGCCCCTGTGGGAACTGGGTATAGGCTAGAGCTGAGGTGCCCTATTAACTGGTTTACAGCATACTGTATTTTTCGCACTATAAGGCGCACTTTCAACAAATATTTCAGACTTAAGGTGCACCGGATTATAAGGTGCATTATGTGACACTGGTAACAAACAGTGTCAAAAAAAACATGTTTTCCTTCTAATTCAGAGCAGCTAACCTAATCAAACAAAACTAATTCTTACAACAGCAAAAAATCTGAAGAGTCAGACGTTAAACAAGTGCTACAGGCCAATATACTTGCCTCTGAACGGGCAAAAAGCTAAAGTTTACCGCAGTTAGCAGCTAATGCTAATACTGCTGGATAATGTAATGGAATAGCTCTGGTATTAAGTGATTCTTAATGTTAAAATGTCTGTAATCATGTAAATAGTAACATATGGGTTATCTTATCAATACTTGGCTCTTCGCATGTGACCTACTCACACCTTTCAAAGGTCACACTCTTTTAGGCCATGAGTGACAATTAATTTATTATAATTGGAACAAAAAGTACGATTGGGAAAAAAAAACAACATTATTATATATATATTATATCCCTTTATGCGCTTCTCCCTGGAAATAGTGAGGTGTTTGACGATGGAGTAACCTGCTCCTATATAGATATTACACGACGGTGTAAGCGAATAGCCTGTTCGTAGAGTGAGGCCGGTGATAATTATTTCATTTGTTATGAATGTTATTGTTCGATGGACTAGCCTGGTCCTATAGAGAGGCATTTGAAAATAGACGTATTATCAAATTAAGGTAGACCCGGGTCCTGTGGAGAAGCGGCATTAGAATAAGCGAGAGGATAGCTTAGGACATTGGGAGGTGAGACACGTTGCTGGGGCTAAATTGCTGAGTCATCAAATCAAGTGAGAGAGCAAAAAAACCTGGGATCCCAGATAAATAAATGAAAGAAAAAAAAAACGAAACAAAAATGGAAAAAAGGGAGAAAGGGAAGAAAATCTCTAAACTGAGAGATATTTGTTTGTTAAGGCTGGAAGCTTAGCCTTAGCATCTGTTATCCTCTCCGAACTGAGAGATGTTTTTGTTACTCCTAAAAGCTTAATATTAGTCACTATGTGGAAAGAGTGAAATATTGGTTAAATTGGTTGATTATTAATATTAATCACATTAATGGATAATTAATATTAGTTAAAAGAAAATTGTGCAAACCGGAAAGAACATTCTGAAAATTCTTTTTTCATTTTACTATTTGTTTGTGTGTCTTGGTAATGTGTTAAGTGTAGGATCCTTTATAATAAAAAAGAGAGAGTCACACAGGAATCTTTTCCTGTTGTTTATTTGATCTAGAGATAAAAGGGGGGAGGTTATTTTTAATTAAGTTTCTCAGTGTGTCTCAGGTACTGCCGATCCTGCATCACCTCAATGTCGCCCTGCCAAAAGGACCAGAACCAGCCAAGATAAAGCGAGAAGATCTGGAAGGAAAAAAAAGAAAACGTGTACGACCAGAACCTTTGCAAGTGACCTGGATCTACAGCGCAGCGCAGCAACAGCTGGAAGAGCTGTACGGAGCCTAGCCAACTCACCCAGAGTTCCCCACACCCGGAGTCAGTGCGCTCTGAAAGAGTGGATCAGCAGGAGTCAGTGCGCACTGAGAGAGAGGATCAGCCCAAGCACCAAGCTGGTCATATCCGGGGCAAGATTGGTTCTATGTTGGTGTATTGGTAGTGGACCGAAAAGATAGATGTGATGGAAGCTGTTTCTGATGTGCCCGACCCACGAAATGCAGGAAGATGAAAGTTTGGAAAAGAATTGGAGGACTTTGTAATTTCTTGTCGCCCTACCTTGAATGAAATGAAGAGAAAAGAGAAAAAGAGGGCAGACACATTGGATCAAGCAAGTTGCAGCCCTCCTTGTCTGTGCCCACGAGAGACAGGCAGAGGAAGAGGCCTAGGAAGAGTGGGAAGCAGAGGAAGAAATCGGGGGCGCAGCGGAGGATTCGCTGGAAATAGGCCAATGTTCCAGTCAAGTGTAAAGAAGACAACATTTGCGAGACGATGTTATAACTGTGGCGAACATGGACATTACTCTAAAAACTGTCCAAAAACAATACTCCCAAGAGATGAGGAAGAAACAGCAGCAGCAGCACACCAGGAGTGGCGGGCGGCAGAGAGAGAGGGTGCAGGGCGGTGAAACCTACCACTGAGACAACAGAAAGGGAAGTAATTTTTTTTCTTTTTAATTTTCAATAGTATAGTAGAAATATATGAATATATATATAAATAAATAATAATAACTTTATATGGAAACGAATGATAGGTCTATGGGCTCTATCCGTTTAGATTTCAGAACCAGCGTGTATGATGAGACACAATTCCAGTGCTCATCATGCTTTAGCTTTAGTCTTGTCCCAACTCCAATTTTCTTTCTCTATTTTAGTCCAATAATTTGATTTCTCATTGCCGAGACAAGAGGGTATAAATGTTTTAATTGGATTTTTGAACATAAAGAGGAAATTAACCTAACCTAACAAAACAAAAAGGGAAAAGAAAATATAAATTATGTGCTTTAGAGTTTCTAGATTTTTAAATGTTTTTTGGGAACTTTATTATTTTGGTGTGTATGTGATTAGAACTCATGAAATCTAGGATAACACAAAAAGGAAAAAAATACCAATAGTAAGAAAAAAAAAATCCACCAATAGTAACAAAATTTTTCACATTATTTTCTTGATATCCTCTGTTTGTCCTGTACGTTTGCTGGCCAGAAAATGTACATGTATAAATTAGAGATGTCACTAAATCAGCTCTTTTGAAGTTTTACATTTTCAGAGTGATCATGCATGGTACAGCCTAGCATGGAGGGTCCAGAGTTTTGGTTACATGTGACGTATTGTTAATGTGCAAGAGGAAACTATTAAACATTTTTTAGTAGCAAAGCCTATGAAATGGGAAATAGAGAGTTACAGTGCAGTTCACATATTAACCACGGTCCAGACTATGATTATGAAGCGTAATTCTTTTCACCTAGAACTCATGTTAACAGCGGCGACCACCCTGAGTTCTTAACAAAACAGCAAAAAGTGTTATACAGTAGAGATTTCTTTTGGTGAGGTTTTCACAAGGAAGGCCTGCAGGGATTTTACAGGAACAAATACCACTGATAATCAAGACCTAGCAGGGTGCCAGAGCGCAGGTCTTTGATATTCAGTGCTCCACAGGGAGTCACAGAAATAAAGACTGGTAACACTTTATAATACTGTTCCATAGTTAATAGGTAACTGAGCAGGAACTAAGCAGTAACTAATTAATAGTGCTGCATTAACACCTAAATATTTTCTATTAACTACCAGGGAGTACTGAATAATTACTCAGTAGATAGTGCTGAACTAATGATTATAGTAGTTCACTATTAACTCCACAATACTTACTGAGACTTACATATCTCCCAGAGAACTACTTACTAATTATGTCTCCTTTATAATAACTATTCATTAATTACTGCTCAAATCAAAATTAACTACTGAAAACCCTTACATCCCACCTGGGGAACTATAGATCTAAATCAGTCTACACAAACAACTATTCTATCAGTGGTGATATTAAAGGCATATTTGAGTGACACCATTTGTAGTAGTAGTAATTACCTTATTATCATCATTATCTTCCAAATATTAGCAACATATAGTAAAATACTACAGTGTGTCGTAATCAGCTTAAACCCCATTTTTGAAAGAAAAAAAAAACTTTATAACGTAATATTATTACATAGTAGACATTATTTATGTTCTCCAGAAGACTCTAAGACTGACTGTACTCAATTTTGTTTTAATGGTCACTGCTTTAATTTTCAGCACCAACCTTATAAACGTTCATCTTTAGCCTAGCAGTCTCACAGACTTTTAAGTGCCCATTATTAGGGTAATTACGGTAATTCCACAGCGCCGGACCACTAGCCTCTATCAGTGTGTTTATCTGCTATTTAGCTTGCTAACTAACACACATTTAACCTAGCTAACTAACCCACACATAAAAGTTAACTTAGCTAGCAAACGAACACACATAACCTAGCTAACTAACACACATTTAAACTAGCTAACTAAAACACACACATAACCTAGTTAACTTAGCCAGTTAACTAACACACACATAACCTAGCTAACTTAGCCAGTTAACTAACACACACATAACCTAGCTAACTTAGCTGGCTAACGCTAACTACACACACAACTTAGCTAACTTAGCTAGCTAACACACATCCTAAAGCTGGTTAACAACCCACAAAGAGTCCTCCTCTGATCCAGGGGTAAAATAAGCTGGAAAAGATCTCAATATCTTGATTACTAGTTTATTTTCAATCAAATACAGAAATATGAAAGCAGCAGAGTTTTTCTTAATCCTCCTCCAGCAGCAGCAGCAGCAGCAGCACAGCAGAGAATTTACACGAAGGACCTGGAGAGCTGCGCCCGCTGTGAAATTACCGTAATTACCCTAATAATGTGCAGTATAATAAATCTCTGTGAGACTGCAAACACTGAAGATGCACTTTTTTATAAGGCTGATACCTAGTATTAAAGCAATGATTGTTACATTATTACAGTCTTACAATCATTCTTACAGTCTTAGATGCCTTCTGGAGAACTTTCATCAATGTCTTCTATGCAATAATATTACGTTATAATGTTGTTTTTTTCTTCCAAACATTGATGGTTAAGCAGAGTAATAACTGTAGTATTTTACTATATGTTGCTAATATTTGGAGGGAACTGAGGATAATAAGGTAATTAAGGTTACCACTACAAAGGTGTCACTTGCTTAATTCAAATATGCCTTCAATTAATATGCATTTATCTATAGTCTAGCATCTATCTATAGTTCCCCAGGTGGGATGTAAGGGTTTTCAGTAATTAATGTTGATTCGAGCAGTAATTAATGAATAGTTATTATAAAGGAGACATAATTAGTAAGTAGTTCTCTGGGAGATAGTCTTAGTAATTATTGTGGAGTTAATAGTGAACTACTATAATCATTAGTTCAGTACTATCTACTGAGTAATTATTCAGTACTCCCTGGTAGTTAATAGAAAATATTTAGGTGTTAATGCAGCACTATTAATTAATTACTGCTTAGTTCCTGCTTAGTTACCTATTAACTATGGAACAGTATTATAAAGTGTTACCATAACGACTGTTACTCCTGTTGTGGTTTAAAGGGATAGTTCGGGATTTTTGACATGAATCTGTATGGCATCAACATGACCAGTTTCGTGCATTCTCACTGACTTACCCCCGACCATGTCCGGTGAGCGGAGTTCTTGTCCAGTATTGTCCGAGCCGAAAGTAGTCCGGCATGTTTGCTGGGGTCACGAAACGAAAGCGTTTTTCTTCCCAAAACAGTACGAGTGCAAAAGAGTGATTTATTTGCATAACAAAAAACG
Source organism: Astyanax mexicanus (assembly GCF_023375975.1). Classification (NCBI taxonomy): domain Eukaryota; kingdom Metazoa; phylum Chordata; class Actinopteri; order Characiformes; family Acestrorhamphidae; genus Astyanax; species Astyanax mexicanus. The sequence continues at coordinate 37,532,632 of NC_064424.1, forward strand.
GTGTCTGCAAAAGTCACGCCTCATTATCACTGGGGCACTACTTTCATTTTGGATCAGTGCGCGCGATTGCGCAACCTGGCAGCTAGCCTACGGTTTCGATTTCACTGTTTACTGTTCGGGAACATGTCGGACTACGAGAGCGACGAGGAATATATTGATTTCCGCTCAGAGCCAAGGGGGTATCTTTATGAGCCTGAGTATACTGAGGAGGAACTTGCCCAAATCGAATTGGATCGTGCAGAAAGAGAGAGGGTGGACAGAGAAATGATTGAGACCGAAGCTGGAGCCGCTGCTGCTGCGATACCAAGGGTGGCCGACAAATCCTGGTGCACTTGTTTGAAGTGCGAACTAATGCCGACAGAGGTGGAATGTTACTGCTGCCACGAGTGGGATTTAGTTATGCCCGAGATACAGAACCTGTCAATTGATGAGGACGTCGGCGGGCCAGCTGCTGCCTGCATCACAAACAACAGCGGGCATGGAGAAACATAGTCATCCTCGCTGAAGTGCGCACCGCAAACACGAAGCTTCTTAATTTTCACCACTTTGGTGTCCACATGGAAGCCCATTGCAAGTATCCAAAGCTGCCTGAGAGCAATGTCAGTCACGGGGATACGATGGAAACTGTGCGGAGAATCAGCCACATCTTTGTTGCTACAGCCTGGATAATCACAAGTCCGCACCATTTTAACACACACACATACAAATGTATAAATCTGTGTTCAAGAAGCTTATAAAAGCCGATAAACTTCTCTCTAAAGCTTGCTCTTTGCGTTGCTGGTTGAAGCTGAGCGCAGCCAATGATCTGAAAGACTAGTGCGCTGCTCGCAGTTAGAATGACATGCGCACTGATCCAAAATGAAAGTAGTGCCCCAGTGATAATGAGGCGTGACTTTTGCAGACACCGTTTTTTGTTATGCAAATAAATCACTCTTTTGCACTCGTACTGTTTTGGGAAGAAAAACGCTTTCGTTTCGTGACCCCAGCAAACATGCCGGACTACTTTCGGCTCGGACAATACTGGACAAGAACTCCGCTCAGCGGACATGGTCGGGGGTAAGTCAGTGAGAATGCACGACACTGGTCATGTTGATGCCATACAGATTCATGTCAAAAATCCCGAACTATCCCTTTAAGCTAATTTGGCCTGCTACATAAGCTTATATTTGGGCTATGTGTTTTTTAAGAACTGATTTTGTTGGTTTAAATCACAAAGTTTTAAGTTTCTTATGAACACATGTTAAATTTACCATTCAGGTTGAGCGTGCCATAAGTTTAGTAGCATGTAAACAATGTCTTATTGACATTTGAGTGCACTTTTTGAACCGTTTTATTTTGTTTTGTTTTCATACTAACATCGGAATTGAGTTTAATCATGAATTATGTTAGATTACAAAATGTTTGAGATAATGTGCCAAGCTATTTTTTTTTTGCATTTGAATAGAATAAACCACTATACAATTGAAAGATTTAAAATTGTTAAGTTAAACCTACCCGCCCATAGCAGGATATCGGGCTAATGATTATACTGACACTGAGCGCCCGAATATAAAATACACCGCATCCACGGAAACGTGGAAATGGTATTTCCAGTGCAAACTGAGATCAAAGGAAAAAGTGGACTTATATATATACATAAAAAATCTTAAACTAATTCAGAAAAATATGTATGGGCAAAGAAAGGTACCAGATTTATAGAAATCTGAAAATTTAAGTTCCTAGGGTTTTTCAAGAACCTGAAAATACAAAAGAATATATAATATAAATATAATATAATATAAAAGAAAAATGGGAATTAAAAGAAACAAACAGGTGAATGGCCTACCATTACTAATTACAGTTGTTAAATGCGCTGCATATTCTAATGCAAATGATTCGGTAACGCATCGAGGGTAATGCATTAGCAGACCACGTGGCAAAACATACAGCACGCGCCGACACCGTCGTCACGCCGCAAAACTCCCTACAACAGACCACAGACCAAGAGAAACCATCCTTACTAGACATTCCATACATAGCCACTGAAGGGGAACGAATTCAATGAACTAAAGCGGGGTGTTAAAGAAAAAACAAAAATGAAAAAGCTAAATAATGTGTGAGTGCATACAGCAACATAGACTATGTCTCCCAAAAGGTATACATGGAAGGCTTAACTGGTAGTGCTCATGGGGAGGTTACCATGAGCAAAAGGGGGGAATGGATTTAATAAGAGATAGCTATATTGAAAAAAAAAATTCTTGTTCAGCCTGTGGGTCATTCCCCATGTCATCATTGGCAGATTAATTTTGTGGAAATAATACTAGTGGGAGGAGAACGGTTTCTCGTGGTCTGTGTATGCATGTTCAGTAAATGTGTGAAGGTTTTTTCTACAGCTGCACAGGATGGCGAAGCAGAGAAGAAGCTCTTTTCAGAGAGATAATCTCTGTGCAAAGTCTGCCACAACTTCTCAAGTAACAAATGGCACTCCATATTTACATTCAGGTTAATTTGACCTAATATTTAGGTATAGATATGAAGAAGCATGACACTTATCACCCTACTAGTCCTGGGGTGGTGAAAAGGGTTGATAGGATCAATTAATGATGGCCTGGAAAGAAAAAATATATATATAAAAAAAACAATAAACAGGCATTAATTGGATTAAAAGTCTTTCCCCTGGTCCTCCAGAAAGGGGGAATCAGACAAGAAAAATATAAACAGGTCTCAGTGCCCTTGAGAAAGTCTTCGGCAGATCCGCATCTCCCCTGAACGAAAAAAAAGTTACTATCATTATCTTAACGGTATTGCGTCTCATTGTATGAGGCGTGTTTCTGTCTGTGTCCAGGTGAAAGCAGTGCTGATGCAACCACGAGCCAGGTGACTGGATGCTTACGTGAGACCTCCGTAGGCAAATGTGCTCCTAGTGTTCCAGAAGGCCATGAAGATGGATTGAACGAATACGCAAGCAAGAATGCTCCGACTACATCTGAAGAAACAGCTTAAAAGATGATCAGCGCTAAAGGGCTAATTGTGATGGCAGTTGTTTTATACTCTTCAGTTACAACCTGGAAGCTAACGCTAGCTCTACAAGCACAATTTGGTCACAGTAGGGTAATACACATAGTTTTCTCGCCTGTCGTGAGATGAAAACTCTGACAACAAACAAGATTAGAGCAAATGTCTTGTTATTTCTGGTCAATGGGTCATGGTGAGGAAACTTGAATCAGTCTATTTAGATAAAAATTTCTCATTAAGTTTAGTTAGTTTCTGCTTGTACCCCAAAACTGAGATCTAGAGACAGTAAGAGGAGAGTGGCCCGTTGTTGTGTAATTGTGTCACTGAAACTTTGTACAGACTAATTCAGGCAGGTTATCAACTTTTGCAAATCACAAAGGACCCAAAGACTGAAGAATTCGATGAAGAATTAGGCCTGGAACATTTGTTCAATGAGAATAATGTATAAGGCTTAATTAAGAATCAAAGGGGGGATGTTGTAATGGAATTAAGTGATTCTTAATGTTAAAATGTCTGTAATCATGTAAATAGTAACATATGGGTTATCTTATCAATACTTGGCTCTTCGCATGTGACCTACTTACACCTTTCAAAGGTCACACTCTTTTAGGCCACGTACTCACACATGCTGCATACAACGTGTGTGGGGTGAGGGGCTAAGAGAGCATATAAAAAGGAATGAAGGGGGTAGCTAAGCAAGCAGATTCTTGGTGTTTGCGACACTGTCTGACTTCAATAAAACCTTGCTACTCACTTCGATCCTGACTCAGCATTCAACATTATTATTTCACTCCAAACCACCAAATTTCCACAACAATAACTAAACTGAAACTCCTGTACAATGTATTCAGCAGAATGGCTTTACTGCTTCTTAATACTTGAATGGTAAAATTCATACATAAGGAGCACTGGATTTGTAAGTGCGCCTTATAGTGTGAAAAATATGGTACTTCATATTACTTTAATTATGTAGTTTGCCCTAAAACTTGCAGAGGGTTACTTGAACTTATCTGTAAAATCACACAAAATGTGTATATTGTTACATGTACTGCGTCGATTTCTAAAAATCATTTGCTGGCAATCACTATAGGGCACCTCAGCTCTATTTTGTTTTTATTTTTTTTTATTTAATATTACAAATTATGCATGTCTTAAAATTGTATTTGTTTATAGTATGTAAATGTATGTTATGTAATATATATGCACTTGTTAAATATCATCCAAGACCTCCAACATTACAGCAACAATCACAAAGCTGTCCACTGACTCCAAGCACCAAAGATGATATCTATGCAGTTGCAGCATTCTTTATAAAAGGTAACTAGATATACATAGCCAACTCTCTGCATAGAAAGTCTTTTCTCATGACATTTAATAGTTCTCATTCATGTTTTCTTGTCTCTTCTCATTCTCACAGACAGCGTTGCCAGTCTGAAAATGACACAACTAAGCGAAATTGGGGTTCCAATCAACAGAGAATGCATAAACTGGAAGTGGTGCAGTAGTCTGGACAATGATTCATCATACCCAGATTGTGCTGTATTCACCAAAGTTTCAGTATCTCACACCAAGATATCATCCATGCAGTTGCAGCATTCTTCATATAAGGTAAGTCCAATATATAGACAATTCTCTGTATAGATAATGTTTTCTCATTACATTTAATAGTGCTCACACAGGTCTTCTTGCTCGTTCTCTTTCTTAGAGACAACTTTGCCAGTCTGAAAATGAGACAACTAAGCCAAGTAGAGGCTCCAGTCAACAGAGAATGCATAAACTGGAAGTGGTGCAATAGTATGGGCCATGAGTCATCATACCCAGACTGTGCTGTATTCCCAAAAGCTTCAGTATCTTACACCAAGATATCATCCATGCAGTTGCAGCATTCTTCATATAAGGTAAGTCAAATATATACACAATTTTCTGCATAGAAATTGTTTTCTCATGACATTTAATAGTGCTCACACATGTCTTCTTGTCCCTTCTCATTCTCAGAGACAATGTTGCCAGTGTGTGACAGCTAAGCCAAGTTGAGACTCCAGTCAATGGAAGATGCTTAAACTGGAAGTGGTGCAGTAGTCTGGGTGAGGACTCATCATACCCAGAGTGTGCTGTATTCCCCTAAGTCTCTCACACCAATATATCATTCATGCAGCATTCCTCATATAAGGTAACTTTAAATACACAGACAATTCTCTGCATAGCTAATCTTTTCTCAAGACATTTTTTATTTCTCACACATTTCTTCTTGTTCTTTCTCTTTCACAGAGACAACGTTGCCAGTCTGTGAATAAGACAACTAAGCCAGGCTGATGCCACAATGAACAACAGATGTCTAAACCGGAACAGGTGCTCTCATGTGGACAATGACTCATTATAGCCAAAATGAACTGTATTCACAAAGGCTAACTCACACTACATCGACCTATGCATGGACAAGTGTTCCACTTACTTCCTTTTAATTTTCTCTTGGATGCATCCTTTGCACTTGGACTATTGGACTGTTACTCTATGACAACTCCCAACTCTACTACTATATTCAAGCTGGCATGCTAACAATACAGCTGTCTTTATGTACACTATATAATTAGTGCTGGACGATATGGCCAAAATTTATATCACAATATATTCCTTAAATTTCGGTCGATATGATATAATTTCGATATCGATATAAATACTTAAAAGGCCTCAGAAAACTGCTAAGAAGCCCTGCAATTCCTGCAGCACTGCGAATTTAAATTACCGTATTTTTCGGACTATAAGGCGCACCGTATTATAAGGCGCACGATGAGTGAACGGTCTATTTTTAGTGTTAGTCCATACACAAGGCGCACTGGATTATAAGGCGCACTAAATGAAACTTTATTTATATCAGTAACAATAACTCTGAGCAATAAATCCTTCACAATATCTGTGAAAAATAACAACATCTCTGAGCAATAAATCAACAAGCACAGCAAGTAACTTACGTATTACTCCGCGACGCTCCTGACAACGGTAGCCGCAACGCTCCGACAGACCATAATATTATGTTGAAGCACAGCAAGTACGTATTACTCCGCGAGGCTCCTGACAACGGTAGCCAACGCTCCGACAGACCATAATATTATGTTGAAGCACAGCAAGTACGTATTACTCCGCGAGGCTCCTGACAACGGTAGCCGCAACGCTCCGACAGACCATAATATTATGTTGAAGCACAGCAAGTACGTATTACTCCGCGAGGCTCCTGACAACGGTAGCCACAACGCTCCGACAGACCATAATATTATGTTGAAGCACAGCAAGTACCGCATTACTCCGCGAGGCTTCTGACTATAATAGCGTGTTGTGCCGAATTCGGTGAATAAAACGGTTTTAAAACAGAGATAAAGATTGGATAAGTTTCATTTCTGGATGAAGTGATTTCCAGCGCTGTTTGGATATAACTGTGGATTACAGGAGACTGGATTGATGGATTCTCTTTAGTCTGGACGCGTTTTGAAGGTAGGACCTGTGGCTGAGCGCGGGTGTGTGTTCGGGGGGTGGCGGCAGTGACCGGAGGTTAACCCCGGACAAAAGGAGAGCCTTTTATTACTGGAAACATGCGCTCTGACGCAGCTCTAATTCATGAAACATACATCCTACAGTAAAAGCACAGTTCTGGAATCCGGAGAGCCAGACGGTTCGAATGGTGTATGACATGACCGCATTCGATGAAATATGGACGAACGATAAACGCAAATATGAGAGTTATGAATTATTAAAATCATAACCAAGGCATATTTCGCCCTAAATGTTTATTTTCTGAAAGGATATTTCGCTAAATAGGCTAAATAGCTCAAAAGCAGAGATTCTAAGCTTTAAAATGGTATATTGGATGTCTATATTGAACCTGTAACTGTTCATAACTATTCAGAAACACAGCCAGTTATGAAATATTAAATATTTCTGGCCCGCCGGTGGGCCAGCGCGTGTTAAGAGGTTAACTTTACTTAGAAGTGGGCGCTAAAAAGAAACGGTTTGTGCTATTACCCCAGAACGGGTGGAAAGGAAAGTTTACCGGCACCTTGTTCTGACCACGGAGCTACAGTGGAAACTAGCTACCCTGAGCCACAGCCGAGAGGCAGTACGGCAGTCAAAGGTAACCGCGCGCTAGCCCAAGAGGGGGATCTTTTTCTGGCGTGGGTGAGGAATTCTGCACAACAGAGCGCCGTGTACCACATAAAAATCGAGGTCAGTAAACACAAGCAAAATCCATACACAAGGCGCACTGCATTATAAGGCGCAATGACGATTTTTGGGAAAAAATAAGTATTTTAAGTGCGCCTTATAGCCCGAAAAATACGGTATTATATAACTGTGTATTTGCACTTTTTGTATGGCTGGCATCAGATACCCTCATTATATGCACATCTATCTATCTATCTATCTATCTATCTATCTATCTATCTATCTATCTATCTATCTATCTAATGGAAATCTGTACCTACTACTGTCTGAAAATTTAATTTAAGCCTTTGAAACCTCCTTTCACAAAAACTTTAATACTAAGCCTATATAACTATTACCAATAAAAATAACTTTAAATTGTAACAGAGGCAGAGCTTCTTATTCTTTGTGAACAAATTTAACAGATTAAAACAAAAGTGTTTCAACTAGGATATAGAATACAAGAAGCCTTTATATACATACAAGCAACAAGATTTTCCCGTCAAATAAACAAACCTACAGGCTTTATCAACTATGAATAACTTAGTTACAACATAAGCTATAAACGTGCTTCAGACAGTATAAGAAAAATATTGTATGTAGTGGAGTTGCTTGAAGTGGTGGAACAGATTAGATGTATTAACATTACCGCTGCTGGTCGGCTGCACTCTCCGGCACAATTTGCAGCAAAGCGGCAAGGGAGCGGACCCGCGGCCGAGCGAGCAGACCCGCGGTCGGCCTCGAGGACCCGCGGCCGAGCGAGCGGACCCGCGAGCAGACCCGCGGCAGAGGATCCGGGGCCGACCGAACCGAGTCTACCTTAGCGTTGGATCCGCTCGTCCCGGCTCCGTTTGGCTCCAGCGCGAGACATTTTTGCTGCGTAGCGAAGCGGACCCGAGCCTAGCCATTTTAACCTAGCCTTGCCTAGCCTAGCCTATTTGGCTACGTGCCTGTGTGGTTACGTCATCACGCACTGACGCAGCCCAGCTACGGGGGCTGAATGTGTTGAGCTCTGCGGCGAGCTGACGCCAGTAAAAAACGCCTGTCCGTGATTCTGTAAATAATACATATCGATATACCACAAAACTGATATCACCGTTATTGAAACATTTCTTATCGCGATAAATACCGATATCGAATTATTGTCCAGGCCTATATATAATAATGTTTAATCATACCTGTTAATGTTTTTGTGTATTTCATTTTGCTACTGTCCAAACAAAACCACATGTCTCCAAAATAGTTAGTTTACAGAAAAAAGGAAAAACAATCCCAATGTGAAACAAAATGTTGTCAAATTGTGTCATATTTTACACAATTAACATAGATTGATATTTGTCTAATCATAAAGAAATATGTATATAATATAAACAGAAGCAGTGGGGAAAAATAATCACTGCAGGGTGTTACTATGTAGGCAGATGTTTTTGTGTGGACAGCAGTAATATTTACATACATCCTGCACAAAGCTCTATCAATTTATTATTCATATCACAAGTTGTTTTTTATTTATTTATTTTGTGTGTGTGTGTGTATGTGTTGGGGGGGGTGGGGTGGGGGGTTTATTGAATTATATATGGGATTGTGTATATACAAAGAATATATGATTAAATAAAATAAATCCTAAAACAACAGATTTGAAATGGTCTTTAAATAATATTATATTAAAAAGCAGATGGATTAAAGTACTGTTCATGTATATATAAATATTACATTGTCATTCAACATCAGAACAGTGTTATCCATTAAATTACCTTTATTTAAAATGGTAATGATCACTAACATAGTTTACCAGGACTTTCTGGACACACAATTATCTTATATATATGTTATATATTTATATTTATTATTTTTATAATAACTTCTAATAAAGAAGAATTTGAGATTATTTAGAATTCCTCTATGATGTCCATTACAGGCTTGTGTTCACTTCCCTCTAGTGATCAGTGGGTACATTTATTATTATCCTAATATATTAATAGCTCTTACTAAATGTGGACTGTATTTCTCTACTCACTATAGATGTATAGCATATGTTTACATGCATTTGTATGTATACATATGTATTAAACACTGTATTTCATATTTCTAAAAAGTTACTATAGCATTTGCTATGGTACCCTCCAGCATTTTGTGTAAATAATAATACATATAGCATCTCTGGTTAGAAGCTACCTGCGTTTCATACGCTCTGTACCTGCACACTAAAAGCAACACTAAACTTCAGTCTAATGCAAGACAGTAATTTAATATCAATACAGATAGAAAATGTTTCTATAAAGGCGATATGTTGTATCATTATTTCCTCATTTAATGAGGAAATAATGATACAACATATCGCCTTTATAGAAACATTTTCTATCTGTATTGATATTAAATTACTGTCTAGACCTAATGGTCTTTTTTATGTTTTGTAAATGCTTTCACATACCAACCTGTGGGAATTTCAATTAATCTGTGCCTTTTATTACATTAGAACATATTGGAACTGCCACACAACACATTCCAGCGTAGTATAATTAATTTTAATAAAACTACACTCAGCTCAAACATGCAAGCTATCATTACTCCACAAAGGTATAACTGCTAAATTTGTATTAATTGTATTATTAAAAATTAGGTGCCCTGTAAATTCCAATTCATCCATAGCCAGCAATCAGGAACACTGGTCAACTAAGCAGCTGCATGGACAAAAGGTCTTGTGTGTTTTAGGAGAAAAATTAGTTTCCTTACATTTTGTAAACCCACACTAAAGCTGCTGATTGCAAATCCATCAACCCTGTTTGGCTTTCTGAAATGGCTGATCTCCCACATGTTTTTTAAAAGAAGTATGATGCTTTCATATGCCCTAATACCATGATGACATATTCAAACATGCCAGAACCAGTGAAATTGACGTGTTTGAACATAAGTCAACAATCATGGGGTTAGTGTGTGTATAAAATTAAAACTTTTACTAAGTACTAAGGACAGGAAATTGTTCAGAGCACTGCAACACTATACAAGGGTTTCTGGACATACAATCAGTTTGTTTTTCTGAAGCAGCTATAATGGCAAAGTTGTGCCATTCCTGCACATTTACACATGTCTATGGAAAATACAATCAGGATGAACTCAAAAAGCAGATATGAGAAACTTGGAACAAGCAGGGTTTGAACCCAGGCTGCAGGTGGGAAAACCCAATATGTCCTCCACTACTGCATAGAAGAGCATGAAGGTTTGGAGTAGGTATACTAACACATAGAGTTCATAAAATTAAATAAAAAAAAACGCTGAGAGCGGAGTTCTCCTTCAATAATCTATTTTAAGACTTAACACATGTTAAAAACACACCGCACCACCAGGAATGCAACAATATCAGTGCCAGACAGAACTAAGAGGGAGTGGACCAGTGAACTAAGGACTGGCAGCATATAAAACAGGATAAACCTGAAAAAAAATTTATCCATTACCACCCTCTAGTGGACATTCAGCATAAATCTGCTTTTGTGCCGATCTTATTAAATGCAGATATAATTTACTTTTTTGCAATAGCTAATTTTCATGTTGCTCCCTATGGTAACATTCTGAATTCCATGTTAACAATTGCACTCCTGTTGGCCCGGTGTCTGTACTTTGCACACTAGAAGTTCATTAAAACAATTAGTCTCATGTTATCTTCTAAATAATTAAATGAAAAAAAAACTATGAATTTCTATCACACCATGTATTGATATTAAACTATTATCCAGGCCAAACTGTCAGGCATTGCAAATCTCTCGATAACTAATCTCTCAGTAACCAATCATCAAAGCATGACCAAGATGGATGACCAACTTAAACATAAAGACCAAGCTGGTTGACTAGCATGACCATAATAAGCATGCTAGATGAGTGGTGTAACTAAACTAGTTGAAAAGCATTGATAAACTGAGCTGTAGTGTTCATCAGGTTTTATGTGGTCTCTTGCTGCACTCTAGTGGGCATTTGGTGAAACAACTTCAGTTCTTAAATTGAAAAATACAAACCACATTAATCCTGATGAGAGCCTAGTAGTGAGCAATAAAAATGCCACATACAAATAATCCACAAATAGTGTATATGTTTTAACCATAGACTGTGTATAGCTGGACAGAGCATTGTCTCTCAAAAGTGAAGCCACCACAGGTCGGGCGCCCCCTGCTGTTCGGTTTCAGAAAGCTGTGTAACTCCACCCATCCCCATAGGTTTCAATGGCAAAACAGACAACTCTCAATCACGTTTTTTTTTCTAATATACTGTAATTCTACCTCCATTATTTAAATGCAGCAGCTAGTGTAACCTCTGCTTATATTGTCAAATTTTTATATCCCCACAGAATTCGTTTTTTAAAACGTTATTCAGCTCTATTCAAAAAAGGTGTGGTTATGGTAAAAGGGCTGCTTATGGGCGGGACCAATAACAGACCGTCAGCTCCGCTCCGCCCCGCTCTGCAGTCTGTGACCACAAGGCAGCCCTCAGGGGCGGGGTTATTTAAATGAGTAGCTGTCTCTCCACAGTCTTTCTCCCTCCTCTGGTCTCTACTGCGCAGAATCGGGTGTCAGGATCACCAACATGGCGGAAGATTTTGGCTTCATTTTCATTGAATGAATGGGAACTGAGACACGACGTCCATCTTTTTTTACAGTCTCTGGTTTTAACCTGATTAACATTCAGCCTGTAAAAAGCTTGCTGGAAAGTCATTGGTTAATAGTGACCACAAGAATGTATAAAATTTTCCTTTGGTGTACCATTAGTACATGGGGCCATAGATGATAATTGCCAAGGTTGAGCTTGAAACCTATGTAACCTATGTAAACCTGTAAGGTTCTAGAGAAACACTTATCTAGCATTGGCTCCGCCCCTTGTGGTATATGTCTACTTAAACTGACAGGGTATCTGAGAATCATGTAATGATCAAAGGACTGAAGTGGTATTAGTGTCAGGTTAAGCATTCAAAAGTTATAAGTGTTAAAGACATTTAACTGCACCATGGTAAAACTAATTTGCACATGGTGGCCATATTTTTTATAAATGTAAAGATTTTTTTTTTTATAATTATTTAGGAGTAAGCTCTGCTGAACTGTTTGACACCAAACATGTCATGATTGGTCAAGGAGGCAAAGACAAGATCTCAAAAGTAGGTTTTGCATATTATGCAAATTTAAAAAAATTAAGTTGGTGGAGCATAAACAAGAATGACCCAGGTGGCTGACTAGCATGACCAAGAAGGATAAAGATGTTCAATTAAGCAAGACAAGCAAGATTAAATAAGTTCAGCAGAGCTTTAATTTTGAATAATTCACCTGTAGCTGTTTCACCAAATGACCACCAGAGCGCAGCAAGGGACCACATATAACCTGCTGGAAATCTATCACTCTATCAGTAAGACAGAACATTCCCTATCAGTGCCTTTCTATTTATTACACAGAGAAGAAGTGGTCTGTATATATATGTGTTTAAATTTGTGTGTTGATAGGGTCAAAGGTTCCTGACTTCTGACCATTTAGGTTTGAAAAAAAGCGATAATACAGGTTTGAGGCCTGCAAAATCGCTGGTGCTATTTCGCCATATCAGTGGCAAATTATATCCGATTTGGCTCAAAATTTGCAAACAAGATCACAATATCAGTTTATATATGCATGTAAATTACATGTATGTAAATAATACAGGCTTGAGGCCTGCAAAATCGCTGTAGTTTTCCAGCTGTTGTAGAGGGAAAACATGTCCGATTTGGCTGAAAATTTGCAGATTATCAGTCTATATATGTGTATAAATTTGTGTGTTGATAGGGTGAAAGGTTCCTGTCTTCTGTCCATTTAGATTTGAAAATAGCGATAAATAGAATAAATTGAAAATAGTTAATTTCTCACTGTAGAGCCTACTGAAGACTTATTTGGCTCATACTTGGCACATGTGCTTGAAATGCCATTGTTAATTAGTAGCTTCAACACTTTTGGCATGTTTAAAACTTTGACAGAGTTTTGGCCAAATAACTCTGAAAAGGCTTTCACGTACATGTTTGATCAAGGTTTATGGGCCTCAAATAGTTAAAATGTCAAGATAATAATTATTTACCTACAGGGTCTCAAGATTGCATCAAGACCAAAGTTGTTTTGATTGATTAAGGACTTAAAGACAAGTTCGAAAAGAGCCATTTTTACTCTTTTAGCCACTGATGAAAATCTTTGCACATGTAATTACAAAGTTGTAAAGGCTACAGTAAAGTATACAACTAAAAAAGAATAACAAGCCTAGGCCACTTGTACCTTTAGATATAACTGATTTTCTGCTATAGCGCCTTGAGGCCAATCAACGCCATATTTTAATGGATGATAGAAGGCCCTCATATACATGTAGGGTATAAGTATCGTCCTGATTGGTCATTGTTTAGCCTGTCAAAAGCTTGCTACAATCTGATTGGCTAATAGCGATCGCAAAAATGTGCATATCAAATTTTCCTTCAGTGAATCATTAGGTCATAGGCCATAGATGATACATGCCAAACGAGAGCTTGATAGCTTGTACGGTTCCTGAGAAACAGATTTTTAGCTGTGGCTCCGCCCCCTGGGGGCGTATGTCTGCTGCCTCAGAATCATGTTGGCATCAAAGTTCTAAAGTGGCATTAGTGTCGGTTTAAGCATTCAAAAGTTACAGCTGTTAAAGTAAATTTGGGTGTGCCACGGTAAGATTAATTTGCATATGGCGGGCATATTGTTAACAAATTTCAAGATTTTTTTAAATAATTATTGAGGTTGGGACTCTGAGTTGTTTGACACCAAACATGTCAGGATTGGTCAATGAGTTTAGGACAAGTTCTCAGATCTAAGTGGGCGGAGCTTAGTGGTTCTATTGACCTTTTTGATTTGCCATTAATCAAGGAATCATATAATGAAAGAATTTTAGCTCTAGCTATCAGGGCGTGGGAGTTACAAGGCCTAACGCGTTGACCTTCGCCATAGCGCCCCCTTGAGGCCGATCAGGCTCATCTTTTGAATCTGAGTAGCGGTGAGAAGTACCGTATTTTTCGGACTATAAGGCGCACTTAAAAACTTTTAATTTTCAAAAAAATTGACAGTGCGTCTTATAATACGGTGCGCCTTTTGTATGGATTTTACCCGTCAGGTTGTAAGGAGCAGTAAACACACACTCCGTGCAGCGTTATAGAGAGTTTCAGTGCTATACAGAGTCCAGAGCCGTGCAGCTCCGAGGCTGAGCAGCAATAGCATTAGCTAGATGCTAACCGCTAAGCTAGCTAGCTTATTCACTGAGATCAGTATTATCTAAATTTTACTCGTCAGGTTGTAAGGAGCAGTAACCACACACTCCGTGCAGCGTTATACAGAGTTTCAGTGCTATACAGAGTCCAGAGCCGTGCAGCTCCAAGGCTGGAGCAGCAAATAGCATTAGCTAGCTTATTCACTGTTCAGAGATCAGTATTATCTAAATTTTACCCGTCAGGTGTAAGGAGCAGTAAACACACACTCCGTGCAGAGCCGTGCCGCTCCGAGGCTGGAGCAGCAATAGCATTAGCTAGATGCTAACCGCTTAGCTAGCTAGCTTTTTCACTGTTCAGAGATCAGTATTTTCTAAATTTAGCACTTTTAATACTGCTGGAGCAGTATTATTAGAGTTAGATGCTAATCGCTAAGCGTTCACCGTTCAGAGGTGAGTTATCGGCCTGTAAGTCTGTGCTGCTTTGCCTGGCTAGCATTAGCTAGATGCTAAGCGCTAACTCTCTCAGAGGTGAGTTTTATCAGCCTGTAATCTGCTTGTTTACCGTGTTAAAACAAGCTACGGGGGACGAATCGCTAGCTAATATCTCACTGTCTTACCAGAACACGCAGGATTACTCAGTGTAACGCTGTCGTTTAAGTTTGGGTTAACTTTACTAGTTTAGGTGACTAGCTAGCGTGCTAGCGGATAGCTATGCTAACGCTGGTGCAGCAAGCCTTAGTGGACATCTGGAAATCTAAGCTTACTGTAAATAAACTGAAGCACGTTACTCACCCAAATAAACAGTTTTCAGGAGAGGAATCTGTGTAGATTAATATCCAGCACTCGTTTGACTTTGAAAGAGCTAGATTTCTATACTGAGACGCTCCACCGGCAAGCGACCACCCCCGGTGGGGGAAGGGAAACATGGCGCCACCCCTGTTCACTTTGATATAGGCACCCTTTCTAGTGTCACTTAACGCGCCTTATAATGCGATGCGCCCTATGTATGGAAAAATAGCAGAAAATAGGCGTTCTTTGATAGTGCGTCTTATAATACGGTGCGCCTTATAGTCCAAAAAATACGGTACTACCATATGACCAAGTCTCAGCCCTTACGGTTTCTTCTGCCCAATCACTTCTATGGCAGAAAAAGAATAAGAACTATAATAATAATAATAATAATAATAATAATAATAATAATAATCAGAACAATTACAATATGGTTTCTAGCACTACGTGCTCGAACCCCTAATAATAATAATAAACAAATCAGTTATATTGTTTTAAATATTAGGTGATAACCTATTAGTTTTTGTCATATGTATATAATTCAGATATTTCACACATATTTTTTTAAAACAACAGTAAATGTAATGTGGAGTAACATTTTTAGGTTGTAACTTCACCTTTACTTGGATGTAACTAATAATAAACAGAATAAAGAAAAAAGGGATTATTTGTGATTAAAAGTAATTCCACAAAAGTTGTTCTAGGAAACTATAGGTTGAGCTTTGGTTTGGAAGACCAGACATGCTGCTGCATTCTGAATCACCTGGAGTGGTTTTACTACACAGGCCGGGAGGCCAGTTAGTATGGTATTGCAGTAGTCGAGGCGTGAGATGACCACTGCTTGTACCAGGAGTTGGGTGGCCTGTTGCGGTAGAAACGGTCAAATTGTTCTGATGTTATACAGCGCGAAGCGACAGGATTGAGCAACTGAGGCCACATGGTGCTTGAAAGAGAGCTAGTCGGAGGGGTGCTGTTGCGCATTTACAATGTAAGACGCACCCCTGCCTGGCTCCATGAAAGTGTGACTTTTTTTCACTTATAGCACAGTTTGTTCGACGCCAACAAATCAGCATTGGGTGTATAACAAGAATGAGATTATTTTAACTGGTATTTTGGTGATTGACTGACAACAATGGTGACGGCACACTCTAAAGATGACCCAAACATACAGGCCGCAGCAAGCTGCCACCAAAAGCTGACATGGAGGATTATCAAAGCAGCGAGCTTAGTCCAGATTTACTGCGAAATATGCTTGAGACAATGAAAAATTACATCTGCGGTCGAATAGATGCATTGGCAGCTGAATTGCGGACGGACATTGCCTCAGTTAGGCAGGAGCTGAAATCCGCCATTGAACCCATACAGCAAACGGTCAGCGCTCACAGCCGCACCATTAGAGACCTGGAGCAAGCTTGCTCTGGACACAGCGACAAGTTGACGGAACTTGAGGCTACTGTACAATCACTTGATGCCCAGGTAAAATCACTTACATAGAAGTGTGAAGATTTGGAAGGGCGATCGAGGAGAAATAACCTCCGCTTAGTTGGGTTGCCAGAGAATACCGAAGGACCAAAACCTACAGACTTTGTGGCGCAGATGCTTAAAGATGTGCTGGGGCTGAATGAACCACCGCTGCTCGACCGTGCCCACCGCACTCTGCAACCTAAACCCGCAGAGGGGCAAGCACCGAGGCCCATGGTTATCAGAGTGCATTACTTCCAAATGCGCAACAAGATTCTACACCGAGCTGGTGAGCTCTCCAGAGGTCCACCTTTGTTGTTCATGGGGAATAAATTCTTAATTTTCCCTGATTTCACTACTACCGTCGCTAAGAAACGTGCAGTCTTTACCAGCCTGCTACGTTCGTGCCCTGGGATAAAGTTTGGTCTGATGTTTTGAGCAACCTTAAGGATCACTTTGCCCAGTGGTGCCACACACAAATTCGTCACAGACTTTAAACTTTAAACAGACTTTAAAAAGTCACAGACTTTATCCAAGCAAATGTGAAGGGAGTTACTTCACCTGCAGCTGGAACTTGAGTGCCTAACTTACCGAAGAAGCTATCCACACTGCACCTTCCTTCACTTTTCTCAGGTAGAATTGCCCGAAAACACGGGTTCTTTTTAGAACACCTGTTCGTTTTAAGGCGTAGTTTAGTATGGATATTGTTTTTTCTCGTTTACATACTGTTGGCTTTATTCAAGAATATATGCTTGTACTGTGCACACTCAATTGTTTTCATATATGTCACATTGTTCGGACCAGGGCTGTTTGAGTTCGACTACAAGTTAGTTGTGCTGAGTTAGACTAATGTTAATGGGAGGACAGCGGATATCTTTGTTTGATGGATGTCACTGCAGTATGGGGCGGGATGTGTTTGTATGGGTTGGGGGGGTTGTTGGGGTTGTGTCGGCCAGTGTGCATGTTACTTCTATTTGGTCAAGTTTTTTTTCTTTTTTTTTTTTTTTTATCTTTTATTACCCTGCATTCGTTGTCTATATATATATTAATATAAAGCGGAGCCTTCATTGCAATTTTTATATCCACATACGCAGTTAAGCAGTTATGAATCAACCTGGACGTATTCGATCAGTGAGAGATACGATTACATTCACTAGCTGGTACTGTAACGGTATTAATAACCCAATAAAATGCAGTAAGGTGCTTGGCCATCTTAAGCGTCAAAACGCACAGTTGGTTTTTCTTCAGGAGACGCATTTAAAAGTATCTGATCACAATAAGTTACGGAAAAGATGGGCTGGCCAAATGTTTCATTCAATGTTTCAAGCTAAATCAAAAGGGGTAGCAATTTTGATCAATAAATCAGTTAATTTAATTTGTTCATCTGTTATCCCTGATAATTATGGTAGATATGTTATTGTTACTGGCAACCTGTGTAACATTCAAGTTATTTTGGTCAATGTATATGGACCTAATTGGGACGATGCCAATTTTTTTCGCTCATTATTTCTCAACATCTCTGATATGACCTCTCACAGTCTCATTATGGGTGGCGATTTCAACTGCTGGCTTGACCTGGAGCTAGATCGCTCTTCCAAAATAACATGGCCACCTTTAAAATCTTCATTCAAACGTTCTTAGAGAACCTCAGTATATCGGACCCTTGGCGATTACTTAACCCTTCTGGCAAACAATACTCTTTCTATTCAAATGTTCACCACACCTACACACGCATTGATTATTTTTTACTAGACAACCAACTACTGACATCCGTTCGAGCATGTAATTATGAGCCAATTGTGATTTCTGATCATGCCCCTGTCAATCTATCGATAAATTTCGCAGGTTATCATGAAGCTCACCCCCCTGGTGGCTAGACGTTCGCATGTTGTCTAATTTAGAATTTGTAGAATTAATTTCTCATCGAATAGACTATTACTTAGACACTAATAAAAACCCAGATGTGTCTTCCTCAACATTATGGGAAGCCTTAAAGGCATTCCTTAGAGGGGAGATTATATAATATGCCAGCTACGAAAAAAAGCTCAGAAATAGTAGATTACATGAGATAGAGCAGCAGATTACTCATCTTGATAATATTTATGCCATATTACCAACTCCTAACATTTATAAAGAACATCTCCACCTACGATCTGAATATGACATACTCAGTACTAAACAGATAGAGAGAGAGTGGAGACAAGGCAGGTAAACTGCTGGCCAACCAGATTCGGCAGATGTCCTCTTTACCTTATATTTCTCAGATGCGGACAACCTCGGGAATCACTAGTGACCAACAAAAAATCAATGATCAGTTTAAAGAGTTTTATGTTTCTTTGTATAGTTCAGAAAAGACACTGGATCAAATGGCGCTTGAAAGATTCTTTGATGCTGTGGATATTCCTCAAATTGATCCTAACCTTGCTGTAGAACTAGAGGAATTAATTAAACCAGAACATTCAAAACCGGCAGTCTTTTATTAATGTTAGGAGGCTGTTTAATGTTATGTATGACCCCCGTCCTCTTTGGTCACCGAGGCCATCATTTCATTGGACTCCGAAAAGGCTTTTGATCATGTGGAGTGGCCTTATTTATTGGATTTGGTAAAATGTTGTGGGTGAAACTACTCTATGCTTCTCCAGTAGCTTCAGTGAGGACTAGTAATACTCTTCATATTTCCCTCTCTGTCGCTCCACATGTCAGGGCTGTCCCTTAAGCCATCTTCTATTTGCAATAAGTATTGAGCCATTGGCAATCGCACTCAGGCAGAATTCACTAGTAAATGGAATAACTAGACAAGGTGTCGAACATAAGGTATCTCTTTATGCAGATGACCTGTTACTCTTTATTTCAAAGCTTTCAAATTCTGTTAATTCAGCTCTCTCACTGTTTGATTCATTTGGCCAACTTTCAGGTTATAAATTAAATTTAGCTAAGTGTGAAATAGTTCCACTAAATGCAGCAGCCCGAAATGATCCGTTACAGGAAAGAGAGCTGGTCATCAACCATAACACCCAGGTTCCTAGCAACCTTTGTCGAGGAGAGAGAGACTGAGTCGATGGTTATGGCAAAGTTCTGGTATAACCAGAAGTTCAGTCTTTGAAAGGTTTAGCGTGAGGTGATGCTCCTTTATCCATGGGTGTCATCAGCAAAGCAATGATAGGAAAAGCCATGTGAGCGGATAACCTGACCTAGAGAGGTGGTGTATATGGAGAAGAGAAGGGGTCCCAGTACCAAACCCTGGGGGACCCCAGTGGATAATGAGTGGGCTGAGGACAGCTGTCCTTGCCATTGACACCTTGAATGAGCACCCAGTGAGGTATGAAAAACATCTAGTTAACATTGTTCCTGTGGTCAGAAATCAACAGACACATTTAGGACAGCTAGTTAAACAGTATCAAAGCTCAGGTTACGTCACATTCAGATAACCCTGTGACCCTTTTTTAAAAACCTCTTTAAAAAATTTGCACTACTTCAGCAAAACTGTGCATGTGTACACAACAATACCTTTTATATCTAGTAATTACAAATAAAACTGAACATGTGACTTACCTTTCCTTTTGAGGGGTGTTCTGCTTTTCTTCATGTTCAAAAAGATCTGTTGAAAGATATTTTATGTATTATTACATATAGTAATGTTGCAATATTACAAACTTTTCATTAGTCTCTAATTATGTGAGACAAGTGTCACTATTGGAGAAATGTATACATATATATCTTGTTTTAGAGTATACAATATATACACATGAAAAATATATATCATATTTTGCCATTTTTGTACATAAACAGTACTTTTAAATCTTGTATTGCACTATGGAACTGCTATATTCACTACATACAACTTAAAACTAAAAGACACTAAGAATTGAATCTAATGAGGCTAATGTGCACTGCACTGCACAGCATCTGCTAGCTTGCTATCTAGGTTATCACATTAGCTAGTTAGTTTGCTAGTTAGGTAGCAAACTAAGGTTTGCAGTGGTTAGCTAGATAACTAATGTTGGCAGTGGTTAGCTAGCTAGTTAACTAACATTTACATTCGTAGTTTAACTATGGTCTTTTATCGCCATTTGCATTAAGATAACATGTTCTGAACTCTGTGCTACTTATTTACTAGTCTACCATCAGTTAACATTTTCAAAAGCCGTTCACCAGCGCTTACCCAGCCACTGCGCACTACTAATAAGAGCCCTGCTTATCCAGCGCAGCTTCCCGCAGCCCTC
Organism: Astyanax mexicanus; assembly: GCF_023375975.1. NCBI lineage: Eukaryota > Metazoa > Chordata > Actinopteri > Characiformes > Acestrorhamphidae > Astyanax > Astyanax mexicanus. The sequence continues at coordinate 37,553,505 of NC_064424.1, forward strand.
AGCTGCTCCGCCTCACCCAGACCGAGGCTGCGCTCTAATTGGCTGATTATATTTTAAACTGCGAGCTCGAAGCCTTCAACCAGAACGATTCTGTCCAATCCACAGCCAGAGGCACAGCGATATGTTTTATGAAATGATGTTATGTAATAACAAAAGTTTGGGAGAAGGACCACGCCGGAACTCTACGTTCTAACTCCACCCCGTATCAATCAACCGTCCTATAAATACCTCCCCTAACTAACTACCTCTCGTGACGAAAACTTCGCAACCCACCTCCTCCCCAACAACCCCCTTTTTTCTACTCTTCCACTTCTCATTAAATAAAAAGGGGGGGATATAACTGCACGCTTCTTCAGCACGCAGTTCAGAACTCCAGCCCAAATTTCCCGGAGTTCCCTCCCCTTTTTTCTTCCTCCTTTTCTACTTCTATAAGGCGTGGTCCGCACTTAGCAAATGCTGAAAAAAGACAATACAAGGCATACCTGCTGATCTCTGTCCCAAAGCCCAGTCAAATATGCTGTGGTAGTGTGGAGACCCTGACATCACCACATAAATTATATATTGTTAATTAAATAAAGCATGGATATGCCCTGTAAAAATGTAATATCGCATTTGTTAATTTAATGTAACTGTGCATTGAAATGTACGAATCAGATTCATTTCTTTTTTTGTCGCAACTGGTGTTAGCCCCACAGTGAGGATTTTGATAACACCACAGAGGAACTGCCCAGCCACTTTGATGTTCAACATCTTTGTATATCAGTAACAGAAATACAAACAAAAGCATGTTCACAAGTACTGTAAATGACTTGTATATTTGGTGAAATCTGAGACATATTTCTTCAGAAACTCAAATTAACTCTTAGTGCTGATTCTTTGTTTAATATGAATATAACATCAGTGCTTAACAGTAATGTGTAACCAACTAAGCCATGTATACAGGTACTATAATGGGTTTATAGGTTTGGTTTAATGGTTAAAGCACATGAAAGTAACTTTTATTTAAAATACACTGCATTTAGAAAATCTTACATGGGATGTCCTGTGATAATAAAACAACTGGGCACTCCAGACCAACAGATGTATCGTCAGAAAAATCTGAAGAGATATCTAACAGGGATTTATCACAGGTATTTGACCTGCATTGTGCTCTACAAAACGTTCAATTCTGTAGAATAAAAGATCCAAAAATAAACACTTTTTCTAATTATAAGTAACTATAATGTAACATTAATTATATTACAAATTTTAAATGCATAAATGAGAGGTTACGATTAATAAGGAAAATTCTCATACAAACATTAAAAATGATAGGAAACCGTAGTTTAGCAGTTGAATTGTAGGTACAGTTGGACCTTGCACTTTTGAAGACCAAAAATGTATAATTCTTAACAAATTAAAATGATAAAAAAAATTACATTGGCATTTCTGAAATAACTTTAAAGTGTTTATAATATTTTGAAAATAAGTAAAAGGTGTATTATATATAGTATTATCTGGTTCTTTAGGTGTATCACAACACATATACATTCATCTTGAGATAATTCATGTCTAATTCCAAGATGGAATGCATCGATATATTTTTTCCAAATGTAGATTAGCTCACAACAAGTGTTTCTTCTTAAACAAGCAAGCTAAATAATTATGTTCATACATTTTAGATGCCACATGCTGATGATGAACTTCTGTATCCTGGTGCACCTCTAAAAGGGCAAGGGGTCAGAATCTGCTGCTGTTGATGTTCTGTCCTGCAGCATAACCTGACTGGAATAGCTCTGGAACATCTCCTCAAGATTTGTAACAAACATGTCCCTGGGTTAGTGCCAAAAAGTGTGTACCTTTTTAACACAGCTTATGAAAGAGTTCCAGTGACGCTTCCTAAGGAATGGCTGCTTAGACTGAGAGCTCCCGGCATTACCGTGTCATTTATTTGCTTTACTTTACATACACTGCGAATTATTTTACCAACAGACGTTGTATTTTTAACATAAAAGCTTCAATGTCACTTCAAAACCAAAAGGAGTCACGAAGACAGGCTAACAAGACGAAGAACGTCGAACAAGTGGGTGAGAAAGACCAAGACAAACATGGCGCTCCCGGCTCTGAAGACCCACTCGCGGCCGAAATTGCGAGCATGCACCAGCTACTAAAGCAGATGGATGCAAATCAGAAAACAGTTCTTGCGGAAATTTAAACAGTCCACTTCAGCAATCGAGGAGAAACTTTTTTGGAGGCTCTCCTTTTTGGAAGATGCGGCCGAGGCAGCCAAGGCCGACCCCCGGTCCCCTCGTCTCAGATGCAGGAGATGCGCCGTTGGGTCGATGACTTAGAGGCTCGAGGCAGGAGAAATAACTTACGTTTTAGAGGTTTCCCCGAGGGCTGTGAAAACGGGAGTGCGGTCGAGTTTCTGAGTTTCTCCGCACCAGGACGGCAAACCAGCCAGAGCTATAATTGCAAAGTTTCTGTGTTTTCGAGATGTTGTCCTGAATTAACGCGCAGCAAGGGAGAAGCGGGACGTTACCTGGAAGGGTCACAAAATTGCCATCTTTCCGGATTACACCAGAGCGGTCGAGACGCAGCGGCAAAAGTTTAGAGAATGCAAAAGAAAGCTCCACGAGAAACACACCAAGTTCGCTCTGGTGTACCCTGCCATTCCCAAAAATAATGAATAAAGAAAATGGATCAGGGGTGGGTTTCCCGAAAACGATCAATCTTAGGGAATAACGAACGAACTAACGAATGACGTGAGTAAAGAACGAGCCAGTTCTGCGAGTGTTTCCCAAAGAGCTTCGCAAAGTGAAAATTAACGAACAAGGTTAAAGAACGTCTTTGTTGACTCCTCCTCCGACACAGCGCGCTCAATCGATCCACAAATATCGATTCAACACTGCATATATGCAGTATTTATTCACTATTAGACCATAAAAACGTAGAACTGTGTTGTAATCATCAACATTATACATATTCTGAAATTTAAATTACAAAAGGATGTACTTTGGCATTAATAAAATACTCCTAAAGATACACATGACTAAATAAATAATAAAAAATCTAATCTATTTTAAAACATTAAACTTTTCTTACTTTTTTAAAATTATTATAGTTAATATATATTATATTAATAGATATTATACTAATATTATTAATAGTAATATTGATAGTAATATTAATGTATTATTATTATTATTATTATTATTATTATTATGAATAATTATATAAAAATAATATAAAATATATAAAAAATAAATTATATAAAAATAATATAATAATACTTATACGTATGTATATAAAAATATGTTTTATATACACTCTATGAGGCTCCCGCTCATCCTAAATCACTCAGTTGAGTTTAGGTCAGGGGATTGTGAAGGCCATGCACCTTTTTGTTTACTAGACAATTCCATATGCGTCAATTAATCGTTTTCATGGTTTTAATATTAATCGCCAATGTAAAAAAATAAAAAATAAAATAATTAAATGAGACGTGTCCAACTTTTGACTGGTACTTATATATTTGCGAGTTGACACACCCCAGAGTTTGCCCAGATGAACGGCCACAATGTTGGTTAGAAGCACCTGAATAAGGAATATTATTAAATATTACCTGCACATTCACCGATACCCTTTACAATACGTATAGGTGGGATTAAAGACACCGCAGGCGTCCCCTGCACCGGACCTACTTTGCAGCTTTGCTTAAACCGTGAGCATCATCTGCAGGAATTCACTGATTGCATTTCTTGCAGCATTAATGTCAAGAACTCCAGCATCGCTAATCTGGATTTTAATGATTTATTCGTGGGTTTGATTGGTCAATTCCAATATGCCCAGTTATACTACAAGCCACAGACAAAGTTGGCATTATAATATAATATAATATAACATAACATAACATAACATAACATAACATAACATAACATAATATAATATAATAATATTGATAATTATATATTAATATAATTGATTATAATTAATAGTAATATAATATAATTGTTCAACCACGGAAATAATATTTTTTCTTCTTCAAAATTGGCGGTCCCTGGTGTTTAAGGTGCTGAACTGCAAGTCGAGATCCCCTAAAGAAGCTCTTTAAGAATAACGACTGGGTCAGAGCACTCGTTAATCTGCGAGTGAGTTTACGTAGTACTTTAGTTATGCACGGGTTTGGGAAACACTCTTTAATTAACGATCAATCTTAAGTACGAGTTAACGAAGTTCTTAGCGTTACGAAGCTTTCGGGAAACCCACCCCAGAGCGGCGATTCGACGACCCGAAAAAGGCTCTGGAGTTTATTGACTCGCTGTGATCGTATGACATGCACCCCTTCTGAAGGTACCGGTCATTAATAATAAATGCTGGTTATGAGAACTAGTTCTCTTGCACTGTATTGGAATGACATTGAGGTGGACATTTCAGCAGTCCAGCAGTAATTATACTTTCATTTTTCTCGGTTCTACACGAGTATAAAAGACAGTGAGTGGTTGTCATTTATTGATTTTTTGTTTTGTCATCTGTTCACCCAGTTAAGATTGGACAGACTTCTTTGTTAAACGTGTCATGTTTCAAGTTATATTTCTTGGTGTAAACTGATATTTTACTGTCCCAAGTCGTAGGTTAATTATTATTACTAATACTAATTTTTATTAATTAACTATTTGATTATTATTTGTACTATTATAATTCATATTACCATATTTTATTTTATTAGGCATTAAAGGCGTTCCTTAGGGGTTTTATAATTAAGTATGGCTCTTATAAAAAGAAAGTAAAGGCTGCAGAGCTTCTTGACCTTGAGGGGTAGGTGAAGAGGGCCGAGAACAGTTTAAAAACTAAAATGTCTGAGGAGAATCTGCGTCGACTTTCACAGCTTAAATATAAATATAATACATTATTGTCTCAAAAAGTATAATTTTCACTGTTCAGGGCGTTCAGCGTTTATTTGAAGAAGGTGACAAGGCCGGGCATATGTTAGCTAATTACATCAAGCAACAAGAGATGCATTGTACTATTTCAGCTGTACAGGACCAAAATGGAGTATTATACGTACTAACGCTACTTTTTGAGACATAAATGATACTTTCAGAAAATTTTATGAGAACCTTTATAAATTTATACGTAATCATCACTCCACAGATAACATACGACCTCTGATAGATATAATGTGGTCAGTCAGGGATGACATAGCTCCCACTGCGGCCCTGTCCCTTGATGCTGTGAAAGCATTTGACCGGGTCGAGTGGGAGTATTTATTTCTAGTCCTTGATCAAATGGGATTTGGTGGGACATTCCTCAGTGTGTTGCGTTTAATTTATAAGGAACCCACAGCAGCGGTAGTATAAAATGGATTGATCTCTTCGTACTTTAAACTACATAGAGGACTTTGCACTAATATGTAGCTCAGACTCTGTTGCCCGCTCATTAATTTAGACCACTGAATAATTAAATGGGCTGTATGGGTGTGATTTTAGCTGTCACACAGGTGGAGGACCCTACCCGTTCAGAAGACCAGAAGCTATTCTCAGATCTGAGGCAAAACATTATGACCATGCTATATTAGCTACTCCAGAATAGCCAGTCATGATTTTTTCCATTCATTGCCACTTCTAAATGGTGTTCTAATTAAGAAGTACTGGAATCATCTGTTTCCTTTAGTTTTTGCTATGCAAATGCTTCTTCAAGGAAATGTGAAACTGAAGAAATGGCACTTAAGAAATTTGGCAAATTTGTCATCCAGTCTGAGGTGTACTGAGATTTTAAGACATTCCTAAGGTGAAACAGTCTATCTATAAGGGGAGAAAAGTGCATAAAGAATGCAAACAATGTCATCAAAGATCTCTTCTCTCAGCTTCAGAAATCAGAATACCTGAGTGGAAATGTAAGGGTGTTTGGTACTGCTTCAAACAGAGTGTCTGTATTGCATAACGTAGCCTTTAACAACTGAAGCCTTTAATGATGGTCCAGTAAAAAAAAGTGCACCCATTACAGTTGTTACCTTAAAGGTTCTGTATATTACCACTCAGATGGTTGCAACAGGTTGCAAAAAAATAATAATTCTACTGTTACAAGATGGAACACTGTTCAAAGTCTTGAGTCTTGTTGTTAATGAATTGGTTGATGCAAATTGTGCAGGTGGAAAAAGGTGCTGTGTGGTGGTGGAGGAGCTTGTAAGGTCAGGAAAAAAACTGTAGATACATTGTAGAGAGAGACTGAAAATGTTTTACAGATCCAAAAGGAAATTATTTTTACACATTTAAAATGAAATTATGAAATCACATGAGATAATCTATTGAATAGAGAGCCATAGTACTCTGGGATGAGTAGGTGCTTTGGGGATTTTGTGTAGAAACAAAAAATTAGCGGGTATCAGAGCAGTTAGAGTCCATATGAATTAGTGTATTTTTTTCATTTTATTTGTTACGTTAAAAAAGACAAAAAATTTGAATACAATGATTAATTAGTTGTTTAAAAAATTCGGCATATGTGTTTTTTTATATGTTCAATATTTATGAAAAATTAAATACATTAGAAAATTTTAGTCCTGTTTTCTTCTTGTTTATTTTTAAAGTTGGAAGTAAAAATACAATATACAATACATACATACATACAACAAACATATTACATGATAATAATGTACATTTTATTACCTGAATGTGATAAGAAATTAACTCATTTAATTTTATGTGACACTTGAGGCATGTTTGCTTCAGAATGTGAGTGAAGTCAATTCAATTGTTTAAGTTGGATTAAAGTATAGTATAAAAAGCAAATCTTTCAGTTTGTTTTATATTTAAAGTAATAATCTAAACATGGTTTCACATTTAAATATACATTAGTTAAGTATACTTAATATGTGACGGGGCTAGCAACCCCACCTTACTAAAACTCCTTAGACTTCACCAAACGGAAAGATTGACAACCAGATAGACCACATCACCATCGACCGCAAGTGGACACGAAGAATGCTGGATGTCAGAGCATGGTGCAGTACTGACATGGTCTCAGACCATCAGCTGCCATTGGCAACACTGAGGACCATCCTTCTGTGACTCTTCAGGCAGACCGTACCACAAGTTCCACATACACTTTTTGAAAGACAACAAGAAAAAGAAGGAGTTCAACTGTGAACTCCGGAACAACTTTGAGGCACTAACAGAGCTAGCTGAAGATACAGTATAGAACCACTGAACTGAACTACAGAAGACCGCTTGCACCAAAGTCCTGGTGAAGAGGGAGAGGGAGCAGAAAGAGTGGATGTCTCAAGAAACGTGAAAGAAGATGGACAAGGAGGTTAAAACAGAAAATAAACAGATGCAAGAATCAACAGGAAAAAAAACAGACCTTAGAGCGCAGTACTGGGAAACGAATCGGGAACCTCCCTTCAGAAGCTCTCAAGGCAGATGCAGCAACAACAGCAGGTATGCTACATCCTCTCTGATTGAAGATATGGGTGCAGGAGCAAGTGCCCGCTGACTGTAAGCTAGAATACCTGGTGAAGCTGTCAAAGAAAGGTGACCTTTCCCAGTGCGGCAATTGGTAAGGAATTATGTTGCTGTCAGTCCCCAGCAATTAAGGTGCTAACCAGAAGCATCCTGGAGAGACTGAAAGAGTGCTAGATAAGAGACTGAGATCAGAGCAGGCAGGTTTTAGACAAGACAGATCATGCATAGACCACATCGCTACCCTGCGCATCATTATTAAGCAGTCCATCGAATGGTAGTCTCCGTTGTACACAACCTTTTTTTAATTTAAGAAAGCCTTTGATAGCATCGACAGGGTGACCATCTGGAAACTGATGCTAAATTAGGTAATTCCCTTGAAGCTCATCAGCATCATTCAGCAACTTTATGAAAACTCATCCTGCCAGATTATTCACAACGGGAAGCTAACAAACCCCTTGGCAGTAAAAACTGGAGTAAGGCTGCATATGCTGTCTCCGACAATCTTCCTGATCGTCATGGTCTGGATCATGCAGAGAACGACAGAAGGGAACAACACCGGTATCCAGTGGACATTCACCAAACAACAGGAGGACCTGGATGTTGTGGATGATGCCAGCCTGCATGGAGAAGACCTTAAGTAAACAAAACGCTTTACTTATCTTGGAAGTGTAGTCAACACAACCAGCGGTGCAGACGAAGAAGTCAGGAGCCGGATCAACAAAGCCAGGCTCGCGTTCAACACCCTGCGACCTATCTGAAAGTCCAAAGCCCCATCTCTACACAGAAAGATTATGGAGTCAAATTGGGGTCTTTAATTCTGACGAGAAAATAAAACTGTCACGAAAAAAAATCTCCACGAATTGCAAAAAAAATCTAATTTTGCAAACAAAGAAGAGAGCATAAGTTACCTTTTTTTAAAATGAATCTTTTGCTTTTACTTTTACTTTTTCTTTGCATTTTGCACTTTGCGTTCCTTTTTTCTTTTTGCAATACTTTCCCTCCTTTGCGTTCCTCCGTTTTGTTTGCGAGTCTGTTTGGACCCCTTTTTGACGTGGGAGCGTGGGGAGATGAGAGGGGCGTGGCTATGGAGGAACGGGTCATCAGCTGGAGCCTCTGCTTTCATGTAATGCTGCAGGTCGGCCAGTTCAACCGTCAGCCCTGACGGACGCTAACCAGGCTGAACAACAGCTATTTAACAGTTATAGTTCATAAGTTAATGCTAATAATTTATTTTACATATACCTAATTACTGAATTATATAATATTATTGTTTTCAGTAGTTAAATTAAGCAAAAGGCTGAATTTCGCTTCTCTTTCTCCAGCGTGCTTTGCTGCAGTTACACGCAGTTACACGCCTGTAGATGGTGGATTTTAACGGTGAAAAACGCCCTTAAAACACAACGCTGCGCAAACGCTCTCAATAAAAAGGAAAAACACAGAACGTTTAATTTGGACTTCAATATAATATAAATAAAATAAGATAATAAAACCGAACAAAACATAAAAAAATAATGTATTAATCTCCCTGTGGAAATTAGATTGTTTCAGGAACTTTTATACACATACACACAAAACACATGCACTGTTGCCAACTTAGCGACTTTGTCGCTATATTTAGCGACTTTTCAGACCCTCTAGCGACTTTTTTTGTAAAAAAGCGACTAGCGACAAATCTAGCGAGACTTTTGGCGACTCTGAGATGAACACGCGCTCTTCAGTTACTGTCTTCCGCGCTGCAGCGGGCGCTGCCGTCAGCCCCGCCCCACACCACTCACAGTGCAGACCCACACTCTCTCACACTCAGAGTACCCACACACACACCGCTCCACGAACACATTGTAAATGAATCGCGCGTGCCCACAGCCGCCGCTGACTGACCCCGCTTTGTATTTACAGAGCAGAAGTATAAATATTAAAGTGTCTTCAGTGTAACACGAACAGAAATCCCTTAATTTAATTCACACAGTCTCAATCATTCACTCACCTCATTCACCACATAGCCTGTCACTCACCTCCTCCACAGTGTCTGCCTCTTTATAAAAAGCTAAATATCTTTTGAACCATTGAACAATTTGTCTATGATAGGTTTAGAAATAAAGAAAACTTAAGAAAACATAAAAAAATAAAAATAAAATAAAACAAATCTAAATACAAAGCTAAAAAAATTAATAAATAAAACAAAGCTAAATATCTATTGAACCATTGAACAATTTGTCTATTATAGGTTTAAATATAAAGAAAACTTAAGAAAATGTAAATAAATAAATAAATAAATAAAACAAACAAACTAAAAAAACTGAAAAAAAAAAACTAAAAAAAAATAGAATAACAGTTCCGGCTGCTCTTATAATAACATTTAAGAACATGGCAAAAAACTAATTTATGTAATTCACGTAAAAATTAAGTTATTGTAAACAAAAGTGACGTCCTATTTAAAAAGCAACAGAAGTTGTTCATTTGTAACATTTCTAACATATTTATGGTGTTTTTTACTCACTTTTTTCGCTCCCACAACCTTAATCCTTTACAGCTTCAAAAATATATATTATGCAAATTAGGTAATGACGTCATTTAGCAACTTCTAGCGACTTTTAGGACAACCAATAGCTACTTTCCTTACTGTGGAGTTGGCAACACTGAACACATGACAGAAAAATAAAAAAGAGGAGACTGTGAGATAAGGCTAGACACACATGTGCAGTGTGCCCATAAAAAAGTTATCCTTAAAGCAATACGCAATACTATATTAATTATTAAAATAATAATAGAGAACAGGAAAACATTTAAATGTCAGATGTAAGATACAGTACCTCACACTAAAGAGCAAATAATACTTTTGATATTTTGTATAATGACACTGGAAATTGTACATTAATATTCTTTTGTTATGTTCTGTTTTATTATTTTATTTTATCTATATTATATTGAAGTCTAAATTAAACTTTCTGTGTTTTACCTTTTTATTCTGAGTGTTTACAGAGTATATGGTTCCATCAAGGAATTAGTAAGTTTCCCGTCCGTGGTACAAATGAAACATTCTGTGTTTTTCCTTTTTATTGAGAGCGTTTGTGCAGCGTTGTGTTTTAATGGTTTTTTTCACTGTTAAAATCCACCATCTACAGGCGGCCGCGTGTAACTGCAGCAAGCACGCTGGAGAAAAAAGAAGCGAAATTCAGCCTTTTGCTTAATTTAACAACTGAAAACAACAATATTCTATAATTTAGTAGTTAGGTATATGTAAAATAAATTATTAGCATTAACTTATGAACTATAACTGTTAAATAGCTGTTGTTCAGCCTGGTTAGCGTCCAGGCTGAGCAGAGGCTCCAGCTGATGACGAGTTCCTCCATAACCACGACCCTCTCCTCTCCCCACGCCCCCACGTCAAAAAGGGGTCAAAATAGACTCGCAAACAAAACGGAGGAACGCAAAGGAGGGAAAGTATTGCAAAAAGAATTATTATAAGCTATTATTTTATTTCATGATATGGTATTTTCACGTTATATCGTGAAATTATCATGTTATTTCGTGATAAGAAATTATCTGTAACTGTAACACTAGTACATTAATAATCAGCAGGTTATAAATGTAGATAACTGATTATCTTCACTGCACCCGTGAAACAGATCAAGGGAGAAAATGCTCCTTTCCCTCCGAGCTTCTTGTCTTATTGCGCATAAAACATGTTCACTGGAATTACAGAAATTGTGAGCACGAATTACAGAAATCGTTCACTCGAATTACAGAAATCGTGAGCACGAATTAAAGAAATCGTGAGCACAAATTGCAAATCGTTCACTCGAATTAAAGAAAACGTGAGCACGAACTGCTATATCGTTCACTCGATTTAATATTTTTTTTTTATCCACGGCCCCTCCCAGGCTCCGTAAACCTGAGTATGCCCATAGTTTTGTAAAATCAGAAACTAAATGAGGGGAAACTACGACATTGTGCAGTTTTAAAATTGCAGTTATAGTATCACTGCATATACCGCAGTAGCCTATACCTGTATTAGTGCTGTAAGTGCATTGTTTTGGATAAATTAGAACTGCTACAAGAATACTGCACTTAAATGCAGAATGCAATATGAGCAAGCAAACATCCAAGTTCAGTCCTGCAGAAAAAGACAGCAGCTACCTGTTCTGCTATTCTGCCACTAGAGGGCGCTAGAATACCAGTAAAGGGTGCAACATATCTAAGGCTGTTTGCTTTTTTTACTCTGATTCTAGTGAAAACAAATAGCAAAAGTATTGGCTCGTGTTTTTTATTGATCCTTAAACCCCTCTACATCACATATTCAAAATCTACCTTCATCAATGAAGTAGAACAGACTTTTTGAAGGTGAAGGTAGATGAAGGTAGATTTTGAATATGTGATACAATGGGGTTTAAGGATCAATACAAGGAACCATTACTATTGCTATTTGTTTTTGTTGCACCTTTTTTTAGCTTGATTGACTGGACTATTAGTGATCTGAGTTAGTCTCATTTTAGGCTATATGGGCTATAGTGAGAAGTTGATTGATGATACTTGATTGTGTTTGTCTTAATTAATTTAGTCACTGTGTGCATTGTTTAATTATTATAAGCACTTAGTCTCAGTTCATAAAGATAATGCTATCATACTACACCCCTTCTTTGATTCCTTTGTGTGTACATACAATCTGCAAAACATTCAATGCTGGAAAAACTGAAGAAAAAAATGGGCATTACTGTGAGTGATGATGAGAACAATAACCAGGAGACATCTACCAAAAGACAGAAAAGACATTATGCAAAATGCAACAAATTTGCAGAAAAAAAGACAAACAAAGTGGAGTTGGGATGGATTCAAGGACCCTTGATGTACCCAAAGAATCAAAGAAGGCGGATATACTGCAGTATGCCAAGGATATTTTCTTCCCAAATGGAAAAAATAAGCTAGGAAAGTTTGACACATTTAGCTATGACATAGTAGATTATCAGGAAGAAGCTATTTTTGATGATGCTATTACAGTTGGGGAACTCTACAGCGTACTAAGAATGGGAGTGTTGAGATTCTACCTGTGCACAAAGGTTCCAAAAGATGAGGATGCTGAAGAAAGTGTCGCGGAAGAATCAACAATTAACCAACAAATATAGAATAGCATGCATGAAGAGGTCGAGCAGCCTCTTCAAACTGTCGATACAGAACCATTTCTAGACACATCTGAGGTGATGATTGGCCCTTTTCTCGGAGAACCCACGGCTGGCCAACTGGAGGACACGTTGTTATATCAACCTGACCTGCAGGTCAATGAGGACACTGACATCATATCAGTCCTATTCCCCAGTGCAAGCTCAGCACTCATCATTCCAGACACAGCAAGTGACAACTCATCCAACATGTCTCACTCCACAAGTGCAGCAAACATTGCTCCTGAGTCAGCAGCTATAGATGATGTAGCAGGTACCTCTACAAATTCATCTGTGAATATAACAGTTAAACTACACAGGGTCAATCTTCTGGAAGAGATGATAGCCCAATTCAAGGATTCAGCACTTCTCAAGCACTCCCTTCGATACACTTTCATTGATGAAATAGGAGCCGACCACAATGGTGTTTCAAGGGACGTGTATGCTGCATTTTGGACACAACTTCTGGATCACACAGCTGAAGGGGAGGACCTGAGAGTTCCATCTCTGTGTCCTAAATGGCAAGAGAAAGAATGGAAATCCATTGGCCGAATCCTCCTCAAAGGATTTCAAGACCATGGCTATTTTCCCTGTCGCTTATCCCCCGCTTTCGCAGTTTCACTCATTTTTGGTGAGAATGAGGTCTCGGATGATGTGCTTTTTGAAAGTCTTCTTCGGTTTGTTAGTCAATCAGATAGGAAGTTAATCACTACTGCCTTAAAAGAAGATCTTTCAGAGGACGACCATGATGAGCTGATTGATCTGCTGGACCGCTTGGATGTGACAGCCCTTCCAACACGAAACAATTTGAAAGGCATCCTTCTAAAGGTAGCACACAAACAGCTGATCCAAAAGCCAAGATATGCATGCGAGAAGATGTCCTTAATTGCTGGTGCCTCCCTGAAAGAAGCTTTCGTGAACACACAACATGTTCTGCTTATGTACGAAGACAAAAAGCCAACAACCAAAAAGCTTTTGAAATTACTAGAAGCTTCTCCTTCCACTCAAGCAGAAAACCAGAGTTTTCGTTTCCTGAAACAGTACATCAGGGGATTTGATGATATTGGTCTGAGAAGGATGCTAAGGTTCATGACAGGGTCTGATGTTGTCTGCGTTGACAAGATTGACATCATGTTTACATCTGCTGATGGACTTGCACGCCGGCTTGTAGCACACACCTGTGGCCCAGTTCTGGAACTGCCATGGACATATGCCTCCTATCCTGAACTACGCACTGAATTTGACGGCATACTGATCAATAATACCTCGTATGAATTTAGCATTATGTAAGTTTACTATGATATAGTTATCTCAACCGATAGTAGCAGAAGCAGGAGGTATTCGGGTATGTATGTTTGAACATCTGAACAGAAATGGTTTAAAAGTTAACAGTTCTTTCAGCATTTACTGTATTATTTGTTTTTAAACTCTGTAACTCGTTTTACCTGTTATAGTGATGCCAGTTATAAAGTGTCTTATCGCCTTGAGAGCTGTTGTTGAACACATTTTTAGACACTGGAGCAGAGCATTTTATAATCTGTCAAATTTAAACAAAGCAAGCCTGTTGTCTTATGTTCATGAGTTTGAAAGTACAGTCGGCTCAAGACATTAACTGAATTCTTTACTGTTGATAGGTTCCACAGAGCACAATGTGCCTAAGTCCTGTTATGTCTTCACATAGTGATTGTCTTCACCTGACAACTTGTATGTAATATGTAATGCATTTTGAGCTCAGATGGGAGAGCATTGTGGCACTATAATGGTTCATCTACTGTATGTTACTACAAAAGTAAATTGGACTGACTTATACACACTTGTAAGTCTATTTTTTTCATTGATTACTGACAGACCCTAATACTATATGCTGAGAAACACAACAGCTTTTTGTGTCTAGGTTTATTTCACTTTTATGAAAACAAAAGTGATGAGGTTGACGGAAGCAAACACAAGAATAAACCTCCATGTTATGTTGATGCGTACCCCCTTGTGCTGAGAAACATAACCACTCCTTGATTCTACACTACCATGTTAAACAATGCCCTATCACCTATACATTTGACTATTTACCTGTCTAACAACACTTATTTCTTATAGGTATTCAGGTCACAGCACTGCATGCCCACTACATCGTATGCAACAGTATTTAATACTAGAGTCATGTCGAGTTTTTTAACTGCAGATTTAGGGCAGGAATTCATGAAAGAATTGATAAAAAGTAAAGAACAAAACAAAAGCATGATCATTGTGATTTAGATGTTCACCATTCATTATTCTTAGCACTAAAGATACAGCTATCATGGGATAATGTCCAAGTCTTTAAGGATGCATGCTCTCAGGAAAAGATACAGCTCTATAGCTTCATCAGCTGTGGTAGGTGAGTGTAAGAAGTTCTCTGCCATTATAACGTGATAATTTCTTATCTCAGAATAACGTGATAGTTGCATATCTCAGAATAACGTGATAATTTCTTATCTCAGAATAACGTGATAGTTGCATATCTCAGAATAACATGAAAGTTGCATATCATGAAATAACATGATAGTTCCTTATCTCGGAATAACGTGATAATTTCATATCACGAAATAACGTGATAATTTCTTGTTATAACGTGAAAATACCACATAATGAAATAACATGATAATTCCATATCATGAAATAACGTGATAAGTATCACGTTATAACATGGTAAATATCACGTTATAACATAAAACTTTTCACGTAATTACATGATACTGAGCCAAATATATATTAGGGCTTGGCAGCTCTGAGTTTCCGTAGTTTTAGGTCTTAAGGTGAGATGTTTTTAGTTCAAATTAACGCTTGGAAGCATTTTATCGCTCTTAGGAGTGAGAGAGGAGCTCAAAGCTATGCACAAAACGTTTTTCTCATATTAAACCGTCTGAAAACAGACTTTACTCCATTTAACTCACAAATTAACCCAAACACTTAAGAAATTATCAGATCAAGATGTTAGTGCATTTTACGTAGTTATAATGTGTTTTGGGGCTTAAAAACTCATTTCTGATCGAGAGAGATGTTTTCAGTTCAAATCAACGCTTGGAGCTCTAAGGAGTGAGAGAGGAGCTCAAAACTATACACAAAATGCTTTTCTCATCTTAAACAGTCTGAAAACAGACTTTACTACATTTAACTCACAAATTAACCCAAACACTTAAGAAATGATCAAATCAAGATGTTAGTGCATTTTACGTACACTGTAAAAAATTTCCTTGTAAAATTACAGTAAAATACTGGCAGCAGGGCTTCCAGCTCTTTACTGTAATTTTTACGGTTTCTGTCCTGTATTCTGAATTACAGTTTCTTACTTTTTTATTTAAAACATGAAAATATTGTGAATTTGACAAAATACAGTAAAATACTGGCAGCAGGGTTTCCAGCTCTTTACCGTAATTTTTACGGTTTCTGTCCTGTATTCTGATTTGCAGTTTCTTCCTGTTTTATTCTAAACATGCAAAGACCGTGAATTTGACAAAATACAGTAAAATACTGGCAGCAAGGCTACCAGCTTTTTACCGTAATTTTTTACGTTTTTTTGTGCTGTATTACAAATTAAGCTAAATTGAATAAACACAAAAACAACATTAAATATGTTATAGTACATTTTTATTAAACAAAATGGCAATATAATAACAATCTCAGAGCAGATACACTCAGTGAGTTATATGAACAATCTGGCCATCAAACCCTCTCAAAACCCTTCTCAAGCTCACAAAAAGTAAGACCAAAAAAATTAGTTGTTTTCTGGTAGAGGTCAGCTAAAATAAACTAAAATGTTTCTTTGAAAACAAAAATGCAAAAAAATAAAATAAAAAATCATTATTACTATCAGAGAGAGCATAATGTGAGTGTGTGAACATTTAAATGAAGTCCCACTGAAAGTCCATGAGATTTTTTAGGAGTGTGGAGACACGAGGATTGACTGCCTGAGATTTCTTGTAGACGATTTTGCCTGTCTTCTTTGAGACCACCTTGCCCCGGATCGTCTTTGAACCCCTCTCCCAATGAAGCGTCTGGAGAGCAGTATAAAATAGCAATCAGTTGGTGACTTTTAGAGTGATTCAGGAAATTAAGCATGCACAAGATGAAAATGACAGATTGACAAACAATTTGTCTTACCTCTAAATGAACTCCAAAGTACAAGAGGCCTCCTCCTGGTACTGCAAATTGAACACGTAGTACATGGCCCGGGGTATGAGTTGTCACCCGGGGTATGTTTCCCAAAAGCGTAGTTGCTAACTACGTTAGCAACTTACATAGTCTGGACGATGCAGCTGCGACGCAGGTGTTTCCCAAAAGCGTAGCTGGAACTATGTTAACAACTACCGTGATTCAGCTGCGTCGTTCCAACTACAGCTTTAGACCTGTCGTTAGGAACTTAGTTCCTGGAGATTAGCGTAGAGTAAAGCTGATTTATCACATTAATATTGCTGCACGAGGATTTAAGATGTCAAGTGTACCTTTTTTTAATGTTTGTGTTAATTAAATTAATTGAGCCACTTCACTTTTACCAATGTGCGCCAGGGAAAATAATAAAATTCAATCCTCACATGTATTTTGAAAATGTAAGTTAATTGCGCATTTTTTAAATGTTTGTCTTTAACATTTAGCTTTAATTGGCAAACAGGAATTCAGTGTAGTGAAAAAGTGCACTGAAGTGCTCTTTAGCTAAAATGGCTAAAATAACAACACCGGCGCTGACGAGAGCGGCAGCCTTCCAGCAGCTCCGTGTAGCGTTTCACCTTAAGTGAACTTTTTTTTTCACTGTTTACTTTCTTTTTTTCGTCTCTTACTACGCTGTAGTGTGTGTTAATATGTATCCCATGGATACGGATAGCCAAACTCTGCACATGGGCTGCAGAAACTTTGTTTTGCGCCGGCGCGAGGCACCCCATTCCGACGGAGCTTAAGCAACGCTCCAGGGGCTGTAAAGCCGGAGCTAAGCTAAAGGCTAAACAACGGGAAAACCGCTGGAGATACAAGCCCTGTATTCCAGCAGTGGTGATGGGGAACGAGCGGACGCGGAGGCTGCGTGTGACGTCATACACGCGACCATCGCTAGGCTCCAGACACAACACCCGGATGCTTTTGTCGCTCTGTCTGGTGACTTCAACCACGTCACGCTGGACTCCACACTGACTTCTTTCACCCAGTATGTGGACTGTCCCATCAGAAAAAACAGGACAATTGACCTCCTGTATGCTAACATCAGTGATGCATACACCGCCATCCCACTGCCCCCACTTGGAAAATCTGACCACAACCTGGTTTACCTGCAGCCTCAGTACAAACCCTGTGTGATGAGGCAACCAACCACAACACGCTCCTTCAGGAAGTGGTCTCAGGAGGCAGAGGAGACCCTGAAGGACTGCTTTGCATCCACAGATTGGAGTGTTCTGCAGGACTCTCACGGTGAGGACATTGAGGGGGTAACAGACTGCACAACTGACTATCTGAACTTTTGCATGGACAATGTGGGTCCTGTAAGAACTGTTCACTGCTTTGCTAATAACAACCCCTGGATTACAAGTGACGTAAAGGACCTCTTAAACAAAAAGAAGAGGGCCTTTAAAGACAAGAACCAGGAGGAGTTGAAGAACATCCAGCGTGAACTCACATCCTGCTTAAAGGAGGCTAAGGAGACCTACAGGAAGAAGGTTGAGCAGAAGTTACAAGTTAACAACATGAAGGAGGTCTGGGACGGTATGAGGACAATCACAGGGTGCAAGCCTGTGATTGTCCTCATAATGCAACAGTGATAATGCAACAGCTGGTGGTGTGGAGAGAGCGAACAAACTCATTCTCTTCTATAACCGGTTTGATTGCCCTGTTTTATCCTCACCTGCTTCTGTCTGTCCTGCTATCTCAGCAACCTCAGCCTCTGCGATAATGCAACAGCTGGTGGTGTGGAGAGAGCGAACAAACTCATTCTCTTCTATAACCGGTTTGATTGCCCTGTTTTATCCTCACCTGCTTCTGTCTGTCCTGCTTTCTCAGCAACCTCAGCCTCTGCCCCACTGGACACCTCCCTACCTCTTCTGAGTGCTGCTCAGGTCTCCCTCCCACAGACTGTCAGCACATCCAGTCTGCCACCCCCCACCTCCACCCTCCACCTCTGTGCAGACCAGGTCACAGGGGCGCTGAGGAGACTCCGCTCAAGGAAATCAGCTGGACCTGACGAGGTGAGCCCAAGACTTCTCAAGGCTTGCGCCTTTGAACTTGGATTACCCCTGTCGAACATCTTCAACATGAGCCTGCAGTTGGGGAGGGTTCCAACGCTGTGGAAAACCTCATGCCTGGTCCCTGTTCCCAAGAAACCTCGTCCCAGTGAGCTCAATGACTTCAGGCCAGTAGCTTTGTCCTCCCACATTATGAAGACCATGGAAAAGACCAGTGCTTCTCCCACTCCTCAGACCCCAGGTACAGCATGCACTGGACCCTCTCCAGTTTGCATATCGCAAGAAGATTGGTGTTGAGGATGCCATCATCTACCTCCTCCACCGAACCTACTCTCATCTGGACAAGGGCAGTAGTGCTGTGAGAATCATGTTTTTTGATTTCTCCAGTGCTTTTAACACCATCCAGCCTCCACTTCTCAGAGACAAGCTGGTGAAGATGCATGTGGATCCTCACCTGGTGTCCTGGATCACAGACTACCTCACCTGCAGGCCACAGTATGTGAGGCTCACTGACGGCACATCGGAGACTGTGGTCATTAGCACTGGAGCACCACAGGGGACTGTGCTCTCCCCCTTCCTCTTCACTCTCTACACATCAGACTTCCAGTACAACTCTGAGATGTGCCATCTGCAGAAATTCTCGGATGACACTGCCATCGTTGGGTGTGTGAAGGGTGGTCAGGAAGAGGAGTACAGGAGACAGGTGGATGACTTTGTTGCTTGGTGCCGACTGAACCAACTGCAGTTAAACATATCCAAGACCAAGGAGATGGTGGTTGACTTTCGTAGGTCTGGACTACCCTTGCAGCCAGTCTCCATCGAGGGGGTTGATGTGGAGACAGTAAAGACCTACAAGTACCTTGGTCTGCAGCTGGACAACAAACTGGACTGGTCAACAAATACAGACACCCTGTACAGGAAGGGACAGAGCCGGCTCTATTTCCTGAGGAGACTGCGGTCCTTTAACATCTGTAAGAAGCTTCTGCAGATGTTCTACCAATCAATCGTGGCCAGCATTCTCTTCTACGCTGTGGTGTGCTGGGGAGGCAACATGAAGAGGAGAGATGCATCACGGTTGGACAAGCTGCTCAGGAGGGCCGGGGCAGTGGTTGGAATGGAGCTGGACTCTCTGGTTACAATAGCTGAGAGAAGGACTTTGGATAAACTGCTTTCTATCATGAACAATGATAGTCACCCACTTCACACCACCATCATGAAGCAGAGGAGTGTGTTCAGTGGCAGACTGCTGTCACAGAGCTGCACAACAGACAGACTCAGAAAATCCTTCATTCCGAGAGCCATCAGACTCTTTAACTCCTCTCATCGGGGACGGGATGCTGAGTTTAATCCAGTCACACCACATGGACATTATTACTCCACCACTTAATTATTTACATTAACACTTCCCCAACCTCACTTACGTTCAAGTACATTTTACTCATGAGTGGGTATTCACATATTCACAATCTCCTTTTAGAACTATATTTGTTACAGATGCATATAATATATATATATATATTATATTTCTGTGTCACATCAGCCACTTTCATAATCAATGTCATTGCACACTGCACTTTGCTCTGTTAATTATTTAATGAACATCAGCAACATCTACTGCACTGCTCTGTTTACAGATATGTATCTTACCTTGTATAGTACGTTTTTGTATAGCCTTATATATATATATATATATACCGTATTTTTCGGACTATAAGGCGCACTTAAAAACTTTTAATTTTCACAAAAAATTGACAGTGTGTCTTATAATACGGTGCGCCTTTTGTATGGATTTTACTCGTCAGGTTGTAAGGAGCAGTAAACACACACTCCGTGCAGCGTTATAGAGAGTTTCAGTGCTATACAGAGTCCAGAGCCGTGCAGCTCCGAGGCTGAGCAGCAATAGCATTAGCTAGATGCTAACCGCTAAGCTAGCTAGCTTATTCACTGAGATCAGTATTATCTAAATTTTACTCGTCAGGTTGTAAGGAGCAGTAAACACACACTCCGTGCAGCGTTATACAGAGTTTCAGTGCTATACAGAGTCCAGAGCCGTGCAGCTCCGAGGCTGGAGCAGCAAATAGCATTAGCTAGCTTATTCACTGTTCAGAGATCAGTATTATCTAAATTTTACCCGTCAGGTGTAAGGAGCAGTAAACACACACTCCGTGCAGAGCAGCAATAGCATTAGCTAGATGCTAACCGCTTAGCTAGCTAGCTTTTTCACTGTTCAGAGATCAGTATTTTCTAAATTTAGCACTTTTAATGCTCCTGGAGCAGTATTATTAGAGTTAGATGCTAATCGCTAAGCGTTCACCGTTCAGAGGTGAGTTATCGGCCTGTAAGTCTGTGCTGCTTTGCCTGGCTAGCATTAGCTAGATGCTAAGCGCTAACTCTCTCAGAGGTGAGTTTTATCAGCCTGTAATCTGCTTGTTTACCGTGTTAAAACAAGCTACGGGGGACGAATCGCTAGCTAATATCTCACTGTCTTACCAGAACACGCAGGATTACTCAGTGTAACGCTGTCGTTTAAGTTTGGGTTAACTTTACTAGTTTAGGTGACTAGCTAGCGTGCTAGCGGATAGCTATGCTAACGCTGGTGCAGCAAGCCTTAGTGGACATCTGGAAATCTAAGCTTACTGTAAATAAACTGAAGCACGTTACTCACCCAAATAAACAGTTTTCAGGAGAGGAATCTGTGTAGATTAATATCCAGCACTCGTTTGACTTTGAAAGAGCTAGATTTATATATACTGAGACGCTCCACCGGCAAGCGACCACCCCCGGTGGGGGAAGGGAAACATGGCGCCACCCCTGTTCACTTTGATATAGGCACCCTTTCTAGTGTCACTTAACGCGCCTTATAATGCGATGCGCCCTATGTATGGAAAAATAGCAGAAAATAGGCGTTCTTTGATAGTGCGTCTTATAATACGGTGCGCCTTATAGTCCGAAAAATACGGTATATATTTCTTCTTCTTTTTCTCTATTCTTCTGTTTTAATTTATGTTTGAATCTGTTTCTTATTGTATTGTGTTGTTGCTGCTGGATGCCTAAATTTCCTTCGGGATAAATAAAGTATCTATCTATCTATCTATCTATCTATCTATCTATCTATCTATCTATCTATCTATCTATCTATCTATCTATCTATCTATCTATGTATTTTACAGTCTTGGAAAGATGTATGTCAATTATTCAAGCAGGTATCTCTTGAGTAAAGATAACTTGTACTGTGCACATTTATGAATTAGTTAATAATTATTTTTTTAATCCCACTGTGCTTTGTAGGCTACATTAATATATATGTAAAAAATAATAACATTAATTGCCATTATGAAAAAAAAAACCATTAAGAGAATAAAACCACGACTGGGATTCGAACTAGGCTTAATTCCATCCGATGTTCTGTCGAGTTTTGCTACCCTGTCAAACCGTACTATAGTGCATATTTAAATTTTAAATATAAAATTGCTAGAAAAAGCCCCATATTTAAACATGCTTTAGGTAGAATATTTGGACAGCCTGAATTAAAATATCAGGAGACAGTTTAGGGTTATTAGAGGTGATTATAACCCTTATTTTTTTTGTATTATTGCTCACTTATTATTACTTTAATTATTATTAGCTGTCATTTATTTGTAATACTCAGAAATAATGTCAAGGGGTTTCTGGTTGTTTAATGCACCAAAAAAAAAAAAAAATTACTATAAAAAACAATAAATAAATAAAAAATGTTTCCACGCATGGGCACTTGTATTAAGAAGCACATCTCTATGGGTTGCACAATTCGACAGAACGCAGCGCGCTGCCCGGTTGTAGGCGCACTGCTGAGTAACACACATTTCTCAGGTCTCATTTTAATAAGACTCAGGTCTCATTTTAATAAGACTCATTCAGAATGGTGATTATTTAAAAAAAATATATATTGCAATAGCAAATATGTGTATGTTTTTTTAAGTAACACTCTCTGTTACAATTAATAATTAAGCTATGTAATATATAGCAATTATTGTGTACATTTTACTTGCAGTTCATTGTTATTTTATTAATAGTATTGTTGTCCATTATGTTGTGGTGATAATTACAATATAAATATCCTAAATGATACATAAGTAGCATATTTTTGGCAAAATATTTTAAAGATTGTGAGTTTTGCACGTTTTCTGCTGGGAAAGTCTGGCCAAACACGTCTGGAAACACCTTAGTTAAGGCCACGGTGGTTCAAACCAACATAGTTCAGACTCCTGTGGTACCAACAAAGTACGATGGTTTCGGGAAACGGTTGTACTTCAGATGTTAGTTAGTTTAACGATGCATCGTACCACGTTGGTTCAATGCTAGGCTCCGTCGTTGTACGGGAAACGCACCCCCGGTCAAGAATGTAGGTAGGATGCCCTCACAAATGACACGACCCTCAAGACTAAGCTCCTTTCCTTGTTTGTATTTGCCAATAGTGGCATTTCCTTTGTTCTCCTTCCCGCCTTTTTTCTATACCTCTTTTAAGATAATTTATTTTTCCACCTGTTTTCCAGTCAAACAAGTTCCACAAGCACACACTTTTATGTCACTAAAAGTGCAATATAAATAATAGTAAAGCACATTCAAAATCATTAATCAAATAAACAACTAAATATAAACATATCTGCATAAACAAATATAAATAAAATATCCAACACTTCCCTCTCCCGTAACATTTACACCACATTTTGTATTTAAATAAAATGAGTAAACCTAATTTTTTCTTCAGTTTTGATTAATTTGGTAATTTACACACACAGCTTGTCTCCTGTAGATAATTTATTTTTAATTATTTAAACACACAACTACTGGATTACTGGCATATTTAGTATTAAAAATCAGCAAAAAATACTTAATGTAATTCCAGTGAGTAATTATAATTTTCCAGAATGTTAGGAGTGATTTACTTTTACTCTTATACCTTTATTGGCATACACATAGCAACTTTTTGCACTGGAATAGAACTAATTTGCACTGGAATAGAACTTCACCAATCTTAATTAATCCCGCAAACCCTTAATTTGTTTTTTAGTCCTACTAAATCTGTACTTAGTATACAGTTTATTAGGACTAACCAATCTGTACATGTTGACTATTTTATCTAGTATAACAATAGTATTGGTGCACATGGTTAAAAGTCATTATTATGTTTACATTAATCCTCGGCCGGGCATTGCCATTTTAATGACGCAGTGACATACTAGTGATATACCATGGCACCCACACGAAAAATACTACTTTAGAAGACTGTATGACCAGGCTGAATCTTAGCTTGCTAAAGTATTGATAAAAGAAGTGCAGTTAGTGTAAATTATTTTCCTTAATGTTGTTTTAAAATTAGTCAAACTAGCTACCTGGTAGCTATAAAGCTATGTAGAACTTAATGAACTAAGACACATCATCGCTAGCCAGATTCATCCTTCATGACGTAAACATTATGATATTATAAAAATGACCTTCAGACATTACAAGCTATCATATATTATTGTTGCTTACAAACATCTCTTTCCTTAGTCTTCTCCCACGACATACCAAAACAGTATCTGTATATTACATGTTACATTCCAAGCCCCTTAATTGGCTGCGCACCTCTAAAACCATGGCACGTCTAGAACTGCAGGTCTAAAACCGCAGGTCTAGATAGGTCTGCGGTGGCTCTCCGGCTGGGCAATTGGATACATCTCCTGAGGATGGCTCTGGGAAAATACTATTTTTTACTGTAAAATGTTTTACTTGTGCCATATGCCGGCAAAATACGGTAATACTGTGAATAAAGCGTTACTATTGAAAGTATTACCGTATTTTAAGAAAAACAGTATTGTACTGTGGCAATTTGGCTGTATTTTACAGCAATTTTTAGCAGTGTAGTTATAATGTGTTTTAGGGCTTAAAAACTCATTTCTGATCGGGAGAGATGATTTCAGTTCAAAACAACGTTCAAATGAACGCTTGGAGCATTTTATCGCTCTAAGGAGTGAGAGAGGAGCTCAAAACTATGCACAAAACGCTTTTCTCATCTTAAACCGTCAGAAAACAAACTTTACTACATTTAACTCACAAATTAACCCAAACATTTAAGAAAACAGACTTTACTGCATTTAACGCACAAATTAACTCAAACACGTAAGAAATGATCAGATCAAGATGTTAGTACATTTTACGTAGTTATAATGTGTTTTAGGGCTAAAAACTCATTTCTGATCGAGAGAGGTGTTTTTAGTTCAAATGAACGCTTGGAGCATTTTATCGCTCTAAGGAGTGAGAGAAGAGCTCAAAACTATGCATAAAACGCTTTTCTCATCTTAAACCGTCTGAAAACAGACTTTACTACATTTAACTCACAAATTAACCCAAACATTTAAGAAAACAGACTTTACTACATTTAACTCACAAATTAACCCAAACATTTAAGAAAACAGACTTTACTACATTTAACTCACAAATTAACTCAAACACTTAAGAAATGATCAGATCAAGATGTTAGTACATTTTACGCAGTAATAATGTGTTTTAGGGCTTAAAAACTCATTTTTGATCGAAAGAGATGTTTTCAGTTCAAATGAACGCTTGGAGCATTTTATCGCTCTAAGGAGAGAGAGGAGCATAAATGCATAAAACGCTTTTCTCATCTCAAGCCGTCTGAAAACAGACTTTACTACATTTAACTTACAAATTAACCCAAACACTTAAGAAATTAATAAAATCAAGATGTTAGCGTATATTTTACACTTTTAGGTCTTAAAAACTCATTTCTGATCGAAAAAGATGTTTTCAGTTCAAAACAACACTTGAAGCAGTTTATCGCTGTTAGGACTGAGAGAGGAGCTCAAAACTAAACGCAAACGACTTTTCTCAGCTTAAACGGTCTGAAAACACACTTTACTACATTCAACACACAGGTGAACCAAAACAACTAAGAAAAGTTTATTACACGCTGTTAGTGCATATTACACAGCTAAAACGTGTTTTCCTTCGTAAAAAAAACATTTTTGATCGAAAAAGATGTTTTCAGTTCAAAACAACACTTGAAGCAGTTTATCGCTGTTAAGAGTGAGAGTGGAGCTCAAACGGCTTTTCTCAGCTTTAACCGTCTGAAAACACACTTTACTACATTTAACACACGGGGGAACCTAACCACTTCAGAAACGATGTAAGTGCATTTTGCACAGTTAAAACGTGTTTTCCTTCGTAAAAACTCATTTCTGATCGAAAAAGATGCTTTTACTTCAAAACAACACTTGAAGCGGTTTATCGCTGTTCGGACTGAGAGAGGAGCTCAAAACTAAACGCAAACGGCTTTTCTCAGCTTAAACCGTCTGAAAACACACTTTACTACAGTTTACACACGGGTGGACCTAATTTTGGGACCCAAAAAAAACTTTGACCCAAAAAAACTTCAGAAAAAATTTTGACCCAAAAAAACTTTGAAAAATTTTGGGACCCAAAACAATCTTCGAAAAAATTTGGGACCCAAAAAAAATTTGACCCAAAAACACTTCGAAAATCTTTGGGACCCAAAACAATCTTCGAAAAAATTTGGGACCCAAAAAATCTGTCTACCAAATCTGAATATCTGAGTGGGTAAGGGTCTTTGGCACTGCTTCTAAACAGAGCGCCTGTATCGCACAACCTAGCCACTGAAAGCCTTTAATGATGGTCCAGTAACAAAGTGCGAGCATTACAGTTGTTTCCTGTATATTACCACTCGGATGCAACAACAGGTTGCAAAACAGAAACAAGTCTATTGTAGATATATAAGATGGAACTACACATGTGCCTGTCCGGGGGTGCGTTTCCCGTACAACGACGGAGCCTAGCATTAAACTAACGTGGTACGATGCATCGTTAAACTAACTAACATCTGAAGTACGACCGTTTCCCGAAACCATCGTACTTTGTTGGTACCACAGAAGTCTGAACTACGTTGGTTTGAACCACCGTGGTCTTACACTAAGGTGTTTCCAGATGTGTTCGGCCAGACTTTCCCAGCAGAAAACGTGCAAAACTCACAATCTTTAAAATATTTTGCCAAAAATATGTTACTTATGTTTAGGCTATTTATATTGTAATTATCACCACAACATAATGGACAACAATACTATTAATAAAATAACAATGAACTGCAAGTAAAATTTACACAATAATTGCTATATATTTATAGCTTAATTATTAATTGTAACAGACATTGTTACTTAAAAAAACATACACATATTTGCTATTGCAATATTTTTTTTATTAAATAATCACCATTCTGAATGAGTCTTATTAAAATGAGACCTGAGAAATGTGTGTTACTCAGTGGTTCAGCAGTGCGCCTACAACCGTGCAGCGCTCTGCGTTCTGTCGAATTGTGCAACCCATAGAGATGTGCTTCTTAACACCAGTGCCCATGCGTGGAAACATTTTTTATTTATTTATTGTTTTTTTATAGTAATTTTGTTTTTTTTGGTGCATTAAACAACCAGAAACCCCTTGACATTATTTCTGAGTATTACAAATAAATGACAGCTAATAATAATGAAAGTAATAATAAGTGAGCAATAATAAAAAAATAAGGGTTATAATCACCCCTAATAACCCTAAACTGTCTCCTGATATTTTGATTCAGGCTGTCCAAATATTCTACCTAAAGCATGTTTAAATATGGGGCTTTTTCTAACAATTTTATATTTAAAATTTAAATATGCACTAGGGTAGTACGCTTTGACAGGGTAGCAAAACATCGGATGGAAGCCTAGTTCGAATCCCAGTCGTGGTTTTATCCTCTTAATGTTTTTTTTCATAATGGCAATTAATGTTATTACTTTTTACATACATATTAATGTAGCCTACATATTTCTACTTATTTCCTGTAATATATTATTTAACAAACACTAATTGATAACATTTGTATAGGCCTAGAAACACACACGTTGTACTGGCTAAATGATACATTTTTTTTATTCACACTCTGTCTGGCCCTGTTACCTCCAGAGGATAATTAGGTAATTCAAAACACCTGCTTATTGCATGTCTCTATTTATTTTAAGACACTTTTTACTTTCTTGTTATGAATATATTATTAAAAGACACTTTCTTGTATGGATACATTTGTTTCACTGGGTACAAACAATGCAAATATACCCTCAAAGGTCCTTAGGGTACAGGTGTTTACGTTAAAGTCATTTTAGAGTATTACCCCAGTGACAGTTTAATAGCCTTATTCGGAGAGTGGGTTTAAAAAAAATTATTAACTATTATTAACTAATTCATAAATGTGCACAGCACAAGTTATCTTTACTCAATAGATGCCTGCTTGAAAAATTGACATCTTTCCAAGACTGTGAAATACATTTTAGC
Organism: Astyanax mexicanus; assembly: GCF_023375975.1. Taxonomy (NCBI): domain Eukaryota; kingdom Metazoa; phylum Chordata; class Actinopteri; order Characiformes; family Acestrorhamphidae; genus Astyanax; species Astyanax mexicanus. The sequence goes on from NC_064424.1 coordinate 37,581,651, forward strand.
TAAAGAGCACTTCAGTGCACTTTTTTCACTACACTGAATTCCTGTTTGCCAAATAAAGCTAAATGTTAAAGACAAACATTAAAAAATGGGCAATTAACTTACATTTTCAAAATACATTTAAGGACTGAATTTTATTATTTTCCCTGGGCGCACATGGGTAAAAGTGAAGTGGCTCAATTAATTTAATTAACACAAACATTAAAAAAAGGTACACTTGACATCTTAAATCCTCGTGCAGCAATATTAATGTGATAAATCAGCTTTTTTAATCCTACCGTCCATCGTCTGCACTAATCACCAGGAACTAAGCTCCTAACGACAGGTCTAGAGCTGTAGTTGGAACGACACAGCTGAACCACTGTAGTTGCGAACATTCGCTGGAACTAAGGTTCTGGGAAACACCTGAGTAGCTTAACTAAGGTTCGCACTATGTAAGTTACTAACGTGGTTACCTCCATAGTTCCAACTACGCTTTTGGTAAACACCTGCGTCGCAGCTGCATCGTCCAGACTATGTAAGTTGCTAACGTAGTTAGCAACTACGCTTTTGGGAAACGTACTCCAGATTGTTAAGACATTCTTAGGTGGAAAAGTCTATCTAAACGGGGAGAAAATGCATAAAGTATGCAAACAATGATGTCATCTTCTCTCAGCTTTAGAACAGCAATCAAAAAATTTTGACATGAAAAAACTTCGAAAAATTTTGAGACCCGAAAACATTTTGACCCAAACAATATCGAAAAATTTCGGGACTCAAAAAAATCTTCCAAAAATTTTGAGACCCAAAAAATTTTGACCCAAAAAAACTTCAAAAAAGTTTGGGACCCAAAAAAAATTCAAAAAATTTTGGGACCAAAAAAAATCATAGAAAAATTTTGGGACCCAAAAAACTTTGAACAATTTTGAGCCCAAAAAAATGTTGAGACCCGAAAAAATGTAGAAAAATATTTAGACCCAAAAGATTTTGACACAAAAAATCTCAGAATAGACAACAGAGGTTTTTGCACTAATACCAATAATACCAGAACAGTGAACAATTCAATGGGCTGTATGGGTGTGATTTTTGCTATCACACATGTGAAGGACCCTATCCTTTCAGAAGACCAGAACGTGTTCTCAGGCAAAATCTGAGGCATCTGAGACAAAACAGTATGACCACCAGCTACTCCAGAACAGCCAGTCATGGGTGTAAAAGGCCAATGCTGTGCCTACTCGAGTAGATGCTGTTCTTACTCCAGTGTTTCTAATTTGGCTAAATTAGAGTAGATGCTGTTCCTACTCCTGTGTTTTGAATTAGGCTAAATAAGAGTAGATGCTGTGCCTACTCCGGGGGTTATATAAGAGTAGATGCTGTACCTACTCCAGTGTTATATAATTTTGTTAAAAAGAGTAGATGCTGTTCCTACTCCAGTGTTATATAATTTTGTTAAATAAGAGTAGACTGTTCCTACTCCAGTGTTATATAATTTTGTTAAAAAGAGTAGATGCTGTTCCTACTCCAGTGTTATATAATTTTGTTAAAAAGAGTAGATGCTGTTCCTACTCCAGTGTTATATAATTTTGTTAAATAAGAGTAGATGCTGTGTCTACTCCAGTGGTTATTGTTTGATTTCGTAAGACGGATGCGGTTATGATTCTCATTCTTGTGTATTTTTAATTGTATAGAGCAAAGGCAGTGTCTGCTAATAGGGTTGTATTGTATGATTTTGTAAAACACGCACGGTTTTGCCAGTCCTGTATATTTTCATTTGTACTGTGTGAGACAGAGTGAGTGAAACGTATGTGTGTGTGTGTTGGAGTGTGTGTTAAACTGTGTGTGAGCGGTGTGATTGGTTGAGTGTACGAAATCTTGTGTGACAACAAAATAGGAATGGATGAGTCCCACTGCAGGGGAGGAGTCCAAGGTGAAGTAGGTGGGTGGCGTTGGTCCAGCCCACTGATTTGGCTTTAGACTGAGAGGTTGGTTTTATTTGTGAATTAATGCTTGTGAGAAAATAGAACATAGAAAATAGAAACATAGAAAATAGAACATCAGTTCAGTAGGGAAATAGAGTAATACACAGTGAAAATGGGGGACAGAGGTAAACAGGAGGAAAATGTTTATATACGGGTGTCTAAGTGAGAAGATAGAGAATGTAATAAACAGATTATGGGGTGGTAAGCAGGACAAAGCAACTAAGAAAGGGGGAGGCAGAATTGAGGAAAATAATTAGCTTAATTTTGGGTATTGGACTATATCTTGGGGGCCCTAACCTAACAGGGACATATGTCTAACTCTATATTCTATAAGCAAATCTAATAATGAAAATAATGAATGTGTGTGGCTGTGTCGGAATCGTTTCCTATTGCAGAAATACTAAGCAATTTGGGTAGGCCATTTTTGCAGTGCTTTGTAAAAAAATTTTGGGACCCGAAAAAAATTTGACCTCAAAAAATCTTCGAAAAATTTTGAGACCCAAAAAATTTTGACCCAAAAAAACTTCAAAAAATTTTGTGACCCAAATCCTTTCAGAAGACCAGAACTTTTAATGTACACCTGCTGACACACATTGCAGTTAGCCTTAGGAAATGGGGTCCTTTGTGGGCAACTTCCACATTTTCTTCTGAGTTATTAAATGGCACTCTTGTGAAGTACTTCAATGGAACTACACATGTGCCTGTTCAGTTTGTAAAGACATTCTTAGGTGGAAAAGTCTATCTAAACGGGGAGAAAAGTGCATAAACAATGCAAACAATAATATCAAAGATCTCTTCTCTCAACATTTTCACCCAAAAAAACTTTGAAAAATTTTGGGACCAAAAACAAATTTGAGACCCGAAAAAAGTTTCAAAAAATTTTGGGCCCAAAAAAATTTTGACCCAAAAAAACTTCAGAAAATGTTGGGACTCAAAAAAATCTTCGAAAAAATTGGGACCCAAAAAAACTGGGAAACATTTTGGGCCCAAAAAGACTTGGAAAATTTTTGAACCCAAAAAATTTTGACACAAAAAACTCAGAATAGACTTTTTTGAAGAATTTTTTGTGTCAAAATTGGTTTTGGGACCCAAAATTTTTCGAAGTTTTTTTTTGGGTCAAATGTTTTTGGGTCCAAAATTTTTTTGGGTCAAAAATTTTTTTGAGCCCTAATTTTTTTGGGTACCAAAGCTTTTCGAAGTTTTTTTTTGTCTCAAAATTTTTTGAAGTTTTTTGTGTCAAAATTATTCGATGTTTTTTTTCAGGTCCCAAATTTTTTTGAAGATTTTTTTGGCGTCAAAATTTTTTGGGTTCCAAAATTTTTCCACGTTTTTTTTGGGTCCCAAAATTTTTCGAAGTATTTGTTTGGTCTCAAAATGTTTCGAAGATTTTTTTGGGTCAAAATTTTTTTGTGTCTCAAAATTTTCCGAAGTTTTTTTAGCCAAAAATTTTTGAAATTTTTTTGTGTCAAAATTTTTTCAAAGTTTTATTTGGGTCAAAATTTTTTTGGTGCCAAAATTTTTCGAAGTTTTATTGTGTCAAAATTTTTTGGGTCCCAAAATTTATCGAACATTTTTGGACATCAAAATTTTTTTAGGTCAAAATTTTTTTGGGTCCCAACATTTTTCTAAGATATTTTTGGGTCCCGAAATTTTTCAATGTTTTTTTGGGTAAAATTTTTTTTGGGTCTCAAAAATTTTAGAAATTTTATTGTGTCAAACTTTTTTGGGTCCCAAAATTTTCCAAGTTTTTTTGGGTCAAAATATTTTTGGGTCCCGAAATTTTTCAATGTTTTTTTGGGTCAAAATTTTTTGAAATTATTTTGGGTCCAAAATTTTTCGAAGTTTTATTTGGGTCAAACTTTTCTTGGTCCAAAATTTTTCGCAATGTTTTGGGGTCAAAATTTTTTTGGGTCCCAAAATTTTTTGAAGATTTTTTGGCGTCAAAATTTTTTGGGTCCCAAAATTTTTCCAAATTATTTTGGAAAAAAAATTTATCGAACATTTTTGGACATCAAAATTTTTTTAGGTCAAAATTTTTTTTGGGTCCCAAAATTTTTCTAAGATATTTTTGGGTCCCAAAATTTTTCAATGTTTTTTTGGGTCAAAATTTTTTTGGGTCTCAAAAATTTTCAATGTTTTTTTGGGTCAAAATTTTTCTAATTTTTTTTGGGTCGAAATTTTTTGGGCCCCAAAATTTATCGAACATTTTTGGACATCAACATTTTTTTAGGTCAAAATTTTTTTTGGGTCCCAAAATGTTTCTAAGATATTTTTGGGTCCTGAAATTTTTCAACATTTTTTTGGATCCCAAAATGTTTCTAAGATATTTTTGGGTCCCGAAATTTTTCAATTTTTTTCGGGTCAAAATTTTTTTGGGTCTCAAAAATTTTCAAAATTTTATTGTCTCAAACTTTTTTTTGGGTCACAAAAATTTTTCAAGTTTTTTTGGGTCAAAATTTTTTTGGGTCACAAAATTTTTGTAAGTTTTTTTGGGTCAAAATAATTTTGTGTCTCAAAACTTTTCGAAGTATTTGTTCAAAATATTTTTCGAAGATTTTTTTGTGTCAAAAGTTTTTTGGGTCCCAAAGTTTTTTGAAGATTTTTTTGGGTCAATAGTTTTTTTTTGGTGCGAAAATTTTTCGAAGTTTTTTTGTGTCAAAATTTTTTGGGTCCCAAAATTTATCGAACATTTTTGGACATCAACATTTTTTTAGGTCAAAATTTTTTTGGGTCCCAAAATTTTTTTGGGTCCCAAAATTTTTCTAAGATATTTTTGGGTCCCAAAATTTTTCAATGTTTTTTTGGGTCAAAATTTTTTTGGGTCTCAAAAATTTTCAATGTTTTTTTGGGTCAAAATTTTTCGAATTTTTTTTGGGTCGAAATTTTTTGGCCCAAAATTTATCAAACATTTTTGGACATCAACATTTTTTTAGGTCAAAATTTTTTTTGGGTCCCAAAATGTTTCTAAGATATTTTTGGGTCCTGAAATTTTTCAACATTTTTTTGGATCCCAAAATGTTTCTAAGATATTTTTGGGTCCCGAAATTTTTCAATGTTTTTTTGGGTCAAAATTTTTTTGGGTCTCAAAAATTTTCGAAATTTTATTGTCTCAAACTTTTTTTTGGGTCACAAAAATTTTTCAAGTTTTTTTGGGTCAAAATTTTTTTGGGTCACAAAATTTTTGTAAGTTTTTTTGGGTCAAAATTATTTTGTGTCTCAAAATTTTTCGAAGTATTTGTTCAAAATATTTTTCGAAGATTTTTTTGTGTCAAAAGTTTTTTGGGTCCCAAAGTTTTTTGAAGATTTTTTTGGGTCAATAGTTTTTTTTTGGTGCCAAAATTTTTCGAAGTTTTTTAGTGTCAAAATTTTTTGGGTCCCAAAATTTATCAAACATTTTTGGACATCAAAATTTTTTTAGGTCAAAATTTTTTTGGGTCCCAAAATGTTTCTAAGATATTTTTGGGTCCCGAAATTTTTCAATGTTTTTTTGGGTCAAATTTTTTTTGGGTCTCAAAAATTTTAGAAATTTTATTGTGTCAAACTTTTTTGGGTCCCAAAATTTTCCAAGTTTTTTTGGGTCAAATTTTTTTTGGGTCCGGAAATTTTTCAATGTTTTTTTGGGTCAAAATTTTTAGAAATTATTTTGGGTCCAAAATTTTTCGAAGTTTTATTTGGGTCAAACTTTTCTGGGTCCAAAATTTTTCGCAATGTTTTGGCGTAAAAATTTTTTGGGTCCCAAAATTTTTCCAAATTATTTTGAGTCCCAAAGTTTTTTGAAGATTTTTTTGGGTCAAAATTATTTTGTGTCTCAAAATTTTTCGAAGTATTTGTTCAAAATATTTTTTGAAGATTTTTTTGTGTCAAAAGTTTTTTGGGTCCCAAAGTTTTTTGAAGATTTTTTTGGGTCAATAGTTTTTTTTGGTGCCAAAATTTTTCTAAGTTTTTTTTGTCAAAATTTTTTGGGTCCCAAAATTTATCGAACATTTTTGGACATCAAAATTTTTTTAGGTCAAAATTTTTTTGGGTCCCAAAATTTTTCTAAGATATTTTTGGGTCCCAATTTTTTTCGAAGTTTTTCTGGGTCAAAATTTTTTCGGGCCCAAAATTTTTCGAAGTTTTTTTGGGTCCCATAATATTTCGATGTTTTTTTGGATCAAAAGTTTTTGGGTATAAAATTTTTTCAAGTTTTTTTGGGTCAAAATTTTTTTAATGCTAAGAGAAGCTGAGAGAAGCGTCTTTGATATCATTTTTTGCATTCTTTATGCACTTTTCTTCCCTTTTATATAGACTTTTCCACCTTTTTCTTTACAATCTGGACAGGCACATGTGTAGTTCCATTGAAGTACTTCACAAGAGTGCCATTTAATAACTCAGAAGAAATGGTAGAAGTTGCCCACAGAGGACACCCATTTCCTAAGGCCAACTGCAATGTGTGTACTCATTTCTGATCAAAATAGATGTTTTCAGATCCTAACAACACTTGAAGCAGTTTATTGCTGAAGAAGAGAAAAAGGAAGCTCAAAACTGTACGCAAATGGCTTCTCTCAGCTTAAACCGTCTGAAAACACACTTTACTACATTTACTGGACCAAAACACCTAAGTAAAAACTCATTTCTCATCGAAAAAGATGCTTTTAGTTCAAAACAACACTTTAAGCAGTTCATCGAGGTTAGGAGTGAAAGAGGAGCTCAAAACCATACGCAAACGGCTTTTCTCAGCTTAAACCGTCTGAAAACACACTTTATTTCATTTAACACACAGGTGAACCTAACCACTTCAGAAACGATGTTAGTGCATTTTACACAGCTAAAACCTGTTTTCCTTCGTAAAAATCATTTCTCATCGAAAAAGATGCTTTTACTTCAAAACAACACTTGAAGCAGTATATCGCTGTTAAGAGTGAGAGACGAGCTCAAAACTATACGCAAACGACTTTTCTCAGCTTAAACCGTCTGTAAACACACTTTACTACATTCAACACACAGGTGAACCAAAACAACTAAGTAAAGTTTATTACACGATGTTAGTGCATTTTTCACAGCTAAAACGTGTTTTCCTTCGTAAAAACTCAATTCTATTCGAAAAAGATGTTGTTAGTTCAAAACAACACTTGAAGCAGTATATCGCTGTTAAGAGTGAGAGACGAGCTCAAAACTATACGCAAACGACTTTTCTCAGCTTAAACTGTCTGTAAACACACTTTACTACATTCAACACACAGGGGAACCTAACCACTTCAGAATCGATGTTAGTGCATTTTGCACAGTTAAAACATGTTTTCCTTCGTAAAATTTCTCATCGAAAAAGATGCTTTTACTTCAAAACATCACTTGAAGCAGTTTATCGCTGTTAAGAGTGAGAGAAGAGCTGAAAACTATAAGCAAACGGCTTTTCTCAGTTTAAACAGTCTGAAAACACACTTTACTGCATTCAACACACAAGTGAACCAAAATAACTGAGAAAAGTTTATTACACGATGTTAGTGCATTTTACACAGCTAAAATTAGTTTTTCTTCATAAAAATCATTTCTTATCGAAAAAGATGTTTTCAGTTCAAAACAACACTTGAAGCAGTTTATCTCCGTTAGGACTGAGAGAGGAGCTCAAAACTAAACGCAAACGACTTTTCTCAGCTTAAACCGTCTGAAAACTCACTTTACTACATTCAACACACAGGTGAACCAAAACAACTAAGTAAAGTTTATTACACGCTGTTAGTGCATTTTTCACAGCTAAAACGTGTTTTCCTTCGTAAAAACTCAATTCTATTCGAAAAAGATGTTGTTAGTTCAAAACAACACTTGAAGCAGTTTATCGCCGTTAAGAGTGAGAGAGGAGCTTAAAACTATACGCAAACGACTTTTCTCAGTTTTAACCGTCTGAAAACACACTTTACTACATTTAACACACGGGGGAACCTAACCATTTCAGAATCGATGTTAGTGCATTTTGCACAGTTAAAACGTGTTTTCCTTCGTAAAAACTCAATTCTATTCGAAAAAGATGTTTTCAGTTCAAAACAACACTTGAAGCAGTTTATCGCCGTTAGGAGTAAGAGAGGAGCTCAAAACTATACGCAAACGACTTTTCTAAGCTTTAACCGTCTGAAAACACACTTTACTACATTTAACACACGGGAGAACCTAACCACTTCAGAATCGATGTTAGTGCATTTTGCACAGTTAAAGCATGTTTTTCTTCGTAAAAAATCATTTCTCATCGAAAAAGATGCTTTTACTTCAAAACAACACTTGAAGCAGTATATCACTGTTAAGAGTGAGAGAGAAGCTCAAAACTATACGCAAACGACTTTTCTCAGCTTAAACCGTCTGTAAACACACTTTACTACATTCAACACACAGGTGAACCAAAACAACTAAGTAAAGTTTATTACACGCTGTTAGTGCATTTTTCACAGCTAAAACGTGTTTTCCTTCGTAAAAACTCAATTCTATTCGAAAAAGATGTTGTTAGTTCAAAACAACACTTGAAGCAGTTTATCGCCGTTAAGAGTGAGAGAGGAGCTTAAAACTATACGCAAACGACTTTTCTCAGTTTTAACCGTCTGAAAACACACTTTACTACATTTAACACACGGGGGAACCTAACCATTTCAGAATCGATGTTAGTGCATTTTGCACAGTTAAAACGTGTTTTCCTTCGTAAAAACTCATTTCTGATCGAAAAAGATGTTTTTAGTTTAAAACAACACTTTGAAGCAGTTTATATCGCTGTTAGGAGTGAGAGAGGAGCTCAAACTGCTTTTCTCAGCTTACATTGTCTGAAAACAAACTTTACTACATTTTACACACGGGTGAACCTAATTTTGGGACCCAAAAAAACTTCGAAAAATTCTGGAACCAAAAACAATTTTCGAAAAAATTTGGGACCCAAAAAAACTGTGAATCACTACCAAATCTGAATAGCTGATGGGTAAGGGTCTTTGGCACTGCTTCTATACAGAGTGCCTGTATCGCACAACCTAGCCACTGAAAGCTGGCCGAAAAGTGCGAGTATTACAGTTGTTTCCTGTATATTACCACTCGGATGCAACAACAGGTTGCAAAAGAGAAACAAGTCTATTGTAGATATATAAGATGGATGTACACACGTGCCTGTCCAGATTGTTAAGACATTCTTAGGTGTAAAAGTCCATCTAAACAGGGAGAAATGTGCATAATAAAGAATGCAAACAATGATATCAAAGATCGCTTCTCTCAGCTTTAGAACAGCAATTAAAACATTTTGACACGAAAAAACTTCGAAAAATTTTGAGACCCCAAAAAATTTTGACCCAAAAAAACTTCAAAAAATGTTAGGACCCAAAAACATTTAAAAAAATTTGGGACCCCAAAAAAATTTAAAAAATTTTGTGACCCAAAAAAACTTGGAAAATTTTGGGACCCAAACTTTTTTTACACAAAGAAACTAAGAATAGACAACAGAGGTTTTTGCACTAATACCAATAATTCCAGAACACTGAACAATTCAATGGGCTGTATGGGTGTGATTTTTGCTATCACACGTGAAGGACCCTATCCTTTTAGAAGACCAGAACTTATTCTCAGGCAAAATCTGAGGCATCTGAGACAAAACAGTATGACCACCAGCTACTCCAGAAGTGCCAGTCAAAAGACATTCTTAGCTGGAAAAGTCTTTCTAAAAGGGGAGAAAAGTGCATAAGGAATGCAAACAATGATATCAGAGATCTCTTCTCTCAGCTTTAGAACAGTAATTCAAATATTTTGACCCAAAAAAACTTTTAAAAATTTTGGGATCCAAAAAAACTTCTAAAAATTTTGGGATCAAAAAAACTTCTAAAAATTTGGAACCCAAAAAAACTTTAAAAAATTTAAATCACACATGTGAAGACCAGAACTTGTTCTCATGCAAAATCTGAGGCATCTGAGACAAAACAGTATGACCACCATACTCCAGAACAGCCAGTCATGGGTGTAAAAAAGGCCAATCTGTATTGATGAGATTAAAAACGTTTTAGATGATTGTTTTTTTTTTTTTTAGAGTACCAACATAGTGTTTGTCTTGATGTGACTCGACAGTTGGTGATTATATGGCTGGATTCACCAAATCACAGCAAAAAGTGGTATATAGACAGAAACACAAACATTGTTTTTGCTATGCACATGCTTCTTAAAGAAAATGTGAAACTATGCAATGTTAATGCAGCGGAAATGGCTTTTAGGAAATTTGTCATCCAGTTTGACGTGCTGTATGACACTGCAAAAGTCTCTTTTAATGTACACCTGCTGACACATATTGCAGTTAGCCTTAGGAAATGTGGTCCTTTGTGGGCAACTTCTACCTTTTCTTCTGAGTTATTAAATGGCACTCTTGTGAAGTACTTCAATGGAACTACACATGTGTCTGTCCAGATTGTAAAAACATTTCTAGGTGGAAAAGTCTATATAAAAGGGGAGAAAAGTGCTTTGAAAAAACTTTGAAAAATTTTGAGTCCAAAAAAACTTTGAAATATTTTGAGTCCAAAAAAAATTTGAGATGCGAAAAAATTTAGAAAAAATTTGAGACCCTAAAAAATTTTGACCCATAAAAACTTCAAAAAATGTTGGGACCTAAAAAAACTTTGAAAAATTTTGAGTCCAAAAAAACTTTGAAAAAATTTTGGCCCAAAAAAATTTTGACTCAAAAATATTTCGAAAAAAGTTGGGACCCAAAATAATTTTGACCCAAAAAAAAACTTCGAAAAAATTTTGACCCAAAATAATTTCGAAAAATTTTGGTACCCAAAAAAACTTTGAAAAATTTCGGGCCCAAAAAATTTTTTGAGACCCTAAAAAATTTTGAAAAATTTTTGGACCCAAAAAAACTTTTAAAAATTTTGGGCCAAAAAAAAATTTTGACAGAAAAAAACAGAGGCAATAGACAACAGAGGTTTTTGCACTAATACCATTAATACCCGAACACTGAACAATTCAATGGGCTGAATGGGTGTGATTTTTGCTATCACACAGGTGAAGAACCCTATCCTTTCAGAAGACCAGAACTTGTTCTCAGGCAAAATCTGAGGCATCTGAGACAAAACAGTATGACCACCAGCTACTCCAGAACAGCCAGTCAGCGGAAATGGCTTTTAGGAAATTTGTCATCCAGTTTGAGGTGCTGTATGACACTGCAAAAGTCTCTTTTAATGTACACCTGCTGACACACATTGCAGTTAGCCTTAGGAAATGGGGTCCTTTGTGGGCAACTTCTACCTTTTCTTCTGAGTTATTAAATGGCACTCTTGTGAAGTACTTCAATGGAACTACAGATGTGTCTGTCCAGATTGTAAAAACATTCTTAGGTGGAAAAGTCTATATAAAAGGGGAGAAAGATCGCTTCTCTCAGCTTCTCTCAGCTTTAAAATATTTTGACCCAAAAAAACTTGAAAAAATTTTGTACCCAAAAAATTTTGATCCAAAAAAACATCGAAATATTATGGGACCCAAAATAACTTCAAAAAAAAATTGGGCCCGATAAAATTTTGACACAAAAAACTGCAAAAAATTTTGAGACCCGAAAAAATTTTGACCTAAAATAATTTTGACCTCAAAATATCTTCGAAAAATTTTGTGACCCAAAAAAAGTTTGAATAAAAAAAAACTTTGAAAAATTTTGGGACCCAAAAAAAACTTTGAAAAATTTTGGGACCCAAAAAAACTTTGAAAAATTTTAAGACCAAAAAATTGTTGAGACCCGAAAAAAATTAGAAAAATCTTGGGACCCAAAAAAACTTTGAAAAATTTTGGGCCAAAAAAAATTTAGAAAAATTTTGGACACAAAAAAAAATTTGACAGGAAAAAACTCAGAATAGACAACAGAGGTTTTTGCACTAATAACATTAATACCCGAACACTGAACAATTCAATGGGCAGAACTTGTTCTCAGGCAAAATCTGAGGCATCTGAGACAAAACAGTATGACCACCAGCTACTCCAGAACAGGCAGTCATGGGTGTAAAAGGCCAATCTGTGTTGATGAAATTAAAAATGTTTTAGATGATTGATGGCTTTTTTCCAGAGTACCAACATAGTGTTTTTCTTGATGTGACTCAACAGTCGGTGATTATATGGCTGGATTCACCAAATCACAGCAAAAAGTGGTATATAGACAGAAAAACAAACATTGTTGGGCAAAAATTGCTCACAGTCCAGCCTCCTGTAGAGTTCACCAGAACACCACAATCATTACATGATCGTAAATTTAGAGTGGAGGTCATTTCTTCTTTTCTATTCATTGCGACTTCTTAAAGAAAATGTGAAACTATGTAATGTTAATGCAGCGGAAATGGCTTTTAGGTAATTTGTCATCCAGTTTGAGGTGCTGTATGACACTGCAAAAGTGTCTTTTAATGTACACCTGCTGACACACATTGCAGTTAGCCTTATGAAATGGGATCCTTTGTGGGCAACTTCCACCTTTTCTTCTGAGTTATTAAATGACACTCTGGTGAAGTACTTCAATGGAACTACAGATTGTCCAGATGGTAAAGACATTCCTAGGTGGAAAAGTCTATCTAAACGGGGAGAAAAGTGCATACAAGGATGCAAACAATGATATCAAAGATGTCTTCTCTCAGCTTTAGAACTGCAATTGATAAATTTTGACCCAAAAAAACTTTTTTTTTTTGACCCAAAAAAAATTTTTACAAAAAAAAACTTTGAAAAATTTTGAGACCCGAAAAAATTTTGAACCAAAAAAACTTTGAAAAATTTTGGTCCCAAAAAAATTTGACAGCCGAAAAAATGTAAAAATTTTTGGGCCAAAAAAAAATCTTCGAAAAAATTTGGTACCCCAAAAAAATTTGAATCACTACCAAATCTAAATATCGAGTGGGTAAGGGTGTTTGGCACCACTTCTAAACAGAGTGCACAACCTAGCCACTGAAAGCCTTTAATGATGGTCCAGTAACAAAGTGCGAGCATTACAGTTGTGTATATATCCTGTATATTACCACTCGGATGCAACAACAGGTTGCAAAAGAGAAACAAGTCTATTGTAGATATATAAGATGGAACTACACATGTGCCTGTCCAGATTGTAAAGACATTAGGTGGAAAAGTCTATCTAAAAGGGCGGAAAAGTGCATTAAGAATGCAAACAATGAAGTCAAAGATCTCTTCTCTCAGCTTTACAACAGCAATTGAAATTTTGACCCAAAAAAAATGTTGAAAAATTTTGGGACCCAAAATAGTTTTACGCAAAAAAAAATCTTCAAAAAAATTTGCAACCCAGAATATTTTGACACAAGAAAACTTCGAAAAATTTTGGCACCAAAAAAAAACTTAAAAAAATAATTTGGGACCAAAAAATTACGCAAAAAGAATCTTCAAAAAACTTTGGGACCCAAAAAAATTTGGGCTCAAAAAAATTTGGGACTAAAAAATTTTGACCAAAAAAAATTCAAGACCCAAAAAATTTTGTGACCCAAAAAAATCTTCGAAAAATTTTGAGAGCAAAAAAAAAGTTGGGCTCAAAAAAAATTCAAGACCCAAAAAATTTTGACACAAAAAAATCTTCGAAACATTTTGAGAACAAACAAATACTTCGAAAAATGTTGGGACCCAAAAAAAGTTTGACGCAAAAAAAATCTTCAAAAAAATTTGTGACCCGAAAAATGTTGTGACCCAAAAAAATCTTCGAAAAATTTTAAGACCAAAAAAAAACTTCGAAAAATTTTGGGACCCAAAAAAATATTGACCCAAAAATATCTTCAAAAAACTTTGGGACCCAAAAAACTTTTGACACAAAAAAATCTTCAAACAATTTTGGGACCCAAAAAAAAATTGACCCCAAAACATTGCAAAAAATTGTGGGCCCAGAAAAGGTTGACCCAAAAAAAAACTTCGAAAAATTTTGGACCCAAAAAAATTTCGAAAAATTTTGACACAAAAAAAATTCAAAAAACTTTGGGACCCAAAAAAAATTGGGCTAAAAATATGTTGGACCCAAAAAATTTTGACTAAAAAAAAACTTTAAAAAAAATTTTGAGACACAAAAAAAACGTGGAAAAATTTTGGAACCCAAAAAATTTTGGAACCCAAAAAATTTTGACGCCATAAAAATCTTCAAAAAAATTTCGGACCTGAAAAAAACATCGAAAAATTTTGACACAAAAAACTTCAAAAAATTTTGAGACAAAAAAAAACTTCGAAAAGCTTTGGTACCCAAAAAATTTTGACCAAAAAAATTCTACAAAAACTTTGGGACTCAAAAAAATTAGGGCTCAAAAAAATTTTGGACCCAAGAAAATTTTACCCAAAAAAATTTTTTGAAAAATTTTGGGTCCCAAAACCAATTTTGACACAAAAAATTCATCGAATTTTTTTGAGACAAAAAAAAAACGTTGAAAAATTTTGGTACCAAAAAAATTGTTAGTCAAAAAAAATCTTGGGTCCAAAATTTTTGCAAGATTTTTTTGGTTCCTGAAATTTTTCGATGTTTTTTTGGGTCAAAATTTATTTGGGCGCAAAAATTTTCAGTTTTATTGGTCAAAATTTTTTTTAGATCCCAAAATTTTTTGAAGTTTTGTTGGGTCAACAATTTTCAATTGCTGTTCTAAAGCTGAGAGAAGACATCTCTGATATCATTGTTTGGATTCTTTATGCACTTTTCTCCCCTTTAGAAAGACTTTTTTGGGACCCTTTTTTTGGGTCCCAACATTTTTTAAAGTTTTTTTTGGTCCCAAAATTTTTCGAAATTTTTTTGGGTCAAAATTTTTTCGGGTCTCAAAATTTTTCGAAGTTTCTTTGTGTAAATATTGTTTGGGTCCCAAAATTTTTCGAAGGTTTTTTGGGTCCTGAAAATATTTTAATGTTTTTGGGTAAAATTTTATTCGGGTTTCAACATTTTTCGAAGTTTTTTTGTGTCAAATGTTTTTTGGGCCCAAAATATTTGAAGTTTTTTTTGTGAAGAAACATTTTTGTGTCCAAAAATTTTTGAAGATTTTTTGAGGTCAAAATATTCTTGGGTCCCAAAATTTTTTGAAGATTTTTTTGGGTCCTAAAATTTTTCAAAGTTTTTTTGGGACAAAATTTTTGAATTGCTGTTCTAAAGCTGAGAGAAGAGATCTCTGATATCATTGTTTCCATTCTTTATGCACTTTTCTCCCCTTTTAGAAAGAATAAGCAAAGAATGTCTTTTGACTGGCAGTTCTGGAGTAGCTGGTGGTCCTACTGTTTTGTCTCAGATGCCTCAGATTTTGCCTGAGAACAAAAAAAGTTTTTGGGTCCAAAATTTTTGGAAGATTTTTTGAGGTCAAATATTTTTGGGTCCCAGAATTTTTCGAACTTTTTTTTGGGCCAAAATGTTTTCAAAGTTTTTTTTGGGTCCCAAAATTAGGTTCACCCGTGTGTAAAATGTAGTAAAGTGTGTTTTAGCTGTGTAAAATGCACTAACATCGTTTCTGAAGTGGTTAGGTTTACCTGTGTGTTAAATTAAATAAAGTGTGTTTTCAGACGGTTTAAGCTGAGAAAAGCTGTTTGCGTATGGTTTTGAGCTCCTCTTTCACTGCTAACAGCGATGAACTGCTTAAATGTTGTTTTGAACTAAAAGCATCTTTTTCGATGAGAAATGATTTTTTGCTTAGTTGTTTTGGTCCAGTAAATGTAGTAAAGTGTGTTTTCAGGCGGTTTAAGCTGAGAGAAGCCGTTTGCGTACAGTTTTGAGCTTCCTTTTTCTCTTCTTCAGCAATAAAGTGTGTTGTTATGATCTGAAAACATCTCTTTTGATCAGAAATGAGTATCTACGGCGGAAAACACGTTTTATCTGTGTAATATGCACAAACGTCATGTAATAAACTACTTTTAAGTGTTTGGGTTCAACTGTGTTTTGAATGTAGGAAAGCTGTGTTTTAGTTGTGTAAAGTGCACTAAATTTGTGTAATAAACTTCTCTTAAGTGCTTGGCTTCACCTGTTTGTTGAATGTAGTAAAGTGTGTTTTCAGGCGGTTTACGCTGAGAGAAGCCGTTTGCGTATAGTTTTGAGCTCCCATTTTACTTCTTACAGCCATAAACTGCTTCAAGTGTTGTTAGAATCTGAAAGCATCTTTTGAACTAAAAGCTTTTTTTTCTTCTGAGACATGGCACTCTTGTCATGTGCCTGTCCAGATTGTAAAGACATTCTTAGGTGGAAAAGTCAATCTAAAAGGGGGGAAAAGTGCATAATTAATGCAAACAATGATATCAAAGATCTCTTCTCTCATCTTTAGAACAGCAATTGAAACATTTTGACCCAAAAAAACGTTGAAAATTTTTAGGCCCAAAAATATTTTGACCCAAAAAAACTTGGAAAATTTTGGACCCAAAAAAAATTCAAAAAATTTTGGGACCTTTGGAAAGTTTTGGGAACCAAAAAAAACTTGGAAAAAATTTGGAACCCAAAAAAACTTGGAAAACTTTTGGACCCAAAAAAATTTGACACAAAAAAACTCAGAACAGACAACAGAGGTTTTGCACTAATACCAATAATTCCAAAAAACACTGAACAATTCATTGGCCGGATCACACATGTGAAGACCAGAACTTGTTCTCATGCAAAATCTGAGGCATCTGAGACAAAACAGTATGACCACCATACTCCAGAACAGCCAGTCAAGGGTGTAAAAGGCCAATCTGTATTGATGAGATTAAAAACGTTTTAGATGACTGTTGTTTTTTTTAGAGTACCAACATAGTGTTTGTCTTGATGTGACTCGACAGTCTGTGATTATATGGCTGGATTCACCAAATCACAGCAAAAAGTGGTATATAGACAGAAACACAAACATTGTTTTTATATGCACATGCTTCTTAAAGAAAATGTGAAACTATGCAATGTTAATGCAGTGGAAATGGCTTTTAGGAAATTTGTCATCCAGTTTGAGGTGCACTATGACACTGCAAAAGTGTCTTTTAATGTACACCTGCTGACACACATTGCAGTTGGCCTTAGGATATGGGGTCCTTTGTGGGCAAATTCTACCTTTTCTTCTAAGTTATTAAATGGCACTCTTGTGAAGTACTTCAATGGAACTACACATGTGCCTGTCCAGATTGTAAAGACATTCTTAGGTGGAAAAGTCTATATAAAAGGGGAGAAAAGTGCATAAAGAATGCAAAAAATGATATCAAAGATCGCTTCTCTCAGCTTCTCTCAGCATTAAAAAATTTTGACCCAAAAAAACTTCGAAAAATTTTGGGACCCAAAAAACTTTGAAAATTTTTGAGAAACGAAAAAATTTTGACCCAAAAAAACTTTTAAAAACTTTGGGCCCAAAAAAATTTTGACTCAAAAAAACTTCGAAAAAATTTGGAACCCAAAATAATTTTGACCCAAAAAACTTCAAAAAATTTTGGGACTCAAAAAAATCTTTGAAAAATTTTGGGACCCAAAAAAACTTTGAAAAATTTTGGGACCTAAAAAAACTTTGAAAATTTTTGAGAAACGAAAAAATTTTGACCCAAAAAAACTTTGAAAAACTTTGGGCCCAAAAAAATTTTGACCCAAAAAAACTTCGAAAAAATTTGGAACCCAAAATAATTTTGACCCAAAAAAACTTCAAAAAATTTTGGGACCCAAAAAAAGTTTGAAAAATTTTGGGCCCAAAAAAATTTTGAGACGCGAAAAAATTTAGAAAAATTTTGAGACCCTAAAAATTTTGACATAAATAATCTTTGAAAATTTTTGGGACCCAAAACATTTTCACCCATGAAACTTAAAAATTTTGAGACCTGAAAAAATCTTTAAAAAAAATTTGGGCCCAAAAAAATTTTGGTACTCGAAAAAATTTTGAAAAAGTTTGAGACAAAAAAAAAATTTAAAAATTTTGGGCCCAAAAAAACTTAGAAAAATTTTGGGACCCAAGACAATCTTCGAAAAAATTGGGGACCCAAAAAAATTTTGACCCAGAAACACTTTGAAAAACTTTGGGACCCAAAACAATCTTCGAAAAAATTGGGACCCAAAAAAACTGTGAATCACTACCAAATCTGAAATCTGAATATATGAGTGAGTAAGGGTCTTTGGCACTGCTTCTAAACAGAGTGCCTGTATCGCACAACCTATCCACTGAAAGCCTTTAATGATGGTCAATTAACAAAGTGCGAGCATTACAGATGTTTCCGGTATATTAGTGTTGTTAAGTATTAACAGAGTTTTGGTATATGGAGCGCGCCTCAATTACAAGCTCCTCCCCTTGGCCATATATATACCTCCCTGTTTCCCCTCACCTTTGTGACGTTCAACCTCGCGCCTGCCACTACCCCTTCACCTCCCTTATCTGCATTCTCAGCTTGCTGGTTTACGCTTGAGACCCACTCAAGCAGTACAGAACTGTGCCCAAGCATACCTCATACAGTTCACGCCCCCCCGCGTCGTCTGGCGCGATCCATTATGGCAAACCACTCGGATGCAACAACAGGTTGCAAAACAGAAACAAGTCTATTGTAGATATATAAGATGGGACTACACATGTGACTGTCCAGATTGTGAAGACATTCTTAGGTGGAAAAGTCTATCTAAATGGGGAGAAAAGTGCACAAAGAATGCAAACAATGATATCAAAGATCTCTTCTCTCAGCTTTAGAACAGCAATTAAAAAATTTTGACCCAAAAAACATGGAAAAATTTCAGTACCCAAAGAAATCTTCAAAAAATTTTGTGACTCAAAAAATTTTGACCTTAAAAAATCTTCGGAAAATTTTGGGACCCGAAAAAATTTGACCTCAAAAAATTTAGAACAATATTGAGACCCAAATAAATTTTGACCAAAAAAAACTTTGAAAAATTTTAGGACCCAAAATAATTTTGAGATGCGAAAAAATTTAGAAAAATTTTGAGACCCTAAAAAATTTTGACCCAAAAATTTTTTTAAAAATTTTGGGACCCCAAAAAATTTTGAGACACGAAAAAATTTTGACCCAAAAAATTTTTGAAAAATTTTGGGACCCAAAAAAACTTGAAAATTTTGGGAACCAAAAATTTTTGACCCAAAACAATCTTCGAAAAAATTTGGGACCCAAAAAAATTTTGACCTTAAAAAATCTTCGGAAAATTTTGGGACCCGAAAAAATTTGACCTCAAAAAATCTTCGAAAAATTTTGAGACCCAAAAAATTTTGACCCAAAAAAACTTTGAAAAATTTAGGGACTCAAAAAAATCTTTGAAAAATTTTGGGCCCAAAAAAATTTTGAGACACGAAAAAATGTAGAAACATTTTGAGACCCTAAAAAATTTTGACCCAAAAGTCTTTGAAAAATTTTGGGCCCAAAAAAATTTTGAGACGCGAAAAAATGTAGAAAAATTTTGAGACCCTAAAAAATTTTGACCCAAAAATCTTTGAAAAACTTTGGGACCCAAAAAAACTTCCAAAAATTTTGAGACACGAAAAAATTTTGACCCAAAACAATCTTCGAAAAAATTTGGGACCCAAAATAATTTTGTTCCAAAAAAACTTTGAAACATTTTGGGTCCCAAAACAATCTTCGAAAAATTTTGGGAACCAAAACAATCTTCGAAAAATTTTGGGACCCAAAAAAAATCTTCGGAAAATTTTGGGACCCGAAAAAATTTGACCTCAAAAAATTTTCGAAAAATTTTGAGACCCAAAAAATTTTGACCCAAAAAAACTTTGAAAAATTTTGGGACTCAAAAAAATCTTTGAAAAATTTTGGGCCAAAAAAAATTTTGTTCCAAAAAAAAATTGAAACATTTTGGGACCCAAAAAAATTTTGACCTTAAAAAATCTTCGGAAAATTTTGGGACCCGAAAAAATCTTTGAAAAATTTTGGGCCCAAAAAAATTTTGAGACGCGAAAAAATTTAGAAAAATTTTGAGACCCTAAAAAATTTTGACCCAAAAATCTTTGAAAAATTTTGGGACCCAAAAAAACTTGAAAATTTTGGGACCCAAAAAATTTTGACCCATGAAACTGAAAAATTTTGAAACCCGAAAAAATCTTTGAAAAATTTTGGGACCCAAAAAAACTTGAAAATTTTGGGACCCAAAAAATTTTGACCCATGAAACTGAAAAATTTTGAAACCCGAAAAAATCTTTGAAAAATTTTGGGACCCAAAAAAACTTGAAAATTTTGGGACCCAAAAAATTTGGGACCCAAAACAATCTTCGAAAAAATTTGGGACCCAAAATAATTTTGACCCAAAAAAACTTTGAAAAATTTTGGGACTCAAAAAAATCTTTGAAAAATTTTGGGCCAAAAAAAATTTTGTTCCAAAAAAACTTTGAAACATTTTGGGACCCAAAAAAATTTTGACCTTAAAAAATCTTCGGAAAATTTTGGGACCCGAAAAAATCTTTGAAAAATTTTGGGCCCAAAAAAATTTTGAGACGCGAAAAAATTTAGAAAAATTTTGAGACCCTAAAACATTTTTTCTTCGAAAAATCTTCGAAAAATCTTCGAAAAAATTTGGGACCCAAAATATTTTTGACCCAAAAAAACTTTAAAAAATTTTGGGACCCAAAAAAAGTTCGAAAAATTTTGGGACTCAAAAAATCTTTGAAAAATTTTGATACTCGAAAAAAATTCATAAAAATTTTTAGACAAAAAAAACTTTAAAAAATTTTGCGCCCAAAAAAATTTTGGCCGAAAAAAATTTTGACCCAAAAAAACGTAGAAAAATTTGGGACCCAAAAAATTTTTGACCCAAAAACAATTCGAAAAATTTGGGACCCAAAACAATCTTCGAAAAAAATTGGGACAAAAAAAAAATTTGACCCAAAAACACTTCGAAAAACTTTGGGACCCAAAACAATCTTCGAAAAAAATTGGGACCTAAAAACACTGTGAATCACTACCAAATCTGAATAAATGAGTGAATCAGGGTCTTTGGCACTGCTTCTAACAGAGTGCCTGTAACCTAGCCACTGAAAGCCTTTAATGATGGTCCAGTAACAAAGACCCAAAACAATCTTCGAAAAAAATTGGGACCCAAAATAATTTTGACCCAAAAAAACTTCGAAAAATGTTGGGACCCAAAAAAACTTGAAAATTTTGGGACCCAAAAAATTTTGACCCATGAAACTGAAAAATTTTGAGACCCGAAAAAATCTTTGAAAAATTTTGGGACCCAAAAAAACTTGAAAATTTTGGGACCCAAAAAATTTTGACCCAAAACAATCTTCGAAAAAATTTGGGACCCAAAATAATTTTGACCCAAAAAAACTTTGAAAAATTTTGGGACCCAAAACAATCTTCGAAAAAATTTGGGACCCAAAATATTTTTGACCCAAAAAAACTTAAAAAAATTTTGGGACCCAAAAAAAGTTCGAAAAATTTTGGGACTCAAAAAATCTTTGAAAAATTTTGATACTCGAAAAAATTCATAAAAATTTTTAGACAAAAAAAACTTAAAAAAATGTTGCGCCCAAAAAAAATTTGGCCCAAAAAAATTTTGACCCAAAAAAACGTAGAAAAATTTGGGACCCAAAAAAATTTTGACCCGAAAACACTTCGAAAAATTTGGGACCCAAAACAATCTTCGAAAAAAATTGGGACACAAAAAAAATTTGACCCAAAAACACTTCGAAAAACTTTGGGACCCAAAACAATCTTCGAAAAAAATTGGGACCTAAAAACACTGTGAATCACTACCAAATCTGAATAAATGAGTGAATCAGGGTCTTTGGCACTGCTTCTAACAGAGTGCCTGTAACCTAGCCACTGAAAGCCTTTAATGATGGTCCAGTAACAAAGACCCAAAACAATCTTCGAAAAAATTTGGGACCCAAAATAATTTTGACCCAAAAAAACTTCGAAAAATGTTGGGACCCAAAAAAACTTTGAAAAATTTTGGGCCCAAAAAAATTTTGATACTCGAAAAAATTTCGAAAAATTTTCAGACAAAAAAAACATTGAAAAATTTCGGGCCCAAAAAAATTTTGACCCAAAAAAACTTTGAAAAATTTTGGGACCCAAAACAATCTTGGAAAAAAATTGGGACCCGAAAAAATTTTGACCCAAAAACACTTTGAAAAACTTTGGGACCCAAAACAATCTTCGAAAAAAATTGGGACCCAAAAAAACTGTGAATCACTACCAAATCTGAATAACTGAGTGAGTAAGGGTCTTTGGCACTGCTTCTAAACAGAGTGCCTTTATTTCACAACCTAGCCACTGAAAGCCTTTAATGATGGTCCAGTAACAAAGTGCGAGCATTACAGATGTTTCCTGTATATTACCACTCGGATGCAACAACAGGTTGCAAAACAGAAACAAGTCTATTGTAGATATATAAGATGGAACTACACATGTGCCTGTCCAGATTGTGAAGAGATTCTTAGGTGGAAAAGTCTATCTAAACGGGGAGAAAAGTGAATAAAGAATGCAAACAATGATATCAAAGATATCTTCTCTCAGCTTTGAAACAGCAAAATGAAAAAAATTTGACCCAAAAAAAACTTCAAAAAATTTTGAGACACGAAAAAATTTTGACCCAAAAAACATGGAAAAATTTCGGGACCCAAAAAAATCTTCAAAACACTTCGCGACCAAAAAAATTTTTTAAAAATCTTCGGAAAATTTTGGGACCCAAAAAAATTTGACCACAAAAAATCTTCGAAAAATTTTGAGACACAAAAAATTTTGACCCAAAAACACTTCGAAAAACTTTGGGACACAAAAAATTTTGACCCATGAAACTGAAAAATTTTGAGACCCGAAAAAATCTTTGAAAAATTTTGGGACCCAAAAAAACTTGAAAATTTTGGGACCCAAAAAATTTTGACCCATGAAACTGAAAAATTTTGAAACCCGAAAAAATCTTTGAAAAATTTTGGGACCCAAAAAAACTTGAAAATTTTGGGACCCAAAAAATTTTGACCCATGAAACTGAAAAATTTTGAAACCCGAAAAAATCTTTGAAAAATTTTGGGACCCAAAAAAACTTGAAAATTTTGGGACCCAAAAAATTTGGGACCCAAAACAATCTTCGAAAAAATTTGGGACCCAAAATAATTTTGACCCAAAAAAACTTTGAAAAATTTTGGGACTCAAAAAAATCTTTGAAAAATTTTGGGCCAAAAAAAATTTTGTTCCAAAAAAACTTTGAAACATTTTGGGACCCAAAAAAATTTTGACCTTAAAAAATCTTCGGAAAATTTTGGGACCCGAAAAAATCTTTGAAAAATTTTGGGCCCAAAAAAATTTTGAGACGCGAAAAAATTTTGACCCAAAAAACATGGAAAAATTTCGGGACCCAAAAAAATCTTCAAAACACTTCGCGACCAAAAAAAATTTTTAAAAATCTTCGGAAAATTTTGGGACCCAAAAAAATTTGACCACAAAAAATCTTCGAAAAATTTTGAGACACAAAAAATTTTGACCCAAAAACACTTCGAAAAACTTTGGGACACAAAAAATTTTGACCCATGAAACTGAAAAATTTTGAGACCCGAAAAAATCTTTGAAAAATTTTGGGACCCAAAAAAACTTGAAAATATTTTGATCCAAAACAATGTTCGAAAAAATTTGGGACCCAAAATAATTTTTTTCCAAAAAAACTTTGAAAAATTTTGGGACCCAAAAACACTTTGAAAAAATTTGGGACCCAAAAAAAATTTGACCCAAAAACACTTTGAAAAACTTTGGGACCCAAAACAATCTTCGAAAAAATTTGGAACCCAAAAAAACTGTGAATCACTACCAAATCTGAATATATGAGTGAGTAAGGGTCTTTGGCACTGCTTCTAAACAGAGTGCCTGTATCGCACAACCTATCCACTGAAAGCCTTTAATGATGAAGACCCAAAATAATCTTCGAAAAAATTTGGGACCCAAAATAATTTTGACCCAAAAAAACTTCGAAAAATGTTGGGACCCAAAAAAACTTTGAAAAATTTTGGACACAAAAAAATCTTCGAAAAATTTTGAGACCAAACAAATACTTCGAAAAATTTTGGGACCCAAAAAAATTTTGACACTAAAAATCTTCGAAAAATGTTGAGATTGAACAAATACTTCGAAAAATTTTGAGACACAAAATAATTTTGACCCAAAAAAATCTTCAAAAAACTTTGGGACCCAAAAAAAATTTGACCCCAAAACATTGCATAAAATTTTGGACCCAGAATAGTTTGACCCAAAAAAAACGTCGAAAAATTTTGGACCCAAAAAAAAAATCTTCGAAAAAGTTGGTACCCAAAAAAATGTTGAATCACTACCAAATCTAAATATCTGAGTGGGTAAGGGTGTTTGGCACCACTTCTAAACAGAGTGCCTGTATCGCACAACCTAGCCACTGAAAGCCTTTAATGATGGTCCAGTAACAAAGTGCGAGCATTACAGTTGCTTCCTGTATATTACCACTCGGATGCAACAACAGGTTGCAAAACAGAAACAAGTCTATTGTAGATATATAAGATGGAACTACACATGTGCCTGTCCAGATTGTAAAGACATTAGGTGGAACAGTCTATCTAAAAGGGCGGAAAAGTGCATTAAGAATGCAAACAATGAAGTCAAAGATCTCTTCTCTCAGCTTTACAACAGAAATTGAAATTTTGACCCAAAAAAAAAACTTTGCAAAATTTTGGGACCCAAAAAAGTTTTACGCAAAAAAAATCTTTAAAAAAATTAGCTACCCAGAATATTTTGACACAAGAAAACTTCGAAAATTTTGGCACCAAAAAAAGACTTTAAAAAATAATTTGGGACCCAAAAAATTACGCAAAAAGAATCTTCAAAAAAACTTTTTTTGGACCCAAAAAATTTTAACCAAAAAAAAAATCTTCAAAAAATTTTGGGACCCAAAAAAATCTTCGAAAAATTTTGAGACCAAACAAATACTTCGAAAAATTTTGGGACCCAAAAAAATTTTGACGCCAAAAAAACCTTCAAAAAATTTTGTGACCCGAAAAATGTTGTGACCCAAAAAAATCTTTGAAAAATTTCAATACCAAAAAAAATACTTAGAAAAATTTTGGGACCCAAAAAACTTTTGATACAAAAAAATCCTCGAAAAATGTTGAGAACAAACAAATACTTCGAAAAATTTTGAGACACAAAATAATTTTGACCCAAAAAAATCTTCAAAAAACTTTGGGACTCAAAATAATTTAGAAAAATTTTGGGACCCAAAAAAGTTTGACGCCAAAAAAATCTTCAAAAAATTTTGGTACCCAAAAAAAATTTGACCGCAAAACATTGCAAAAAATTTTGGACCCAGAAAAGTTTGACCCAAAAAAAACTTCGAAAAATTTTGACACAAAAAAAATTCAAAAAACTTTGGGGCCCCAAAAAAATTTGGGCTAAAAATATGTTGGACCCAAAAGATTTTGACTAAAAAAAACTTTGAAAAAAATGTTGGAACCCAAAAAATTTTGACTCCATAAAAATCTTTAAAAAAAATTGGGACCTGAAAAAAACATCGAAAAATTTTGACAAAAAAAAACTTAAAAAAAATTTGAGACAAAAAAAACTTCGAAAAGCTTTGGTACTCAAAAAAAAAATTGACCAAAAAAAATCTACAAAAACTTTGGGACCCAAAAAAATTAGGGCTCAAAAAAATTTTGGACCCAAAAAAATTTTACCCAAAACCAATTTTGACACAAAAAATTCAGACAAAAAAAAACGTTGAAAAAATTTGGTACCCAAAAAATTGTTACGCAAAAAAAATCTTGGGACCAAAATTTTTGAATGATTTTTTTGGGTCCCGAAATTTGTCGATGTTTTTTTGGGTCAAAATTTATTTGGGCCCAAAAATTTTCAGATTTATTGGTCAAAATTTTTTTTAGGTCCCAAAATTTTTCAAAGTTTTGTTGGGTCAACAATTTTCAATTGCTGTTCTAAAGCTGAGAGAAGACATCTCTGATATCATTGTTTGCATTCTTTATGCATTTTCTTCCCTTTTAGAAAGACTTTTATAGACAAGAATGTCTTTTGACTGGCTGTTCTGGAGTAGCTGGTGGTCATACTGTTTTGTCTCAGATGCCTCAGATTTTGCCTGAGAACAAGTTCTGGTCTTCTAAAAGGATAGGGTTCTTCACATGTGTGATAGCAAAAATCACATGCATACAGCCCATTGAATTGTTCAGTGTTCTGGAATTATTGGTATTAGTGCAAAAACCTCTGTTGTTTATTCTGAGTTTTTTCTGTGTCAAAATTTTTTGGGTCCAAAAATTTTCCCAGTTTTTTTGGGTCCCAATTTTTTTTCGAAGATTTTTTTGGGTCCCAACATTTTTTGAAGTTTTTTTGGGTCCCAAAATTTGTCGAACTTTTTTTGGGTCCCAAAATTTTTTAAAGTTTTTTTGGGTCCCAAAATTGTTTGAAGTTTTTTGGGTCAAAATTTTTTCGGGTCTCAAAATTTTTCGAAGTTTGTTTGTGTAAATATTTTTTGGGTCCCAAAATTTTTCGAAGGTTTTTTCGGGTCTCGAAATTTTTTTAATGTTTTTGGGTCGAATTTTATTCGGGTCTCAACATTTTTCGAAGTTTTTTTATGTCAAATTTTTTTTGGGCCCAAAATTTTTGAAGTTTTTTTGTGTAAAAAATTTTTGGGTCCCAAAATTTTTAGAAGATTTTTTTGGGTCCTAAAATTTTTCAAAGTTTTTTTGGGTCAAAATTTTTGAATTGCTGTTCTAAAGCTGAGAGAAGAGATCTCTGATATCATTGTTTGCATTCTTTTTGCACTTTTCTCCCCTTTTAGAAAGACTTTTTCAGCTAAGAATGTCTTTTGACTGGCAGTTCTGGAGTAGCTGGTGGTCATACTGGTGGACATAAAACGTTTTTAATTTCATCAACACAGATTGGCCTTTTACACCCATGACTGGCTGTTCTGGAGTAGCTGGTGGTCATACTGTTTTGTCTCAGACGCCTCAGATTTTGCCTGAGAACAAGGGTCAAAATTTTTTAAAGATTTTTTTGGGTCCTGAAATGTTTCGATGTTTTTTGGGTCAAAATTTTTTTGGGTCTCAAAATTTTTCGAAGTTTCTTCGTGTCAATATTTTTTGGGTCCCAAAATTTTTCTACGTTTCTTTTGGGTCAAATTCTTTTAATTGCTGTTCACAATCTGGACAGACACATGTGTAGTTGCATCTTATATATCTACAATAGACTTGTTTCTGTTTTGCAAACTGTTGTTGCATCCGAGTGATAATATACAGGAAACATCTGTAATGCTCGCACTTTGTTACTGGACCATCATTAAAGGCTTTCAGTGGCTAGGTTGTGCGATACAGGCACTCTGTTTAGAAGCAGTGCCAAAGACCCTTACCCACTCAGATATTCAGATTTGGTAGTGATTCACAGTTTTTTTGGGTCCCAAATTTATTCGAAGATTGTTTTGGGTCCAAAAGTTTTTCGAAGTGTTTTTGGGTCAAAATTTTTTGTGTCTCAAAATTTTTCGAAGATTTTTTGAGGTCAATTTTTTTCGGGTCCCAAAATTTTCCGAAGATTTTTTAAGGTCAAAATTTTTTTGGGTCCCAAAATTTTTTGAAGATTTTTTTGGGTCCTGAAATTTTTCTATGTTTTTTGGGTCAAAATTTTTTGGGTCTCAAAATTTTTCGAAGATTTTTTGAGGTCAAATTTTTTTCGGCCCCAAAATTTTCCGAAGATTTTTTAAGGTCAAAATTTTTTTGGGTCCCAAAATTTTTTTGAGATTTTATGGGTCCCGAAATGTTTCGATGTTTTTTGGGTCAAAATTTTTTCGGGTCTCAAAATTTTTCGAAGTTTCTTCGTGTCAAAATTTTTTGGTCCCAAAATTTTTATACGTTTTTTTTGGGTCAAGTTCTTTTAATTGCTGTTCACAATCTGGACAGGCACATGTGTAGTTCCATCTTATATATCTACAATAGACTTGTTTCTGTTTTGCAACCTGTTGTTGCATCCGAGTGGTAATATACAGGAAATGCTCGCACTTTGTTACTGGACCATCATGAAAGGCTTTCAGTGGCTAGGTTGTGCGATACAGGCACTCTGTTTAGAAGCAGTGCCAAAGACCCTTACCCACTCAGATTTTCAGATTTGGTAGTGATTCACTGTTTTTTTGGGTCCCAAATTTATTCGAAGATTGTTTTGAGTCCAAAAGTTTTTCGAAGTGTTTTTGGGTCAAAATTTTTTGTGTCTCAAAATTTTTCGAAGATTTTTTGAGGTCAATTTTTTTCGGGTCCCAAAATTTTCCGAAGATTTTTTAAGGTCAAAATTTTTTTGGGTCCCAAAATTTTTTGAAGATTTTTTTGGGTCCTGAAATTTTTTTATGTTTTTTGGGTCAAAATTTTTTCGTGTCCCAATTTTTTTCGAAGATTGTTTTGGGTCCCAAAATTTTTCTAGGTTTTTTGGGTCCCAAAATTTTTCAAAGATTTTTTTGAGTCCCAAAATTTTTTCAAAGATTTTTTTGAGTCCCGAAATTTTTTTAAAGATTTTTTTGAGTCCCGAAATTTTTTTTATGTTTTTGGGTCAAATTTTATTCGGGTCTCAACATTTTTCGAAGTTTTTTCGTGTCAAATTTTTTTTGGGCCCAAAATTTTTGTAGTTTTTTTTTGTGTAAAAAATTTTTGGGTCCAAAAATTTTTGATGATTTTTTGAGGTCAAAGTATTCTTGGGTCCCAAAATTTTTCGAAGATTTTTTTGGGTCCCAAAATTTTTCGAACTTTTTTTGGCTCCCAAAATTTTTTAAAGTTTTTTTTGGTCCCAAAATTTTTTAAAGATTTTTTAAGTCAAAATATTTTCGGGTCTCAAAATTTTTCGAAGTTTGTTTGTGTAAATATTTTTTGGGTCCAAAAATTTTCCAAGTTTTTTTGGGCCCAAAATTTTTCAAAGATTGTTTTGGGTCCCAAATTTTCCGAAGATTGTTTTGGGTCCCAAATTTTTTTTAAGTTTTTTTGGGTCAAAATTTTTTTGGGCCCAAAATTTTTCATAGTTTTTTTTGTCTCAAAATTTTTCTAAATTTTTTCGAGTATCAAAATTTTTTTGGGCCCAAAATTTTTTAATTGATGTTCTAAAGCTGAAAGAAGAGATCTTTGATATCATTGTTTGCATTCTTTATGCACTTTTCTTCCCTAAGACTTCCCTAGACTTTTCCACCTAAGAATGTCTTCACAATCTGGACAGGCACATGTTGTTCCATCTTATATATCTACAATAGACTTGTTTCTGTTTTGCAAACTGTTGTTGCATCCGAGTGGTAATATACAAGAAACAACTGTAATGCTCGCACTTTGTTACTGGACCATCATTAAAGGCTTTCAGTGGCTAGGTTGTGCGATACAGGCACTCTGTTTAGAAGCAGTGCCAAAGACCCTTACTCACTCAGATATTCAGATTTGGTAGTGATTCAAAGTTTTTTTGGGCCACAATTTTTTTTGAAGATTGTTTTTGGTGCCAAAGTTTTTCGAAGTGTTTTTGGGTCAAAATTTTTTTAGGGCCCAAATTTTTTCGAATATTGTTTTGGGTCCCAAAATTTTCAAGTTTTTTTGAGTCCCAAAATTTTTCAAAGATTTTATCGGGTCTCAAAATTTCTCAGTTTTTTGGGACCCAAAAAAACTTCAAAAAATTTTGTGCCCAAAAAAAATTTGGGCACAAAGTTTTTTGAAGTTTTTTTGGGTCCCAAAATTTTTTGAAGTTTTTTTAGGTCAAAAATATTTTGGGTCCCAAATTTTTTTGAAGATTGTTTTGGGTCCCAAAATTTTTCGAAGCTTTTTTGGGTCAAAATTATTTTGGGTCCCAAATTTTTTCGAAGATTGTTTTGGGCCAAAATTTTTTGGGTCCCAATATTTTCAAGTTTTTTTGGGTCCCAAAATTTTCAATTTTTTTTGGGTCCCAAAATTTTTCAAAGATTTTTTCGGGTCTCAAAATTTTTCAGGTTCATGGGTCAAAATTTTTTGGGTCCCAAAATTTTCAAGTTTTTTTGGGTCCCAAAATTTTTCAAAGATTTTTTGGGTCAAAATTTATTAGGGTCTCAAAAGTTTTCTAATTTTTTTCGCGTCTCAAAATGTCTTTGGGCCCAAAATTTTTCAAACTATTTTTGGGGCCCAAAATTTTTCAAAGATTTTTTTGAGTCCCAAAATGTGTTTTTTTGTGTAAAAAATTTTTAGGGTCTCAAAATTTTTCTACAATTCTTCAGCTCTCAAAATGTTTTTGGGCCCAAAATTTTTCAAAGATTTTTTTGGGTACCAAAATTTTTCGAAATATTTTTGAGTCAAAATTTTTTTGGGCCAAAATTTTTTCAAAGTTTTTTTTGGGTCCCAATATCTTTTGAAGTTTTTTTGGGTCAAAATTTTTTAGGGTTTTTTAAAATTTTAATTTTTTTTTAATTGCTGTTCACAATCTGGACAGGCACATGTGTAGTTCCATCTT
This sequence comes from Astyanax mexicanus, assembly GCF_023375975.1. Lineage (NCBI taxonomy): Eukaryota > Metazoa > Chordata > Actinopteri > Characiformes > Acestrorhamphidae > Astyanax > Astyanax mexicanus. The sequence continues at coordinate 37,611,908 of NC_064424.1, forward strand.
ATATATCTACAATAGACTTGTTTCTGTTTTGCAACCTGTTGTTGCATCCGAGTGGTAATATGCAGGAAACAACTGTAATGCTCGCATCTTGTTACTGGACCATCATTAAAGGCTTTCAGTGGCTAGGTTGTGCGATACAGGCACTCTGTTTAGAAGCAGTGCCAAAGACGCTTACTCACTCAGATATTCAGATTTGGTAGTTTTTTTGGGTCCCAATTGTTTTCGAAGATTCTTTTGGGTCCCAAAGTTTTTCGAAGTGTTTTTGGTTAAAAAATTTTTTAGGTCCCAAATTTTTTCGAAGATTGTTTTGTGTCCGAAAATTTTTCGAAGTTTTTTTGGGTCAAAATTATTTTGGGTTCCAAATTTTTTCGAAGATTGTTTTGGGTCAAAATTTTTTGGGTCCCAAAATTTTCAAGTTTTTTTGGGTCCCAAAATTTTTCAAAGATTTTTTCGGGTCTCAAAATTTTTCAGTTTCATGGGTCAAAATGTTTTGGTTCCCAAAATTTTCAGTTTTTTTTGGGTCCCAAAATTTTTCAAAGATTTTTGGGGTCAAAATTTTTTCGCTTCTCAAAATTTTTTTGGGCCCAAAACTTTTCAAACTTTTTTTGGGTCCCAAACTTCAAGTCAAGTCAAGTCAAGTCATTATCAACCGCTTTATCCATTAAGGGTCGCGGGGGTGCTGGAGCCTATCCCAGCCGGCATCGGGCAGAAGGCAGGATACACCCTGGACAGGCCGCCAATCCATCGCAGGGCAGACAGACACAGACAGACAAACAGACACATGCACTCACACACTCACACCTAGGGGGCAATTTGTATCTGGTCCCAAACTTTTTCAAAGATTTTTTTGAGTCTCAAAATTTTTCAAAGTTTTTTTGGGTCAAAATTGTTTTGGGTCCCAAATTTTTTCGAAGATTGTTTTGGGTCAAAATTTATTGGGTCCCAACATTTTCTAGATTTTTTCGGGTCCCAAAATTTTTCAAATTTTTTTCGCGTCTCAAAATTTTTCTAAATTTTTTCGCGTCTCAAAATTTTTCAAAGATTTTTTTGAGTCCCAAAATTTTCAAGTTTTTTCGGGTCCCAAAATTTTTCAAAGATTTTTTGGGTCAAAATTTATTAGGGTCTCAAAAGTTTTCTAATTTTTTTCGCGTCTCAAAATGTCTTTGGGCCCAAAATTTTTCAAACTATTTTTGGGTCCCAAAATTTTTCAAAGATTTTTTTGAGTCCCAAAATTTGTTTTTTTGTGTAAAAATTTTTTAGGGTCTCAAAATTTTTCTACAATTCTTCAGCTCTCAAAACGTTTTTGGGCCCAAAATTTTTCAAAGATTTTTTTGGGTACCAAAATTTTTCGAAATATTTTTGAGTCAAAATTTTTTTGGGCCAAAATTTTTTCAAAGTTTTTTTTGGGTCCCAATATTTTTTGAAGTATTTTTGGGTCAAAATTTTTTAGGGTTTTTTAAAATTTTAATTTTTTTTTAATTGCTGTTCACAATCTGGACAGGCACATGTGTAGTTCCATCTTATATATCTACAATAGACTTGTTTCTGTTTTGCAACCTGTTGTTGCATCCGAGTGGTAATATGCAGGAAACAACTGTAATTCTCGCATCTTGTTACTGGACCATCATTAAAGGCTTTCAGTGGCTAGGTTGTGCAATACAGGCACTCTGTTTAGAAGCAGTGCCAAAGACTCACTCAGATATTCAGATTTGGTAGTTTTTTTGGGTCCCAATTGTTTTCGAAGATTCTTTTGGGTCCCAAAGTTTTTCGAAGTGTTTTTGGTTCAAAATTTTTTTAGGTCCCAAATTTTTACGAAGATTGTTTTGTGTCCAAAAATTTTTCGAAGTTTTTTTGGGTCAAAATTATTTTGGGTTCCAAATTTTTTCGAAGATTGTTTTGGGTCAAAATTTTTTGGGTCCCAAAATTTTCAAGTTTTTTTGGGTCCCAAAATTTTTCAAAGATTTTTTCGGGTCTCAAAATGTTTCAGTTTCATGGGTCAAAATGTTTTGGTTCCCAAAATTTTCAGGTTTTTTTTGGGTCCCAAAATTTTTCAAAGATTTTTTCGGGTCTCAAAATTTTTCAAAGATTTTTTCGGGTCTCAAAATTTTTCAGTTTCATGGGTCAAAATGTTTTGGTTCCCAAAATTTTCAGGTTTTTTTGGGTCCCAAAATTTTTCAAAGATTTTTGGGGTCAAAATTTTTTAGGGTCTCAAATTTTTCTAAATTTTTTCGCTTCTCAAAATTGTTTTGGGCCCAAAACTTTTCAAACTTTTTTTGGGTCCCAAACTTCAAATCAAGTCAAGTCAAGTCATTATCAACCGCTTTGTCCATTAAGGGTCACGGGGGTGCTGGAGCCTATCCCAGCCGGCATCGGGCAGAAGGCAGGATACACCCTGGACAGGCCGCCAATCCATCGCAGGGCAGACAGACACAGACAGACAAACAGACACATGCACTCACACACTCACACCTAGGGGGCAATTTGTATCTGGTCCCAAACTTTTTCAAAGATTTTTTTGAGTCCCAAAATTTTTCAAAGTTTTTTTGGGTCAAAATTGTTTTGGGTCCCAAATTTTTTCGATGATTGTTTTGGGTCAAAATTTATTGGGTCCCAAAATTTTCTAGATTTTTTCGGGTCCCAAAATTTTTCAAAGATTTTTTCGGGTCTCAAAATTTTTTTGGGCCCAAAATTTTTCAAACTTTTTTTGTGTCCCAAAATTTTTCAAAGATTTTTTTGAGTCTCAAAATTTTTCAAAGTTTTTTTGGGTAAACATTTTTTAGGGTCTCAAAATTTTTCTACAATTTTTCAGGTCTCAAAAAGGTTTTGGGCCCAAAATTTTTCGAAATTATTTTGGGTCAAAATTTTTTTGAAGTTTTTTTGGGTCAAAATTATTTTGGGTCCCAAATTTTTTCCAAATTTTTTTGAGTCAAAATTTTTTTGGGCCAAAATTTTTCAAAGTTTTTTTTGGGTCCCAATATTTTTTTAAGTTTTTTTGGGTCAAAATTTTTTGGGGTCTCAAAATTTTTCTAAAATTTTTCGCATCTCAAAGTTTTTTGGGTCCCAAGATTTTTCAAAGTTTTTTTGGGTCCCAAAATTTTTTGAAGTTTGTTTGGGTCAAAAAAAATTTTACGTTATTTTGGGTCAAAATTATTTCGGGTCTCAAAATTTTTAGAAGTTTTTTTGTGTCAAAATTTTTTAGGTCCCAAAATTTATCGAACATCAACATTTTTTTAGGTAAATTTTTTTTGGGTCCCAAAATGTTTCTAAGATATTTTTGGGTCCCGAAATTTTTCAATGTTTTTTTGGGTCAAAATTTTTTTGGGTCTCAAAAATTTTCGAGATTTTATTGTATCAAAATATTTTTGGGCCTAAAATTTTTCAACTTTTTTTGGGTCAAAATGTTTCAATTGCTGTTCTAAGGCTGAGAGAAGAGATCTTTGATATCATTGTTTGCATTGTGTATGCACTTTTCCCCCCTTTTAGACTTTTCCAACTAAGAATGTCTTTACAATCTGGACAGGCACATGACAAGAGTGTCGTGACTCAGAAGAAAAAAAAGCTTTTAGTTCAAAAGATGCTTTCAGATTCTAAGAACACTTGAAGCAGTTCATCGCTGTAAGAAGTAAAATGGGAGCTCAAAACTGTACGCAAACGGCTTCTCTCAGTTTAAACCGTCGGAAAACACATTTTACTACATTTACTGGACCAAAACAACTAAGTAAAAAAAGATGTTCAGTTCATCGCTGTTAGGAGTGAGAGAGGAGCACAAAACCAAACGCAAACGGTTTTTCTCAGCTTAAACCATCTGAAAACACATTTTATTTCATTTAACACATGGGTGAACCTAACCACTTCAGAATCGATGTTAGTGCATTTTGCACAGTTAAAACGTGTTTTCCTTCGTAAAAACTAATTTCTGATCGAAAAAGATGTTTTCAGTTCAAAACAACGCTTGAAGCAGCTTATCGCTATTAGGACTGAGAAAGGAGTGCAAAACTTTACGCAAACGGCTTTTCTCAGCTTTAACCGTCTAAAAACACACTTTACTACATTTAACACACGGGGGAACCTAACCACTTCAGAATCGATGTTAGTGCATTTTGCACAGTTAAAACATGTTTTCCTTCCTAACATTTCTCATCGAAAAAGATGCTTTTACTTCAAAACAACACTTGAAGCAGTTTATCGCTGTTAAGAGTGAGAGAGGAGCTCAAAACTATAAGCAAACGGCTTTTCTCAGCTTTAACCGTCTGAAAACACACTTTACTGCATTCAACACTCAATTGAACCAAAAGAACTAAGAAAACTTTATTACACGATGTTAGTGCATTTTACACAGCTAAAATGAGTTTTTCTTCGTAAAAAATCATTTCTTATCGAAAAAGATGTTTTCAGTTCAAAACAACATTGAAGCAGTTTATCGCCGTTAGGAGTGAGAGAGAAGCTCAAAACTATACGCAAACGACTTTTCTCAGCTTTAACCGTCTGAAAACACACTTTACTACATTTAACACACGGGGGAACCTAACCACTTCAGAATCGATGTTAGTGCATTTTGCACAGTTAAAACATGTTTTCCTTCGTAAAAAATCATTTCTCGTCGAAAAAGATGCTTTTACTTCAAAACAACACTTGAAGCAGTTTATCGCCGTTAGGAGTGAGAGAGAAGCTCAAAACTATACGCAAACGACTTTTCTCAGCTTAAACCGTCTGAAAACACACTTTACTACATTTAACACACGGGGGAACCTAACCACTTCAGAATCGATGTTAGTGCATTTTGCACAGTTAAAACATGTTTTCCTTCGTAAAATTTCTGATCGAAAAAGATGCTTTTACTTCAAAACAACACTTGAAGCAGTTTATCGCTGTTAAGAGTGAGAGAGGAGCTCAAAACTATAAGCAAACGGCTTTTCTCAGCTTAAACCGTCTGAAAACACACTTTACTGCATTCAACACACAAGTGAACCAAAAGAACTAAGAAAAGTTTATTACACGATGTTAGTGCATTTTACACAGCTAAAATGAGTTTTTCTTCGTAAAAAATAATTTCTTATCGAAAAAGATGTTTTCAGTTCAAAACAACACTTGAAGCAGTTTATCGCCATTAGGAGTGAGAGAGGAGCTCAAAACTATACGCAAACGACTTTTCTCAGCTTTAACCGTCTGAAAACACACTTTACTACATTTAACACACGGGGGAACCTAACCACTTCAGAATCGATGTTAGTGCATTTTGCACAGTTAAAACATGTTTTCCTTCGTAAAAAATCATTTCTCGTCGAAAAAGATGCTTTTACTTCAAAACAACACTTGAAGCAGTTTATCGCCATTAGGAGTGAGAGAGAAGCTCAAAACTATACGCAAACGACTTTTCTCAGCTTTAACCGTCTGAAAACACACTTTACTACATTTAACACACGGGGGAACCTAACCACTTCAGAATCGATGTTAGTGCATTTTGCACAGTTAAAACATGTTTTCCTTCGTAAAAAATCATTTCTCGTCGAAAAAGATGCTTTTACTTCAAAACAACACTTGAAGCAGTTTATCGCCGTTAATAGTTAGAGAGAAGCTCAAAACTATACGCAAACGACTTTTCTCAGCTTAAACCGTCTGAAAACACACTTTACTACATTTAACACACGGGGGAACCTAACCACTTCAGAATCGATGTTAGTGCATTTTGCACAGTTAAAACATGTTTTCCTTCGTAAAATTTCTGATCGAAAAAGATGCTTTTACTTCAAAACAACACTTGAAGCAGTTTATCGCTGTTAAGAGTGAGAGAGGAGCTCAAAACTATAAGCAAACGGCTTTTCTCAGCTTAAACCGTCTGAAAACACACTTTACTGCATTCAACACACAAGTGAACCAAAAGAACTAAGAAAAGTTTATTACACGATGTTAGTGCATTTTACACAGCTAAAATGAGTTTTTCTTCGTAAAAAATAATTTCTTATCGAAAAAGATGTTTTCAGTTCAAAACAACACTTGAAGCAGTTTATCGCCATTAGGAGTGAGAGAGGAGCTCAAAACTATACGCAAACGACTTTTCTCAGCTTTAACCGTCTGAAAACACACTTTACTACATTTAACACACGGGGGAACCTAACCACTTCAGAATCGATATTAGTGCATTTTGCACAGTTAAAACATGTTTTCCTTCGTAAAATTTCTCTTTGAAAAAGATGCTTTTACTTCAAAACAACACTTGAAGCAGTTTATCGCCATTAGGAGTGAGAGAGGAGCTCAAAACTATACGCAAACGACTTTTCTCAGTTTTAACCGTCTGAAAACACACTTTACTGCATTCAACACACAGGTGAACCAAAACAACTAAGTACAGTTTATTACACGCTGTTAGTGCATTTTTCACAGCTAAAACGTGTTTTCCTTCGGAAAAACTCAGATCTATTCGAAAAAGATGTTTTCAGTTCAAAACAACACTTGAAGCAGTTTATCGCCGTTAAGAGTGAGAGAGGAGCTCAAAACTATACGCAAACGACTTTTCTCAGCTTTAACCGTCTGAAAACACACTTTACTACATTTAACACACGGGGGAACCTAACCACTTCAGAATCGATATTAGTGCATTTTGCACAGTTAAAACATGTTTTCCTTCGTAAAATTTCTCTTTGAAAAAGATGCTTTTACTTCAAAACAACACTTGAAGCAGTTTATCGCCATTAGGAGTGAGAGAGGAGCTCAAAACTATACGCAAACGACTTTTCTCAGTTTTAACCGTCTGAAAACACACTTTACTACATTTAACACACGGGGGAACCAAAACAACTAAGTAAAGTTTATTACACGCTGTTAGTGCATTTTTCACAGCTAAAACCTGTTTTCCTTCGTAAAAACTCAATTCTATTCGAAAAAGATGTTTTCAGTTCAAAACAACACTTGAAGCAGTTTATCGCCGTTAGGAGTGAGAGAGGAGCTCAAAACTATACGTAAACGACTTTTCTAAGCTTTAACCGTCTGAAAACACACTTTACTACATTTAACACACGGTGGAACCTAACCCCTTCAGAATCGATGTTAGTGCATTTTGCACAGTTAAAACATGTTTTTCTTCGTAAAAAATCATTTCTCATCGAAAAAGATGCTTTTACTTCAAAACAACACTTGAAGCAGTTTATCGCTGTTAAGAGTGAGAGAGGAGCTTAAAACTATACGCAAACGACTTTTCTCAGTTTTAACCGTCTGAAAACATACTTTACTACATTTAACACACGGGGGAACCTAACCATTTCAGAATCGATGTTAGTGCATTTTGCACAGTTAAAACGTGTTTTCCTTCGTAAAAACTCATTTCTGATCGAAAAAGATGCTTTTACTTCAAAACAACACTTGAAACAGTTTATCGCCGTTAGGAGTGAGAGAGAAGCTCAAAACTATACGCAAACGACTTTTCTCAGCTTAAACCGTCTGAAAACACACTTTACTACATTTAACACACGGGGGAACCTAACCACTTCAGAATCGATGTTAGTGCATTTTGCACAGTTAAAACATGTTTTCCTTCGTAAAATTTCTGATCGAAAAAGATGCTTTTACTTCAAAACAACACTTGAAGCAGTTTATCGCTGTTAAGAGTGAGAGAGGAGCTCAAAACTATAAGCAAACGGCTTTTCTCAGCTTAAACCGTCTGAAAACACACTTTACTGCATTCAACACACAAGTGAACCAAAAGAACTAAGAAAAGTTTATTACACGATGTTAGTGCATTTTACACAGCTAAAATGAGTTTTTCTTCGTAAAAAATAATTTCTTATCGAAAAAGATGTTTTCAGTTCAAAACAACACTTGAAGCAGTTTATCGCCATTAGGAGTGAGAGAGGAGCTCAAAACTATACGCAAACGACTTTTCTCAGCTTTAACCGTCTGAAAACACACTTTACTACATTTAACACACGGGGGAACCTAACCACTTCAGAATCGATATTAGTGCATTTTGCACAGTTAAAACATGTTTTCCTTCGTAAAATTTCTCTTTGAAAAAGATGCTTTTACTTCAAAACAACACTTGAAGCAGTTTATCGCCATTAGGAGTGAGAGAGGAGCTCAAAACTATACGCAAACGACTTTTCTCAGTTTTAACCGTCTGAAAACACACTTTACTGCATTCAACACACAGGTGAACCAAAACAACTAAGTACAGTTTATTACACGCTGTTAGTGCATTTTTCACAGCTAAAACGTGTTTTCCTTCGTAAAAACTCAGATCTATTCGAAAAAGATGTTTTCAGTTCAAAACAACACTTGAAGCAGTTTATCGCCGTTAAGAGTGAGAGAGGAGCTCAAAACTATACGCAAACGACTTTTGTCAGCTTTAACCGTCTGAAAACACACTTTACTACATTTAACACACGGGGGAACCTAACCACTTCAGAATCGATATTAGTGCATTTTGCACAGTTAAAACATGTTTTCCTTCGTAAAATTTCTCTTTGAAAAAGATGCTTTTACTTCAAAACAACACTTGAAGCAGTTTATCGCCATTAGGAGTGAGAGAGGAGCTCAAAACTATACGCAAACGACTTTTCTCAGTTTTAACCGTCTGAAAACACACTTTACTACATTTAACACACGGGGGAACCAAAACAACTAAGTAAAGTTTATTACACGCTGTTAGTGCATTTTTCACAGCTAAAACCTGTTTTCCTTCGTAAAAACTCAATTCTATTCGAAAAAGATGTTTTCAGTTCAAAACAACACTTGAAGCAGTTTATCGCCGTTAGGAGTGAGAGAGGAGCTCAAAACTATACGTAAACGACTTTTCTAAGCTTTAACCGTCTGAAAACACACTTTACTACATTTAACACACGGTGGAACCTAACCCCTTCAGAATCGATGTTAGTGCATTTTGCACAGTTAAAACATGTTTTTCTTCGTAAAAAATCATTTCTCATCGAAAAAGATGCTTTTACTTCAAAACAACACTTGAAGCAGTTTATCGCTGTTAAGAGTGAGAGAGGAGCTTAAAACTATACGCAAACGACTTTTCTCAGTTTTAACCGTCTGAAAACATACTTTACTACATTTAACACACGGGGGAACCTAACCATTTCAGAATCGATGTTAGTGCATTTTGCACAGTTAAAACGTGTTTTCCTTCGTAAAAACTCATTTCTGATCGAAAAAGATGTTTTTAGTTTAAAACAACACTTTGAAGCAGTTTATATCGCTGTTAGGAGTGAGAGAGGAGCTCAAACGGCTTTTCTCAGCTTACATCGTCTGAAAACACACTTTACTACATTTTACACACGGGTGAACCTAATTTTGGGACCCAAAAAAACTTCGAAAAATTCTGGAACCCAAAACAACACAAGTGCCAGTCAAAAGACATTCTTAGCTAGAAAAGTCTTTCTAAAAGGGGAGAAAAGTGCATAAAGAATGCAAACAATGATATCAGAGATCGCTTCTCTCAGCTTTAGAACAGTAATTCAAATATTTTGACCCAAACAACTTTTAAAAATTTTGGGATCCAAAAAAACTTCTAAAAATTTTGGGATCCAAAAAAAACTTCTAAAAATTTGGAACCCAAAAAAACTTAAAAAAAATTTAAATCACACATGTGAAGACCAGAACTTGTTCTCATGCAAAATCTGAGGCATCTGAGACAAAACAGTATGACCACCATACTCCAGAACAGCCAGTCATGGGTGTAAAAGGCCAATCTGTATTGATGAGATTAAAAACGTTTTAGATGATTGTTGTTTTTTTTTAGAGTACCAACATAGTGTTTGTCTTGATGTGACTCGACAGTCGGTGATTATATGGCTGGATTCACCAAATCACAGCAAAAAGTGGTATATAGACAGAAACACAAACATTGTTTTTGCTATGCACATGCTTCTTAAAGAAAATGTGAAACTATGCAATGTTAATGCAGCGGGAATGGCTTTTAGGTAATTTGTCATCCAGTTTGACGTGCTGTATGACACTGCAAAAGTCTCTTTTAATGTACACCTGCTGACACATATTGCAGTTAGCCTTAGGAAATGGGGTCCTTTGTGGGCAACTTCTACCTTTTCTTCTGAGTTATTAAATGGCACTCTTGTGAAGTACTTCAATGGAACTACACATGTGTCTGTCCAGATTGTAAAAACATTTCTAGGTGGAATAGTCTATATAAAAGGGGAGAAAGATCGCTTCTCTCAGCTTCTCTCAGCTTTAAAATATTTTGACCCAAAAAATTTTGATCCAAAAAAACATCGAAATATTATGGGACCCAAAAAAACTTCAAAAAATTTTGAGACCCGAAAAAATTTTCACCTAAAATAATTTTGACCTCAAAATATCTTCGAAAAATTTTGTGACCCAAAAAAAGTTTGAATCAAAAAAAAATCAAAAAATTTTGGGACCCAAAAAAAACTTTGAAAAATTTTAAGACCAAAATATTGTTGAGACCCGAAAAAAAAATAGAAAAATCTTGGGACTCAAAAAAAACTTTGAAAAATTTTGGGCCAAAAAAAATTTAGAAAAATTTTGGACACAAAAAAATTTTGACAGAAAAAAACTCAGAATAGACAACAGAGGTTTTTGCACTAATACCATTAATACCCGAACACTGAACAATTCAATGGGCTGAATGGGTGTGATTTTTACTATCACAGAGGTGAAGAAGACCAGAAGACCAGAACTTGTTCTCAGGCAAAATCTGAGGCATCTGAGACAAAACAGTATGACCACCAGCTACTCCAGAACAGGCAGTCATGGGTGTAAAAGGCCAATCTGTGTTGATGAAATTAAAAATGTTTTAGATGATTGATGGCTTTTTTCCAGAGTACCAACATAGTGTTTGTCCGACTCAACAGTCGGTGATTATATGGCTGGATTCACCAAATCACAGCAAAAAGTGGTATATAGACAGAAAAACAAACATTGTTGGGCAAAAATTGCTCACAGTCCAGCCTCCTGTAGAGTTCACCAGAACACCACAATCATTATATGATCGTAAATTTAGAGTGGAGGTCATTTCTTCTTTTCTATTCATTGCGACTTCTTAAAGAAAATGTGAAACTATGTAATGTTAATGCAGCGGAAATGGCTTTTAGGTAATTTGTCATCCAGTTTGAGGTGCTGTATGACACTGCAAAAGTGTCTTTTAATGTACACCTGCTGACACACATTGCAGTTAGCCTTATGAAATGGGATCCTTTGTGGGCAACTTCCACCTTTTCTTCTGAGTTATTAAATGACACTCTGGTGAAGTACTTCAATGGAACTACAGATTGTCCAGATTGTAAAGACATTCCTAGGTGGAAAAGTCTATCTAAATGGGGAGAAAAGTGCATACAGGATGCAAACAATGATATCAAAGATGGCTTTAGAACTGCAATTGATACATTTTGACCCAAAAAAACTTTGAAAAATTTTGGGACCCAAAAAATTTTTACAAAAAAAAAATTAGAAAAATTTTGAGACCCGAAAATATTTTGAACCAAAAAAACTTTGAAAAATTTTGGTCCCAAAAAAAATTTGACAGCCGAAAAAATGTAGAAAAATTTTGGGCCAAAAAAAATCTTCGAAAAAAATTGGTACCCCAAAAAAATTTGAATCACTACCAAATCTAAATATCTGAGTGGGTAAGGGTGTGTGGCACCACTTCTAAACAGAGTGCACAACCTAGCCACTGAAAGCCTTTAATGATGGGTCCAGTAACAAAGTGCGAGCATTACAGTTGTTTCCTGTATATTACCACTCGGATGCAACAACAGGTTGCAAAAGAGAAACAAGTCTATTGTAGATATATAAGATGGAACTACACATGTGCCTGTCCAGATTGTAAAGACATTAGGTGGAAAAGTCTATCTAAAAGGGCGGAAAAGCTTTACAACAGCAATTGAAATTTTGACGCAAAAAAAATTTTGAAAAATTTTGGGACCCAAAATAGTTTTACGCAAAAAAAATCTTCAAAAAAATTTGCAACCCAGAATATTTTGACACAAGAAAACTTCGAAAAATTTTGGCACCAAAAAAAAACTTAAAAAAATAATTTGGGACCAAAAAATTACGCAAAAAGAATCTTCAAAAAACTTTGGGACCCAAAAAAATATGGGCTCAAAAAAATTTGGGACTAAAAAATTTTGACAAAAAAAAATTCAAGACCCAAAAAATTTTGGGACCCAAAAAAATCTTCGAAAAATTTTGAGAGCAAAAAAAAAGTTGGGCTCAAAAAAAATTCAAGACCCAAAAAATTTTGACACAAAAAAATCTTCGAAAAATTTTGAGAACAAACAAATACTTCGAAAAATGTTGGGACCCAAAAAAATTTTGACGCAAAAAAAATCTTCAAAAAAATTTGTGACCCGAAAAATGTTGTGACCCAAAAAAATCTTCGAAAAATTTTAAGACCAAAAAAAAACTTCGGAAAATTTTGGGACCCAAAAAAATATTGACCCAAAAATATCTTCAAAAAAATTTGGGACCCAAAAAACTTTTGACACAAAAAAATCTTCGAAAAATGTTGAGAACGAACAAATACTTCGAAAAATTTTGAGACACAAAATAATTTTGACACAAAAAAAATCTTCAAAAAACTTTGGGACTCAAAATAATTTGGGCTAAAAATATGTTGGACCCAAAAAATTTTGACTCAAAAAAAACTTCGAAAAATTTTGACACAAAAAAAGTTCAAAAAACTTTGGGACCCAAAAAAATTTGGGCTAAAAATATGTTGGACCCAAAAAATTTTGACTCAAAAAAAACTTTGAAAATTTTTGAGACAAAAAAATACGTTGAAAAATTTTGGTACCGAAAAAATTGTTACGCAAAAAAAATCTTGGGTCCAAAATTTTTGGAAGATTTTTTTGGGTCCCGAAATTTTTCGATGTTTTTTTGGGTCAAAATTTATTTGGGCCCAAAAATTTTCAGTTTTATTGGTCAAAATTTTTTTTAGGTCCCAAAATTTTTAAAAGGTTTGTTCGGTCAACAATTTTCAATTGCTGTTCTAAAGCTGAGCGAAGACATCTCTGATATCATTGTTTGCATTCTTTATGCACTTTTCTCCCCTTTTAGAAAGACTTTTCCAGACAAGAATGTCTTTTGACTGGCACTTCTGGAGTAGCTGGTGGTCATACTGTTTTGTCTCAGATGCCTCAGATTTTGCCTGAGAACAAGTTCTGGTCTTCTAAAAGGATAGGGTCCTTCACATGTAGCAAAAATCACATGCATGCAGCCCATTGAATTGTTCAGTGATGTGGAATTATTGGTATTCGTGCAAAAACCTCTCTTGTCTATTCTGAGTTTTTTCTGTGTCAAAATTTTTTGGGTCCAAAAATTTTCCAAGTTTTTTTGGGCCTAAAATTTTTCAAAGTTTTTTTGGGTCCCAATTTTTTTCGAAGATTTTTTTGGGTACCAACATTTTTTAAAGTTTTGTTGGGTCCTAAAATTTTTCGAACTTTTTTTGGGTCCCAAAATTTTTTAAAGTTTTTTTGGGTCAAAATTTTTTTGGGTCTCAAAATTTTTCGAAGTTTGTTTGTGTAAATATTGTTTGGGTCCCACAATTTTTCGAAGGTTTTTTTGGGTCCCGAAAATATTTTAATGTTTTTGGGTCAAATTTTATTCGGGTCTAAACATTTTTCGAAGTTTTTTTGGGTCAAATTTTTTTTGGGCCCAAAATTTTTGAAGTTTTTTTGTGGTCAAAGTGTTCTTGGGTCCCAAAATATTTCGAAGATTTTTTTGGGTCAAAATATTTGAATTGCTGTTCTAAAGCTGAGAGAAGAGATCTCTGATATCATTGGTTGCATTCTTTATGCACTTTTCTCCCCTTTTAGAAAGACTTTTCCAGCTAAGAATGTCTTTTGACTGGCACTTCTGGAGTAGCTGGTGGTCATACTGTTTTGTCTCAGATGCCTTAGATTTTGCCTGAGAATAAGTTCTGAGAATAAGGATAGGGTCCTTCACGTGTGATGGCAAAAATCACACCCATACAGCCCATTGAATTGTTCAGTGTTCTGGAATTATTGGTATTAGTGCAAAAACCTCTGTTGTCTATTCTGAGATTTTTTTTTTGTCAAAATATTTTGGGTCCCAAAATGTTTCAAACTTTTTTTGGGTCCCAAAATTTTTTTAAGTTTTTTTGAGTCCCAAAATTTATCAAAGTTTTTTTGGGTCAAAATTTTTTCGGGTCTCAAAATTTTTCTACAATTTTTCAGGTCTCAAAAAGTTTTTGGGCCAAAAAATTTTCAAAGATTTTTTTGGGTCCCAAATTTTTTTGAAATATTTTTGAGTCAAAAATTTTTTGGGCCAAAATTTTTTCAAAGTTTTTTTTGGGTCCCAATATTTTTTGAAGTTTTTTTGGGAAGTTTTTTTCGGGTCTCAAAATTTTTCTACAATTTTTCAGGTCTCAAAAATTTTTTGGGCCAAAAAATTTTCAAAGATTTTTTTGGGTACCAAAATTTTTCGAAATTATTTTGGGTCAAAATTTCTTCGAAGTTTTTTTGGGTCAAAATTATTTTGGGTCCCAAATTTTTTTGAAATATTTTTGAGTCAAAAATTTTTTGGGCCAAAATTTTTTCAAAGTTTTTTTTGGGTCCCAATATTTTTTGAAGTTTTTTTGGGAAGTTTTTTTCGGGTCTCAAAATTTTTCTACAATTTTTCAGGTCTCAAAAAGTTTTTGGGCCAAAAAATTTTCAAAGATTTTTTTGGGTACCAAAATTTTTCGAAATTATTTTGGGTCAAAATTTCTTCGAAGTGTTTTTGGGTCAAAATTATTTTGGGTCCCAAATTTTTTTGAAATATTTTTGAGTCAAAATTTTTTTGGGACAAAATTTTTTCTAAGTTTTTTTTGGGTCCCCATATTTTTTGAATTTTTTTTGGGTCAAAATTTTTAGGGTCTCAAAATTGTTCTAAATTTTTTCGCATCTCAAATTTTTTTTGGGCTCAAATTTTTTTAATTGCTGTTCACAATCTGGACAGGCACACGTGTAGTTCCATCTTATATATCTACAATAGACTTGTTTCTGTTTTGCAAACTGTTGTTGCATCCGAGTGGTAATATACAGGAAACATCTGTAATGCTCGCACTTTGTTACTGGACCATCATTAAAGGCTTTCAGTGGCTAGGTTGTGCGATAAAGGCACTCTGTTTAGAAGCAGTGCCAAAGACCCTTACTCACTCAGATATTCAGATTTGGTAGTGATTCACAGTTTTTTTGGGTCCCAATTTTTTTCGAAGATTGTTTTGGGTCCCAAAGTTTTTCGAAGTGTTTTTGGGTCAAAATTGTTTTAGGTCCCAAATTTTTTCGAAGATTGTTTTGGGTCCCCAAATTTTTAAGTTTTTTTGGGTCCCAAAATTTTTCAAAGATTTTTTCGGGTCTCAAAATTTCTCAATTTCATGGGTCAAAATTTTTTGGGTCCCAAAGTTTTTCGAAGTGTTTTTGGGTCAAAATCTTTTGTGTCTCAAAATTTTTCGAAGATTTTTTGAGGTCAAATTTTTTCGGGTCCCAAAATTTTCCGAAGTTTTTTTAAGGTCAAAATTTTTTTGGGTCCCAAAGTATTTTGAAGATTTTTTTGGGTCCCGAAATTTTTCCATGTTTTTTGGGTCAAAATTTTTTGTGTCTCAAAATTTTTTGATTTTTTTTTGTATCAAAATTTTTTAATTGCTGTTCTACAGCTGAGAGAAGAGATCTTTGATATCATTGTTTGCATTCCTTATGCACTTTTCTCCCCGTTTAGATAGACTTTTCCACCTATGTATGTCTTCACAATCTGGACAGGCACATGTGTAGTTCCATCTTATATATCTACAATTGACTTGTTTCTGTTTTGCAACCTGTTGTTGCATCCGAGTGGTAATATACAGGAAACAACTGTAATGCTCGCACTTTGTTACTGGACCATCATTAAAGGCTTTCAGTGGATAGGTTGTGCGATAAAGGCACTCTGTTTAGAAGCAGTGCCAAAGACCCTTACTCACTCAGATATTCAGATTTGGTAGTTATTCACTGTTTTTTTGGGTCCCAATTTTTTTCGAATATTGTTTTGGGTCCCAAAGTTTTTTAAAGTGTTTTTGGGTCAAGTTTTTTTGGGTCCCAAATTTTTTCGAAGATTGTTTTGGGTCCCAAAAATTTTCAAAGTTTTATTGGGTCAAAATGTTTTTGGGCCCAAAATGTTTCAAAGTTTTTTTTTATCTCAAAATATTTCGAAAATTTTTCGAGTATCAAAATTTTTTTGGGCCCAAAATTTTTAAAAGTTTTTTTGGCTCCCAACATTTTTCGAAGTTTTTTTGGGTCAAAATTATTTTGGGTCCCAAATTTTTTCGAAGATTGTTTTGGGTCTTTGTTACTGGACCATCATTAAAGGCTTTCAGTGGCTAGGTTGTGCGATACAGGCACTCTGTTTAGAAGCAGTGCCAAGGACCCTTACTCACTCACATATTCAGATTTGGTAGTGATTCACAGTTTTTTTGGGTCCCAAATTTTTTCGAAGATTGTTTTGGGTCCCAAATTTTTTCGAAGATTGTTTTGGGTCCCAAAGTTTTTCGAAGTGTTTTTGGGTCAAAATTTTTTTGGGTCCCAAATTTTTTCGAAGATTGTTTTGGGTCCCAAAATTTTTCTACGTTTTTTTGGGTCAAAAATTTTTTGGACCCAAAATTTTTAAAAGTCTTTTTTGTGTCAAAATTTTTCTAAATTTTTACGAGCATCAAAACTTTTTTGGGCCCAAAATTTTTCAAAGATTTTTTGAGTCAGAAAATTTTTCGAAGATTGTTTTGGGTCCCAAAATTTTTTGAAGTTTTTTTGGGTCAAAATTATTTTGGGTCCCAAAGTTTTTTCGAAGATTGTTTTGGGTCAAAATTTTTTGGCTCCCAAAATTGTCAATTTTTTTGGGTCCAAAAATTTTTCAAAGATTTTTTCGGGTCTCAAAATTTTTCAGTTTCATGGGTGAAAATTTTTTGGGTCCCAAAATTTTCAAGTTTTTTTAGGTCCCAAAATTTTTCAAAGATTTTTGGGGTCAAAATTTTTCTAAATTTTTTCGCATTTCAAAATGTTTTTGGGCTCAAAATTTTTCAAAGATTTTTTTGAGTACCAAAATTTTTCAAAGTTCTTTTGGGTCAAAATTTTTTGAGATTTGAAGATTTTTTGAGGTCAAATTTTTTCGGGTCCCAAAATTTTCCGAAGATTTTTTAAGGTCAAAATTTTTTTGGGTCCCAAAATTTTTTCGAAGATTGTTTTGGGTCCCAAAATTTTTCTAAGTTTTTTTGGTCAAAATTTTTTTGGGCCCAAAATTTTTCAAAGTTTTTTTGTCTCAAAATTTTTCGAAGATTGTTTTGGGTCCCAAAATTTTTTGAAGTTTTTTTGGGTCAAAATTATTTTGGGTCCCAAAGTTTTTTCGAAGATTGTTTTGGGTCAAAATTTTTTGGCTCCCAAAATTGTCAATTTTTTTGGGTCCAAAAATTTTTCAAAGATTTTTTCGGGTCTCAAAATTTTTCAGTTTCATGGGTGAAAATTTTTTGGGTCCCAAAATTTTCAAGTTTTTTTAGGTCCCAAAATTTTTCAAAGATTTTTGGGGTCAAAATTTTTCTAAATTTTTTCGCATTTCAAAATGTTTTTGGGCTCAAAAATTTTCAAAGATTTTTTTGAGTACCAAAATTTTTCAAAGTTCTTTTGGGTCAAAATTTTTTGAGATTTGAAGATTTTTTGAGGTCAAATTTTTTCGGGTCCCAAAATTTTCCGAAGATTTTTTAAGGTCAAAATTTTTTTGGGTCCCAAAATTTTTTCGAAGATTGTTTTGGGTCCCAAAATTTTTCTAAGTTTTTTTGGTCAAAATTTTTTTGGGCCCAAAATTTTTCAAAGTTTTTTTGTCTCAAAATTTTTCGAATTTTTTTCGAGTATCAAAATTTTTTGGGCCCAAAATTTTTCAAAGTTTTTTTGGGTCCCAAAGTTTTTCTAGGTCCCAAAATTTTTCGAAGATTTTTTGATTTAAAATTTTTTTGGGTCCCAAAAGTTTTCCGAAGATTTTTTAAGGTCAAAAATTTTTTGGGTCCCAAAATTTTTTAAAGATTTTTTTGGGTCCCGAAATTTTTTGATGTTTTTTTGGGTCCAATTTTTTTAATTGCTGTTCTAAAGCTGAGAGAAGAGATCTTTGATATCATTGTTTGCATTCTTTATGCAATTTCTTCCCGTTTAGATAGACTTTTCCACCTAAGAATGTCTTTACAATCTGGACAGGCACATGGCAAGAGTGCCATGACTCAGAAGAAAAAAAAGCTTTTATTTCAAAAGATGCTTTCAGATTCTAACAACACTTGAAGCAGTTTATCGCTGTAAGAAGTAAAATGGGACCTCAAAACTGTACGCAAACGGCTTCTCTCAGCGTAAACCGCCTGAA
The DNA here is from genome assembly GCF_023375975.1 of Astyanax mexicanus. Lineage (NCBI taxonomy): Eukaryota > Metazoa > Chordata > Actinopteri > Characiformes > Acestrorhamphidae > Astyanax > Astyanax mexicanus. The sequence continues at coordinate 37,630,250 of NC_064424.1, forward strand.
CCGCCAAAATTTTTCAGTTTCATGGGTCAAAATGTTTTCACAATCTGGACAGGCACATGTGTAGTTCCATCTTATATATCTACAATAGACTTGTTTCTGTTTTGCAACCTGTTGTTGCATTCGAGTGGTAATATACAGGAAACATCTGTAATGCTCGCACTTTTTTACTGGACCATCATTAAAGGCTTTCAGTGGCTAGGTTGTGCAATAAAGGCACTCTGTTTAGAAGCAGTGCCAAAGACCCTTAATCACTCATTTTGCTATAATGAATTGCGCCGAGCGATGCGGGGGTAGGGGGGGGGAGATGTGAACTCTGTTAATGCTTGGGTACAGTTCAGTTAATGCTTGGGTGCAGTTCGGTACTGCTTGAGATGATCTTGAGCCTGGTCCCCCCCCCCAGGGCTGAGGTGAAAAAATTAAATTGAGGGAGGTGACGGGGTGGAGGTGGGCGTGAGTTTGTTCGTCACGGAGGTGAGTTGTGACTTGGAGGTATATATAGGGCGAAGGGGTGGAGCTTGTAATTGAGGCGCACTTCATATCCCAAAATTTTGTTAATCCTTAACAACACTTTGCTATAATGAATTGCGCCGAGCGATGCGGGGGTAGGGGGGGGGAGATGTGAACTCTGTTAATGCTTGGGTACAGTTCAGTTAATGCTTGGGTGCAGTTCGGTACTGCTTGAGATGATCTTGAGCCTGGTCCCCCCAAAAATGATGTGGACCATGACAAGGCTGCAAAACGACAACAAAAAGAAGAAGAGAAATAAGAATTAAATAGCAGCTAGACGTTCGTGCGCAGAGGACAGGTCTTGAGCGTGAGTACGGATGTAGCTGTGATAAATTTGAGAGGACCAGCGGCCGAGGATTTGAACAGTGTGGTCTGGTAAGCCCTGGAGAGAAGCTGTAGTGGCTGCTCCGATCCTAAATGAGTGCGCCGAGAAATGAGTGGGATTAAAACCGCTGAGGGAGAGGATGTTCTTGAGATGTAAATGGAACCAGTGTCTGGTAGCAGGAGAGCCGGTTTCACAGATAAACAGAGGATCGAGGGGGCGAGCGCCTTGGGAGTAACGGAGTTGGAGGTAGTGCAGAAGAGGTTCGTAGGGGCTAAGAGGTGAGTGAAGTTTGAAAATGAATACTGGAGTTTGAGCGCCGAATTGGTTAGTTTTGCTTCGTTTTATGTTAAAAACAAGGGTGTTTGTATCCAAGACAGTGACATCGGACAGGCAGGGGTGAAGAGAAGGATGGAAGGTGTTTAGAGGGGAAGTAAATTCTGATCCTCGGAGAAATCCAAAGAAGGCTAATAAAAACATAGCTTCTAAAGTAGCGGAAGTGAAAGGGGAATATTGACCAGACCGTAGGGTTGAGAGACAGCAAGCGAGTATGTGAGAAGTGAGAGGTAGACGTTGGCGTATGAGAGAAGGTTCATTTCTCTTAATGCCTTTCAGGAGTAGTGAGATTTGGTGATGACCAGAAAAAGGATGTGGTGAGCCGAAGAGGAGTTTATGAAAGAAGTTAATAGCTGCCAGATAGACTTTGAGGGTGGATGAACGGATGGAAAGACGGGAGCTGGAGAAGGTGAGGAAATTGGCAGTAGTGTATAAGTCGAAGTTTGGAAAGGGAATGGAGAGAAGGAGATGGAACCGGCGAAAACATAACCAACCTGTCCAGTAAGTCGAGAGAGTGTTGGGAGAAACAGCATTTATGATGAGATCCTGAGATTGCTGTGTGAGCTGGTGGAAGGCGTGTGAAGAGGGAAGATGGTTTCCGAATAGGGTGGTACTGGAGTTGGATGCGAGTCTGAGTGAGGAGCCAAGGTCCTGAATTTCTGGAAATGAAAACGAGAAAGAGAGTCAGCTATGGGGTTAGATGTACCGGGAATGAAAACAGCTTTAAGAATGAACTGATGAGTAATTGAGTGCCAGGTAAGACGCCGCAGAAAAGGCATTAGAGGCAGGGAATTAGAGCGTCCCTTATTAACTGCGTGAACTACGGCCAAGTTATCAGAGTGCGTGAATATGACGCGTCGCGTCCATTCGTGGCCCCATAACAGGGCAGCGACTACTATGGGGTAGAGCTCACGGAGAGCGGACGAATCGCTCTGATCCGGAGGAGAAAGAGTAAATTCGGCAGGCCATGGAGAAGCAAACCATCTGCCATCACAGTAACCGCCAAAGCCTGTAGAAGGCGCGGCGTCCGTAAAGAGGCGGACATTCTCAGGTTCGGACTCTGCTTCGTTGAAGAAAAAAGAAATACCGTTCCAGTGCTTTAGGAGTAATAGCCAGAAACGCAATTCTGATAAGCAAGCCTCGTCGAGAGTAACGTACTGGAAATTGGAAGCCACGGATGATGCGAGATGGAGGAGATGCGAGATGAAAGCGCGACCCTGCGGAATAATGCGCATTGCGAAATTTAGATGTCCGAGAATTGACAGGAGCTGCTGCTTGGTTCGACGAGGCTGATCCAGAAATTCGGAAAGGAGTTGAGAAATGCGAGTCTGTTTCTCTTGAGGAAGAGAAGCCTGGAAGGAGGAGGAGTCCAGCATGATCCCCAAAAAAACCAAGGATGTAGTCGGACCCACCGTTTTTTCGGCGGACAGCGGAATACCCAGACGGCGAAAAACTGATTCCAGGGAGGTGATGCAGCGAGCAGGAGGAGAGGAAGGGGTGTCCAGGACCAGAAAATCGTCTAGTAGGTGCACTACGTAAGGAACGCCGCACTCATTGAGTAAAATCCAGGAAAGAGCCTCGGCGAGGCAGTCAAAAATTTTGGGGCTGCTTTGCAGCCGAAAACGAGCCTGGTGGCGAAATAGAAACGCCCCCTCCAACGAACACAAAACAGGTGCCAAAAGTCAGGGTGTAGGGGTAAAACCTTGAAAGCTGAAACGACATCGGCTTTGGCCATCCAGGCGCCGTGGCCAACGATCTTGATAAGGGAAATAGCATCGTCGATGCGAGCATAGCACAGGGAAAAGAGATCACTGGGCACCAGACTGTTAATAGAAGGCACGGGAGCACCATGGGGCGCAGACAGGTCTATAATCAGGCGTTTCTTCCCTGAATATTTACGAGTAGCAACGCCGATAGGATTGACGCGGAAGTTTGAAAAAGGGGGCGAAGAAAAGGGGCCGACCATAAAGCCGTCCGCGACCTCCTTGGCCAGGAGAGAGGTAACCACATCGGGTTCCGATTGGGCAGACAGGAGGTTCGAAGCTGAAAAGGTCGTATCCGGCAAAACAACGAGCCCGGGAGAAAATCCGAACACCAGACCATCCAGGAGGTAGCAGACGAAGGTAGAATCAGGGTGAGAAGAGAGACTCTTCGCTAACTCGGGCACGTTAACTGGAGTGGACAGATAACGTAATAGTCAGCTCCGTCCGAACTTGGGTGGACGGATGGGGCAGGAAGGACGAGCGTGAGCCTGAGCGCAGTAAGAGCAAACGTGCAAAAAACGGCATGAAGACAAAAAGCAACCTCTTGAGTTGAAATTATTACATATGGCCCGGGAGCCGAGAAAAAAAAGGCGCCTCCCACGAGTATCTAGGGAATTAGAGGCCGATACGCGAGACACGGCGGGGGGCGCGCTGGCGGGGGGCGCGCTGGCGGGGGGCGCGCTGGCGGGGGGGGCTGGAGAGGGGGCCACAAGCGAGCAGGCAGAGACGGGATGAGAAGGCTGTCCACACAACTCGCAAGCGAGGGAAGGGCGACCAGCGAAAATCCGGCAGTATAACTCGAGATCAAGGGCGCCCCAGTAGGTGGACATATTCCACTGCTGCAAGCGCGATGCAGCCTGCGCAGAGAACAGACGATGGTAATCGTAAAATCCAGAACCCCCATAGCGCACGGCCAGGTCGAGGATGATGGAAAGGTAATCGTCGAGTTCCTGACGGCGGGCTGGAAAAGCCGCGCAGAGCACGTCTCGAAAGGTGGAGAAAGCAAGGGCGAATTCGGGGGCAGAGAGAACTCTTGAGCCACGCGAATCTGAAGATCCGATAGTTAGCAGTGAACCCCCGACTTCAAAGAGACGGGGCGCCGGAGCGGCGGCCGAAGGACGCAGTAGAGAAGAGAGATCTATGTCTGCACCTTGCAAGATGCGCTGACGCAGTGATGGCTGAACCAGAGGCGGGCAGAGAGAGCGAGCACCCGCAGGAGGAGGGGCTGGAGCGGCGGTGGAGAGGGAGAAGGAGCCGTCATGAACCCGTGGAGCTTGGACGGAAGGCTGGGGAGCCTGAGCACCTGAGGAGAGAGCACAAGGAGTAGGGAGCAAGGCCGGCTGCTGAACGGCCTGGAGGGGGTTGGAGGGAACGGGAAGAGGGAGAACAGAGGAGACGGAAGGAATAGAGACAGGGGGAAGAGCAGAAACAGGGGGAACGTGTGAAGGAGCTGGGCCACTGGCGGGAGGAGCAGAAAGCGCAGGAGGCGGAAGAGCGGAGAGAGAAAGGAGCGGAGCAGAAAAAGGAGGAGATAGACGAGAGAAGACAGAAGCCCGAGCCGTTCCGGGCCGGGTGAAAAGGAAGCCGGGCGAAGGGTCCGCCTCGCCGGCAGGGGGGGTCGAGCAGCTGGAAGGAACCTGAGCGGGGCGGCCGCGCCGCCTGGGTGGAGAAGGGGCGGTGTCGATGCGGCTCGCAGGAAGCCCGGCAGGGGACCCTCGAATGGCGGCATCAGAGGCGAGCAGGAGAGAGAAGAGTGTTCTTTTGGGAGCCGAGCGGGCGAAATGGATTCCGCGATTCCGTAGGGCCCTCTGTAAACCAGCGACGGTCCAGTCAGACATGGAGTGGGCCGGAACCGGAGGTGGAGGAGGCATCGCCCGGGAGGTAGAAGCCACGGGAGAGTTGTCCTGTCGAAATTCACGCCGGGAGCGCTGAGCAGGAGTAGACGAAGGCTGAGATGAAAGGCGGCTGCGCCCGGAGCCCGAGAGGGCAGTGCGGGTGCGGCTACGCCGAGCCGGGGAGCGATGTTCCTGGGCCGGGGAGATGGAGCGCCGGGCTGCTGGGCGGCCACGCCGGGCCGAAGTGCGATGTTCCTGGGCCGGGGAGATGGAGCGCCGGGCTGCTGGGCGGCCACGCCGGGCCGAGGTGCGATGTTCCTGGGCCGGGGAGATGGAGCGCCGGGCTGCTTGGCGGCCGCGCCGGGCCGGGGGGCGATCTTGCTGGGCCGGGGAGATGGAGCGCTGAGCAGCGGGGCGGCCACGCCGGGCCGAGGGGCGTTCTTGCTGAGCCGGGGAGAAGGAGCGCTGAGCAGCAGGGCGGCCGCGCCGGGCCGAGGGGCGATCTTGCTGGGCCGGAGAGTTGGAGCGCCGGGCAGGGGGGCGGCCGCGCCGGGCCGAGGAGCGATCGGGCTGAGCCGGGGAGTTGGAGCGCCGAGCAGCGGAGCGGCCACGCCGGGCCGAGGAGCGATCAGGCTGGTTGCGGGAGCGGCCACGCCTGGCCGGGGAGCTGGAAACCACCGAACCGGCCTGGGCATCGGGCACCGAGATGATGGGTAGAGGCCCAGGGATCGGATGAGACACACCGGCAGATGAGGAGCCCGAGAACAACTCGGGATCCAAGGCATCCAGATCAATATCCATTGTAGCAGTGACTGAGAACTCGACGTCACGTGAGTTTGTTCGTCACGGAGGTGAGTTGTGACTTGGAGGTATATATAGGGCGAAGGGGTGGAGCTTGTAATTGAGGCGCACTTCATATCCCAAAATTTTGTTAATCCTTAACAACACATATTCAGATTTGGTAGTGATTCACAGTTTTTTTGGGTCCCAAATTTTTTCGAAGATTGTTTTGGGTCTTTGTTACTGGACCATCATTAAAGGCTTTCAGTGGCTAGGTTGTGCGATAAAGGCACTCTGTTTAGAAGCTGTGCCAAAGACCCTTACCCACTCATATATTCAGATTTGGTAGTGATTCACAGTTTTTTTGGGTCCCAAATTTTTTCCAAGATTGTTTTGGGTCCCAAAGTTTTTCGAAGTGTTTTTGGGTCAAAATTTTGTTGGGTCCCAAATTTTTTCGAAGATTGTTTTGGGTCCCAAAAATTTTCTAAGTTTTTTTGGGTCAAAATTTTTTTGGGTCCCAAATTTTTTCGAAGATTGTTTTGGGTCAAAAATTTTTGGGTCCCAAAATTTTCAACTTTTTTTGGGTCCCAAAATTTTTCAAAGATTTTTTCGGGTCTCAAAATTTTTCTACATTTTTTCGCGTCTCAAAATTTTTCAAAGATTTTTTTGAGTCCTAAAATTTTTCAAACTTTTTTTGGGTCAAAATTTTTTTGGGTCCCAAATTGTTTCGAAGATTGTTTTGGGTCAAAAATTTTTGGGTCCCAAAATTTTCAATTTTTTTTGGGTCCCAAAATTTTTCAACGATTTTTTCGGGTCTCAAAATTTTTTTAGGTTCATGGGTCAAAATTTTTTAGGTCCCAAAATTTTCAATTTTTTTTGGGTCCCAAAATTTTTCAAAGATTTTTTCGGGTCTCAAAATTTTTCAGGTTCATGGGTCAAAATTTTTTAGGTCCCAAAATTTTCAAGTTTTTTTGGGTCCCAAAATTTTTCAAAGATTTTTTGGGTCAAAATTTATTAGGGTCTCAAAATTTTTCTAATTTTTTTCGCGTCTCAAAATGTCTTTGGGCCCAAAATTTTTCAAAGATTTTTGGGGTCAAAATTTTTTAGGGTCTCAAATTTTTCTAAATTTTTTCGCTTCTCAAAATTTTTCAAAGATTTTTTGGGTCAAAATTTATTAGGGTCTCAAAAGTTTTCTAATTTTTTTCGCGTCTCAAAATGTCTTTGGGCCCAAAATTTTTCAAACTATTTTTGGGTCCCAAAATTTTTCAAAGATTTTTTTGAGTCCCAAAATTTGTTTTTTTGTGTAAAAATTTTTTAGGGTCTCAAAATTTTTCTACAATTCTTCAGCTCTCAAAACGTTTTTGGGCCCAAAATTTTTCAAAGATTTTTTTGGGTACCAAAATTTTTCGAAATATTTTTGAGTCAAAATTTTTTTGGGCCAAAATTTTTTCAAAGTTTTTTTTGGGTCCCAATATTTTTTGAAGTTTTTTTGGGTCAAAATTTTTTAGGGTTTTTTAAAATTTTAAATTTTTTTAATTGCTGTTCACAATCTGGACAGGCACATGTGTAGTTCCATCTTATATATCTACAATAGACTTGTTTCTGTTTTGCAACCTGTTGTTGCATCCGAGTGGTAATATGCAGGAAACAACTGTAATGCTCGCATCTTGTTACTGGACCATCATTAAAGGCTTTCAGTGGCTAGGTTGTGCGATACAGGCACTCTGTTTAGAAGCAGTGCCAAAGACGCTTACTCACTCAGATATTCAGATTTGGTAGTTTTTTTGGGTCCCAATTGTTTTCGAAGATTCTTTTGGGTCCCAAAGTTTTTCGAAGTGTTTTTGGTTCAAAATTTTTTTAGGTCCCAAATTTTTACGAAGATTGTTTTGTGTCCGAAAATTTTTCGAAGTTTTTTTGGGTCAAAATTATTTTGGGTTCCAAATTTTTTCGAAGATTGTTTTGGGTCAAAAATTTTTGGGTCCCAAAATTTTCAAGTTTTTTTGGGTCCCAAAATTTTTCAAAGATTTTTTCGGGTCTCAAAATTTTTCAGTTTCATGGGTCAAAATGTTTTGGTTCCCAAAATTTTCAGTTTTTTTTGGGTCCCAAAATTTTTCAAAGATTTTTGGGGTCAAAATTTTTTAGGGTCTCAAATTTTTCTAAATTTTTTCGCTTCTCAAAATTTTTTTGGGCCCAAAACTTTTCAAACTTTTTTTGGGTCCCAAACTTCAAGTCAAGTCAAGTCAAGTCATTATCAACCGCTTTATCCATTAAGGGTCGCGGGGGTGCTGGAGCCTATCCCAGCCGGCATCGGGCAGAAGGCAGGATACACCCTGGACAGGCCGCCAATCCATCGCAGGGCAGACAGACACAGACAGACACATGCACTCACACACTCACACCTAGGGGGCAATTTGTATCTGGTCCCAAACTTTTTCAAAGATTTTTTTGAGTCTCAAAATTTTTCAAAGTTTTTTTGGGTCAAAATTGTTTTGGGTCCCAAATTTTTTCGAAGATTGTTTTGGGTCAAAATTTATTGGGTCCCAAAATTTTCTAGATTTTTTCGGGTCCCAAAATTTTTCTACATTTTTTCGCGTCTCAAATTTTTTCAAAGACTTTTTTGAGTCCCAAAATTTTTCAAACTTTTTTTGGGTCCAAATTTTTTTGGGTCCCAAATTTTTTCGAAGATTGTTTTGGGTCAAAAATTTTTGGGTCCCAAAATTTTCAATTTTTTTTGGGTCCCAAAATTTTTCAAAGATTTTTTCGGGTCTCAAAATTTTTCAGGTTCATGGGTCAAAATTTTTTGGGTCCCAAAATTTTCAAGTTTTTTTGGGTCCCAAAATTTTTCAAAGATTTTTTGGGTCAAAATTTATTAGGGTCTCAAAAGTTTTCTAATTTTTTTCGCGTCTCAAAATGTCTTTGGGCCCAAAATTTTTCAAACTATTTTTGGGTCCCAAAATTTTTCAAAGATTTTTTTGAGTCCCAAAATGTGTTTTTTTGTGTAAAAAATTTTTAGGGTCTCAAAATGTTTCTACAATTCTTCAGCTCTCAAAATGTTTTTGGGCCCAAAATTTTTCAAAGATTTTTTTGGGTACCAAAATTTTTCGAAATATTTTTGAGTCAAAATTTTTTTGGGCCAAAATTTTTTCAAAGTTTTTTTTGGGTCCCAATATTTTTTGAAGTTTTTTTGGGTCAAAATTTTTTAGGGTTTTTTAAAATTTTAAATTTTTTTAATTGCTGTTCACAATCTGGACAGGCACATGTGTAGTTCCATCTTATATATCTACAATAGACTTGTTTCTGTTTTGCAACCTGTTGTTGCATCCGAGTGGTAATATGCAGGAAACAACTGTAATGCTCGCATCTTGTTACTGGACCATCATTAAAGGCTTTCAGTGGCTAGGTTGTGCGATACAGGCACTCTGTTTAGAAGCAGTGCCAAAGACGCTTACTCACTCAGATATTCAGATTTGGTAGTTTTTTTGGGTCCCAATTGTTTTCGAAGATTCTTTTGGGTCCCAAAGTTTTTCGAAGTGTTTTTGGTTCAAAATTTTTTTAGGTCCCAAATTTTTTCGAAGATTGTTTTGTGTCCGAAAATTTTTCGAAGTTTTTTTGGGTCAAAATTATTTTGGGTTCCAAATTTTTTCGAAGATTGTTTTGGGTCAAAATTTTTTGGGTCCCAAAATTTTCAAGTTTTTTTGGGTCCCAAAATTTTTCAAAGATTTTTTCGGGTCTCAAAATTTTTCAGTTTCATGGGTCAAAATGTTTTGGTTCCCAAAATTTTCAGTTTTTTTTGGGTCCCAAAATTTTTCAAAGATTTTTGGGGTCAAAATTTTTTAGGGTCTCAAATTTTTCTAAATTTTTTCGCTTCTCAAAATTTTTTTGGGCCCAAAACTTTTCAAACATTTTTTGGGTCCCAAACTTCAAGTCAAGTCAAGTCAAGTCATTATCAACCGCTTTATCCATTAAGGGTCGCGGGGGTGCTGGAGCCTATCCCAGCCGGCATCGGGCAGAAGGCAGGATACACCCTGGACAGGCCGCCAATCCATCGCAGGGCAGACAGACACAGACAGACAAACAGACACATGCACTCACACACTCACACCTAGGGGGCAATTTGTATCTGGTCCCAAACTTTTTCAAAGATTTTTTTGAGTCTCAAAATTTTTCAAAGTTTTTTTGGGTCAAAATTGTTTTGGGTCCCAAATTTTTTCGAAGATTGTTTTGGGTCAAAATTTATTGGGTCCCAAAATTTTCTAGATTTTTTCGGGTCCCAAAATTTTTCTAATTTTTTTCGCGTCTCAAAATTTTTCTACATTTTTTCGCGTCTCAAATTTTTTCAAAGATTTTTTTGAGTCCCAAAATTTTTCAAACTTTTTTTGGGTCCAAATTTTTTTGGGTCCCAAATTTTTTCGAAGATTGTTTTGGGTCAAAAATTTTTGGGTCCCAAAATTTTCAATTTTTTTTGGGTCCCAAAATTTTTCAAAGATTTTTTCGGGTCTCAAAATTTTTCAGGTTCATGGGTCAAAATTTTTTGGGTCCCAAAATTTTTCAAAGATTTTTTGGGTCAAAATTTATTAGGGTCTCAAAAGTTTTCTAATTTTTTTCGCGTCTCAAAATGTCTTTGGGCCCAAAATTTTTCAAACTATTTTTGGGTCCCAAAATTTTTCAAAGATTTTTTTGAGTCCCAAAATTTGTTTTTTTGTGTAAAAATTTTTTAGGGTCTCAAAATTTTTCTACAATTCTTCAGCTCTCAAAACGTTTTTGGGCCCAAAATTTTTCAAAGATTTTTTTGGGTACCAAAATTTTTCGAAATATTTTTGAGTCAAAATTTTTTTGGGCCAAAATTTTTTCAAAGTTTTTTTTGGGTCCCAATATTTTTTGAAGTTTTTTTGGGTCAAAATTTTTTAGGGTTTTTTAAAATTTTAAATTTTTTTAATTGCTGTTCACAATCTGGACAGGCACATGTGTAGTTCCATCTTATATATCTACAATAGACTTGTTTCTGTTTTGCAACCTGTTGTTGCATCCGAGTGGTAATATGCAGGAAACAACTGTAATGCTCGCATCTTGTTACTGGACCATCATTAAAGGCTTTCAGTGGCTAGGTTGTGCGATACAGGCACTCTGTTTAGAAGCAGTGCCAAAGACGCTTACTCACTCAGATATTCAGATTTGGTAGTTTTTTTGGGTCCCAATTGTTTTCGAAGATTCTTTTGGGTCCCAAAGTTTTTCGAAGTGTTTTTGGTTCAAAATTTTTTTAGGTCCCAAATTTTTTCGAAGATTGTTTTGTGTCCGAAAATTTTTCGAAGTTTTTTTGGGTCAAAATTTTTTTGGGTCCCAAATTGTTTCGAAGATTGTTTTGGGTCAAAAATTTTTGGGTCCCAAAATTTTCAATTTTTTTTGGGTCCCAAAATTTTTCAACGATTTTTTCGGGTCTCAAAATTTTTTTAGGTTCATGGGTCAAAATTTTTTAGGTCCCAAAATTTTCAATTTTTTTTGGGTCCCAAAATTTTTCAAAGATTTTTTCGGGTCTCAAAATTTTTCAGGTTCATGGGTCAAAATTTTTTAGGTCCCAAAATTTTCAAGTTTTTTTGGGTCCCAAAATTTTTCAAAGATTTTTTGGGTCAAAATTTATTAGGGTCTCAAAATTTTTCTAATTTTTTTCGCGTCTCAAAATGTCTTTGGGCCCAAAATTTTTCAAAGATTTTTGGGGTCAAAATTTTTTAGGGTCTCAAATTTTTCTAAATTTTTTCGCTTCTCAAAATTTTTCAAAGATTTTTTGGGTCAAAATTTATTAGGGTCTCAAAAGTTTTCTAATTTTTTTCGCGTCTCAAAATGTCTTTGGGCCCAAAATTTTTCAAACTATTTTTGGGTCCCAAAATTTTTCAAAGATTTTTTTGAGTCCCAAAATTTGTTTTTTTGTGTAAAAATTTTTTAGGGTCTCAAAATTTTTCTACAATTCTTCAGCTCTCAAAACGTTTTTGGGCCCAAAATTTTTCAAAGATTTTTTTGGGTACCAAAATTTTTCGAAATATTTTTGAGTCAAAATTTTTTTGGGCCAAAATTTTTTCAAAGTTTTTTTTGGGTCCCAATATTTTTTGAAGTTTTTTTGGGTCAAAATTTTTTAGGGTTTTTTAAAATTTTAAATTTTTTTAATTGCTGTTCACAATCTGGACAGGCACATGTGTAGTTCCATCTTATATATCTACAATAGACTTGTTTCTGTTTTGCAACCTGTTGTTGCATCCGAGTGGTAATATGCAGGAAACAACTGTAATGCTCGCATCTTGTTACTGGACCATCATTAAAGGCTTTCAGTGGCTAGGTTGTGCGATACAGGCACTCTGTTTAGAAGCAGTGCCAAAGACGCTTACTCACTCAGATATTCAGATTTGGTAGTTTTTTTGGGTCCCAATTGTTTTCGAAGATTCTTTTGGGTCCCAAAGTTTTTCGAAGTGTTTTTGGTTCAAAATTTTTTTAGGTCCCAAATTTTTACGAAGATTGTTTTGTGTCCGAAAATTTTTCGAAGTTTTTTTGGGTCAAAATTATTTTGGGTTCCAAATTTTTTCGAAGATTGTTTTGGGTCAAAAATTTTTGGGTCCCAAAATTTTCAAGTTTTTTTGGGTCCCAAAATTTTCAATTTTTTTTGGGTCCCAAAATTTTTCAACGATTTTTTCGGGTCTCAAAATTTTTTTAGGTTCATGGGTCAAAATTTTTTAGGTCCCAAAATTTTCAATTTTTTTTGGGTCCCAAAATTTTTCAAAGATTTTTTCGGGTCTCAAAATTTTTCAGGTTCATGGGTCAAAATTTTTTAGGTCCCAAAATTTTCAAGTTTTTTTGGGTCCCAAAATTTTTCAAAGATTTTTTGGGTCAAAATTTATTAGGGTCTCAAAATTTTTCTAATTTTTTTCGCGTCTCAAAATGTCTTTGGGCCCAAAATTTTTCAAAGATTTTTGGGGTCAAAATTTTTTAGGGTCTCAAATTTTTCTAAATTTTTTCGCTTCTCAAAATTTTTCAAAGATTTTTTGGGTCAAAATTTATTAGGGTCTCAAAAGTTTTCTAATTTTTTTCGCGTCTCAAAATGTCTTTGGGCCCAAAATTTTTCAAACTATTTTTGGGTCCCAAAATTTTTCAAAGATTTTTTTGAGTCCCAAAATTTGTTTTTTTGTGTAAAAATTTTTTAGGGTCTCAAAATTTTTCTACAATTCTTCAGCTCTCAAAACGTTTTTGGGCCCAAAATTTTTCAAAGATTTTTTTGGGTACCAAAATTTTTCGAAATATTTTTGAGTCAAAATTTTTTTGGGCCAAAATTTTTTCAAAGTTTTTTTTGGGTCCCAATATTTTTTGAAGTTTTTTTGGGTCAAAATTTTTTAGGGTTTTTTAAAATTTTAAATTTTTTTAATTGCTGTTCACAATCTGGACAGGCACATGTGTAGTTCCATCTTATATATCTACAATAGACTTGTTTCTGTTTTGCAACCTGTTGTTGCATCCGAGTGGTAATATGCAGGAAACAACTGTAATGCTCGCATCTTGTTACTGGACCATCATTAAAGGCTTTCAGTGGCTAGGTTGTGCGATACAGGCACTCTGTTTAGAAGCAGTGCCAAAGACGCTTACTCACTCAGATATTCAGATTTGGTAGTTTTTTTGGGTCCCAATTGTTTTCGAAGATTCTTTTGGGTCCCAAAGTTTTTCGAAGTGTTTTTGGTTCAAAATTTTTTTAGGTCCCAAATTTTTACGAAGATTGTTTTGTGTCCGAAAATTTTTCGAAGTTTTTTTGGGTCAAAATTATTTTGGGTTCCAAATTTTTTCGAAGATTGTTTTGGGTCAAAAATTTTTGGGTCCCAAAATTTTCAAGTTTTTTTGGGTCCCAAAATTTTTCAAAGATTTTTTCGGGTCTCAAAATTTTTCAGTTTCATGGGTCAAAATGTTTTGGTTCCCAAAATTTTCAGGTTTTTTTGGGTCCCAAAATTTTTCAAAGATTTTTGGGGTCAAAATTTTTTAGGGTCTCAAATTTTTCTAAATTTTTTCGCTTCTCAAAATTTTTTTGGGCCCAAAACTTTTCAAACTTTTTTTGGGTCCCAAACTTCAAGTCAAGTCAAGTCAAGTCATTATCAACCGCTTTATCCATTAAGGGTCGCGGGGGTGCTGGAGCCTATCCCAGCCGGCATCGGGCAGAAGGCAGGATACACCCTGGACAGGCCGCCAATCCATCGCAGGGCAGACAGACACAGACAGACAAACAGACACATGCACTCACACACTCACACCTAGGGGGCAATTTGTATCTGGTCCCAAACTTTTTCAAAGATTTTTTTGAGTCTCAAAATTTTTCAAAGTTTTTTTGGGTCAAAATTGTTTTGGGTCCCAAATTTTTTCGAAGATTGTTTTGGGTCAAAATTTATTGGGTCCCAAAATTTTCTAGATTTTTTCGGGTCCCAAAATTTTTCTATTTTTTTTTGAGTCTCAAAATTTTTCAAACTTTTTTTGGGTCCAAATTTTTTTGGGTCCCAAATTTTTTCGAAGATTGTTTTGGGTCAAAAATTTTTGGGTCCCAAAATTTTCAATTTTTTTTGGGTCCCAAAATTTTTCAAAGATTTTTTCGGGTCTCAAAATTTTTCAGGTTCATGGGTCAAAATTTTTTGGGTCCCAAAATTTTCAAGTTTTTTTGGGTCCCAAAATTTTTCAAAGATTTTTTGGGTCAAAATTTATTAGGGTCTCAAAAGTTTTCTAATTTTTTTCGCGTCTCAAAATGTCTTTGGGCCCAAAATTTTTCAAACTATTTTTGGGGCCCAAAATTTTTCAAAGATTTTTTTGAGTCCCAAAATGTGTTTTTTTGTGTAAAAAATTTTTAGGGTCTCAAAATTTTTCTACAATTCTTCAGCTCTCAAAATGTTTTTGGGCCCAAAATTTTTCAAAGATTTTTTTGGGTACCAAAATTTTTCGAAATATTTTTGAGTCAAAATTTTTTTGGGCCAAAATTTTTTCAAAGTTTTTTTTGGGTCCCAATATCTTTTGAAGTTTTTTTGGGTCAAAATTTTTTAGGGTTTTTTAAAATTTTAATTTTTTTTTAATTGCTGTTCACAATCTGGACAGGCACATGTGTAGTTCCATCTTATATATCTACAATAGACTTGTTTCTGTTTTGCAACCTGTTGTTGCATCCGAGTGGTAATATGCAGGAAACAACTGTAATGCTCGCATCTTGTTACTGGACCATCATTAAAGGCTTTCAGTGGCTAGGTTGTGCGATACAGGCACTCTGTTTAGAAGCAGTGCCAAAGACGCTTACTCACTCAGATATTCAGATTTGGTAGTTTTTTTGGGTCCCAATTGTTTTCGAAGATTCTTTTGGGTCCCAAAGTTTTTCGAAGTGTTTTTGGTTAAAAAATTTTTTAGGTCCCAAATTTTTTCGAAGATTGTTTTGTGTCCGAAAATTTTTCGAAGTTTTTTTGGGTCAAAATTATTTTGGGTTCCAAATTTTTTCGAAGATTGTTTTGGGTCAAAATTTTTTGGGTCCCAAAATTTTCAAGTTTTTTTGGGTCCCAAAATTTTTCAAAGATTTTTTCGGGTCTCAAAATTTTTCAGTTTCATGGGTCAAAATGTTTTGGTTCCCAAAATTTTCAGTTTTTTTTGGGTCCCAAAATTTTTCAAAGATTTTTGGGGTCAAAATTTTTTCGCTTCTCAAAATTTTTTTGGGCCCAAAACTTTTCAAACTTTTTTTGGGTCCCAAACTTCAAGTCAAGTCAAGTCAAGTCATTATCAACCGCTTTATCCATTAAGGGTCGCGGGGGTGCTGGAGCCTATCCCAGCCGGCATCGGGCAGAAGGCAGGATACACCCTGGACAGGCCGCCAATCCATCGCAGGGCAGACAGACACAGACAGACAAACAGACACATGCACTCACACACTCACACCTAGGGGGCAATTTGTATCTGGTCCCAAACTTTTTCAAAGATTTTTTTGAGTCTCAAAATTTTTCAAAGTTTTTTGGGTCAAAATTGTTTTGGGTCCCAAATTTTTTCGAAGATTGTTTTGGGTCAAAATTTATTGGGTCCCAACATTTTCTAGATTTTTTCGGGTCCCAAAATTTTTCTAATTTTTTTCGCGTCTCAAAATTTTTCTAAATTTTTTCGCGTCTCAAAATTTTTCAAAGATTTTTTTGAGTCCCAAAATTTTCAAGTTTTTTTGGGTCCCAAAATTTTTCAAAGATTTTTTGGGTCAAAATTTATTAGGGTCTCAAAAGTTTTCTAATTTTTTTCGCGTCTCAAAATGTCTTTGGGCCCAAAATTTTTCAAACTATTTTTGGGTCCCAAAATTTTTCAAAGATTTTTTTGAGTCCCAAAATTTGTTTTTTTGTGTAAAAATTTTTTAGGGTCTCAAAATTTTTCTACAATTCTTCAGCTCTCAAAACGTTTTTGGGCCCAAAATTTTTCAAAGATTTTTTTGGGTACCAAAATTTTTCGAAATATTTTTGAGTCAAAATTTTTTTGGGCCAAAATTTTTTCAAAGTTTTTTTTGGGTCCCAATATTTTTTGAAGTTTTTTTGGGTCAAAATTTTTTAGGGTTTTTTAAAATTTTAATTTTTTTTTAATTGCTGTTCACAATCTGGACAGGCACATGTGTAGTTCCATCTTATATATCTACAATAGACTTGTTTCTGTTTTGCAACCTGTTGTTGCATCCGAGTGGTAATATGCAGGAAACAACTGTAATTCTCGCATCTTGTTACTGGACCATCATTAAAGGCTTTCAGTGGCTAGGTTGTGCGATACAGGCACTCTGTTTAGAAGCAGTGCCAAAGACTCACTCAGATATTCAGATTTGGTAGTTTTTTTGGGTCCCAATTGTTTTCGAAGATTCTTTTGGGTCCCAAAGTTTTTCGAAGTGTTTTTGGTTCAAAATTGTTTTAGGTCCCAAATTTTTACGAAGATTGTTTTGTGTCCAAAAATTTTTCGAAGTTTTTTTGGGTCAAAATTATTTTGGGTTCCAAATTTTTTCGAAGATTGTTTTGGGTCAAAATTTTTTGGGTCCCAAAATTTTCAAGTTTTTTTGGGTCCCAAAATTTTTCAAAGATTTTTTCGGGTCTCAAAATGTTTCAGTTTCATGGGTCAAAATGTTTTGGTTCCCAAAATTTTCAGGTTTTTTTGGGTCCCAAAATTTTTCAAAGATTTTTGGGGTCAAAATTTTTTAGGGTCTCAAATTTTTCTAAATTTTTTCGCTTCTCAAAATTTTTTTGGGCCCAAAACTTTTCAAACTTTTTTTGGGTCCCAAACTTCAAATCAATTCAAGTCAAGTCATTATCAACCGCTTTGTCCATTAAGGGTCACGGGGGTGCTGGAGCCTATCCCAGCCGGCATCGGGCAGAAGGCAGGATACACCCTGGACAGGCCGCCAATCCATCGCAGGGCAGACAGACACAGACAGACAAACAGACACATGCACTCACACACTCACACCTAGGGGGCAATTTGTATCTGGTCCCAAACTTTTTCAAAGATTTTTTTGAGTCTCAAAATTTTTCAAAGTTTTTTTGGGTCAAAATTGTTTTGGGTCCCAAATTTTTTCGAAGATTGTTTTGGGTCAAAATTTATTGGGTCCCAAAATTTTCTAGATTTTTTCGGGTACCAAAATTTTTCTAATTTTTTTCGCGTCTCAAAATTTTTCTACATTTTTTCGCGTCTCAAAACTTTTCAAAGATTTTTTTGAGTCCCAAAATTTTTCAAACTTTTTTTGGGTCCAAATTTTTTTGGGTCCCAAATTTTTTCGAAGATTGTTTTGGGTCAAAAATTGTTTTGGGTCCCAAATTTTTTCGATGATTGTTTTGGGTCAAAATTTATTGGGTCCCAAAATTTTCTAGATTTTTTCGGGTCCCAAAATTTTTCAAAGATTTTTTCGGGTCTCAAAATTTTTTTGGGCCCAAAATTTTTCAAACTTTTTTTGTGTCCCAAAATTTTTCAAAGATTTTTTTGAGTCTCAAAATTTTTCAAAGTTTTTTTGGGTAAACATTTTTTAGGGTCTCAAAATTTTTCTACAATTTTTCAGGTGTCAAAAAGGTTTTGGGCCCAAAATTTTTCGAAATTATTTTGGGTCAAAATTTTTTTGAAGTTTTTTTGGGTCAAAATTATTTTGGGTCCCAAATTTTTTCCAAATTTTTTTGAGTCAAAATTTTTTTGGGCCAAAATTTTTCAAAGTTTTTTTTGGGTCCCAATATTTTTTTAAGTTTTTTTGGGTCAAAATTTTTTGTGGTCTCAAAATTTTTCTAAAATTTTTCGCATCTCAAAGTTTTTTGGGTCCCAAGATTTTTCAAAGTTTTTTTGGGTCCCAAAATTTTTTGAAGTTTGTTTGGGTCAAAAAAAATTTTACGTTATTTTGGGTCAAAATTATTTCGGGTCTCAAAATTTTTAGAAGTTTTTTTGTGTCAAAATTTTTTAGGTCCCAAAATTTATCGAACATCAACATTTTTTTAGGTAAATTTTTTTTGGGTCCCAAAATGTTTCTAAGATATTTTTGGGTCCCGAAATTTTTCAATGTTTTTTTGGGTCAAAATTTTTTTTAAGTTTTTTTGTGTCAAAATTTTTTAGGTCCCAAAATTTATCGAACATTTTTGGACATCAAAATTTTTTGGGTCCCAAAATGTTTCTAAGATATTTTGGGTCCCGAAATTTTTCAATGTTTTTTTGGGTCAAAATTTTTTTGGGTCTCAAAAATTTTCGAGATTTTATTGTATCAAAATATTTTTGGGCCTAAAATTTTTCAACTTTTTTTGGGTCAAAATGTTTCAATTTCTGTTCTAAGGCTGAGAGAAGAGATCTTTGATATCATTGTTTGCATTGTGTATGCACTTTTCCCCCCTTTTAGACTTTTCCAACTAAGAATGTCTTTACAATCTGGACAGGCACATGACAAGAGTGTCGTGACTCAGAAGAAAAAAAAGCTTTTAGTTCAAAAGATGCTTTCAGATTCTAAGAACACTTGAAGCAGTTCATCGCTGTAAGAAGAAAAATGGGAGCTCAAAACTGTACGCAAACGGCTTCTCTCAGTTTAAACCGTCGGAAAACACATTTTACTACATTTACTGGACCAAAACAACTAAATAAAAAAAGATGTTCAGTTCATCGCTGTTAGGAGTGAGAGAGGAGCACAAAACCAAACGCAAACGGTTTTTCTCAGCTTAAACCATCTGAAAACACATTTTATTTCATTTAACACATGGGTGAACCTAACCACTGCATTTTGCACAGTTAAAACGTGTTTTCCTTCGTAAAAACTAATTTCTGATCGAAAAAGATGTTTTCAGTTCAAAACAACGCTTGAAGCAGCTTATCGCTATTAGGACTGAGAAAGGAGTGCAAAACTTTACGCAAACGGCTTTTCTCAGCTTTAACCGTCTAAAAACACACTTTACTGCATTCAACACTCAAGTGAACCAAAAGAACTAAGAAAAGTTTATTACACGATGTTAGTGCATTTTACACAGCTAAAATTAGTTTTTCTTCGTAAAAAATCATTTCTTATCGAAAAAGATGTTTTCAGTTCAAAACAACACTTGAAGCAGTTTATCGCCATTAGGAGTGAGAGAGGAGCTCAAAACTATACGCAAACGACTTTTCTCAGCTTTAACCGTCTGAAAACACACTTTACTACATTTAACACACGGGGGAACCTAACCACTTCAGAATCGATGTTAGTGCATTTTGCACAGTTAAAACATGTTTTCCTTCCTAACATTTCTCATCGAAAAAGATGCTTTTACTTCAAAACAACACTTGAAGCAGTTTATCGCTGTTAAGAGTGAGAGAGGAGCTCAAAACTATAAGCAAACGGCTTTTCTCAGCTTTAACCGTCTGAAAACACACTTTACTGCATTCAACACTCAATTGAACCAAAAGAACTAAGAAAACTTTATTACACGATGTTAGTGCATTTTACACAGCTAAAATGAGTTTTTCTTCGTAAAAAATCATTTCTTATCGAAAAAGATGTTTTCAGTTCAAAACAACATTGAAGCAGTTTATCGCCGTTAGGAGTGAGAGAGAAGCTCAAAACTATACGCAAACGACTTTTCTCAGCTTTAACCGTCTGAAAACACACTTTACTACATTTAACACACGGGGGAACCTAACCACTTCAGAATCGATGTTAGTGCATTTTGCACAGCTAAAACATGTTTTCCTTCGTAAAAAATAATTTCTCGTCGAAAAAGATGCTTTTACTTCAAAACAACACTTGAAGCAGTTTATCGCCGTTAGGAGTGAGAGAGAAGCTCAAAACTATACGCAAACGACTTTTCTCAGCTTAAACCGTCTGAAAACACACTTTACTACATTTAACACACGGGGGAACCTAACCACTTCAGAATCGATGTTAGTGCATTTTGCACAGTTAAAACATGTTTTCCTTCGTAAAATTTCTGATCGAAAAAGATGCTTTTACTTCAAAACAACACTTGAAGCAGTTTATCGCTGTTAAGAGTGAGAGAGGAGCTCAAAACTATAAGCAAACGGCTTTTCTCAGCTTAAACCGTCTGAAAACACACTTTACTGCATTCAACACACAAGTGAACCAAAAGAACTAAGAAAAGTTTATTACACGATGTTAGTGCATTTTACACAGCTAAAATGAGTTTTTCTTCGTAAAAAATAATTTCTTATCGAAAAAGATGTTTTCAGTTCAAAACAACACTTGAAGCAGTTTATCGCCATTAGGAGTGAGAGAGGAGCTCAAAACTATACGCAAACGACTTTTCTCAGCTTTAACCGTCTGAAAACACACTTTACTACATTTAACACACGGGGGAACCTAACCACTTCAGAATCGATATTAGTGCATTTTGCACAGTTAAAACATGTTTTCCTTCGTAAAATTTCTCTTTGAAAAAGATGCTTTTACTTCAAAACAACACTTGAAGCAGTTTATCGCCATTAGGAGTGAGAGAGGAGCTCAAAACTATACGCAAACGACTTTTCTCAGTTTTAACCGTCTGAAAACACACTTTACTACATTTAACACACGGGGGAACCAAAACAACTAAGTAAAGTTTATTACACGCTGTTAGTGCATTTTTCACAGCTAAAACCTGTTTTCCTTCGTAAAAACTCAATTCTATTCGAAAAAGATGTTTTCAGTTCAAAACAACACTTGAAGCAGTTTATCGCCGTTAGGAGTGAGAGAGGAGCTCAAAACTATACGCAAACGACTTTTCTAAGCTTTAACCGTCTGAAAACACACTTTACTACATTTAACACCTAACCCCTTCAGAATCGATGTTAGTGCATTTTGCACAGTTAAAACATGTTTTTCTTCGTAAAAAATCATTTCTCATCGAAAAAGATGCTTTTACTTCAAAACAACACTTGAAGCAGTTTATCGCTGTTAAGAGTGAGAGAGGAGCTTAAAACTATACGCAAACGACTTTTCTCAGTTTTAACCGTCTGAAAACATACTTTACTACATTTAACACACGGGGGAACCTAACCACTTCAGAATCGATGTTAGTGCATTTTGCACAGCTAAAATGAGTTTTTCTTCGTAAAAAATAATTTCTTATCGAAAAAGATGTTTTCAGTTCAAAACAACACTTGAAGCAGTTTATCGCCATTAGGAGTGAGAGAGGAGCTCAAAACTATACGCAAACGACTTTTCTCAGCTTTAACCGTCTGAAAACACACTTTACTACATTTAACACACGGGGGAACCTAACCACTTCAGAATCGATATTAGTGCATTTTGCACAGTTAAAACATGTTTTCCTTCGTAAAATTTCTCTTTGAAAAAGATGCTTTTACTTCAAAACAACACTTGAAGCAGTTTATCGCCATTAGGAGTGAGAGAGGAGCTCAAAACTATACGCAAACGACTTTTCTCAGTTTTAACCGTCTGAAAACACACTTTACTGCATTCAACACACAGGTGAACCAAAACAACTAAGTACAGTTTATTACACGCTGTTAGTGCATTTTTCACAGCTAAAACGTGTTTTCCTTCGTAAAAACTCAATTCTATTCGAAAAAGATGTTTTCAGTTCAAAACAACACTTGAAGCAGTTTATCGCCGTTAAGAGTGAGAGAGGAGCTCAAAACTATACGCAAACGACTTTTCTCAGCTTTAACCGTCTGAAAACACACTTTACTACATTTAACACACGGGGGAACCTAACCACTTCAGAATCGATATTAGTGCATTTTGCACAGTTAAAACATGTTTTCCTTCGTAAAATTTCTCTTTGAAAAAGATGCTTTTACTTCAAAACAACACTTGAAGCAGTTTATCGCCATTAGGAGTGAGAGAGGAGCTCAAAACTATACGCAAACGACTTTTCTCAGTTTTAACCGTCTGAAAACACACTTTACTACATTTAACACACGGGGGAACCAAAACAACTAAGTAAAGTTTATTACACGCTGTTAGTGCATTTTTCACAGCTAAAACCTGTTTTCCTTCGTAAAAACTCAATTCTATTCGAAAAAGATGTTTTCAGTTCAAAACAACACTTGAAGCAGTTTATCGCCGTTAGGAGTGAGAGAGGAGCTCAAAACTATACGCAAACGACTTTTCTAAGCTTTAACCGTCTGAAAACACACTTTACTACATTTAACACCTAACCCCTTCAGAATCGATGTTAGTGCATTTTGCACAGTTAAAACATGTTTTTCTTCGTAAAAAATCATTTCTCATCGAAAAAGATGCTTTTACTTCAAAACAACACTTGAAGCAGTTTATCGCTGTTAAGAGTGAGAGAGGAGCTCAAAACTATAAGCAAACGGCTTTTCTCAGTTTTAACCGTCTGAAAACACACTTTACTGCATTCAACACACAGGTGAACCAAAACAACTAAGTACAGTTTATTACACGCTGTTAGTGCATTTTTCACAGCTAAAACGTGTTTTCCTTCGTAAAAACTCAATCCTATTCGAAAAAGATGTTTTCAGTTCAAAACAACACTTGAAGCAGTTTATCGCCGTTAGGAGTGAGAGAGGAGCTCAAAACTATACGCAAACGACTTTTCTAAGCTTTAACCGTCTGAAAACACACTTTACTACATTTAACACACGGTGGAACCTAACCCCTTCAGAATCGATGTTAGTGCATTTTGCACAGTTAAAACATGTTTTTCTTCGTAAAAAATCATTTCTCATCGAAAAAGATGCTTTTACTTCAAAACAACACTTGAAGCAGTTTATCGCTGTTAAGAGTGAGAGAGGAGCTTAAAACTATACGCAAACGACTTTTCTCAGTTTTAACCGTCTGAAAACATACTTTACTACATTTAACACACGGGGGAACCTAACCATTTCAGAATCGATGTTAGTGCATTTTGCACAGTTAAAACGTGTTTTCCTTCGTAAAAACTCATTTCTGATCGAAAAAGATGTTTTTAGTTTAAAACAACACTTTGAAGCAGTTTATATCGCTGTTAGGAGTGAGAGAGGAGCTCAAACGGCTTTTCTCAGCTTACATCGTCTGAAAACACACTTTACTACATTTTACACACGGGTGAACCTAATTTTGGGACCCAAAAAAACTTCGAAAAATTCTGGAACCCAAAACAACACAAGTGCCAGTCAAAAGACATTCTTAGCTAGAAAAGTCTTTCTAAAAGGGGAGAAAAGTGCATAAAGAATGCAAACAATGATATCAGAGATCGCTTCTCTCAGCTTTAGAACAGTAATTCAAATATTTTGACCCAAACAACTTTTAAAAATTTTGGGATCCAAAAAAACTTCTAAAAATTTTGGGATCCAAAAAAAACTTCTAAAAATTTGGAACCCAAAAAAACTTAAAAAAATTTAAATCACACATGTGAAGACCAGAACTTGTTCTCATGCAAAATCTGAGGCATCTGAGACAAAACAGTATGACCACCATACTCCAGAACAGCCAGTCATGGGTGGGTGTAAAAGGCCAATCTGTATTGATGAGATTAAAAACGTTTTAGATGATTGTTGTTTTTTTTTAGAGTACCAACATAGTGTTTGTCTTGATGTGACTCGACAGTCGGTGATTATATGGCTGGATTCACCAAATCACAGCAAAAAGTGGTATATAGACAGAAACACAAACATTGTTTTTGCTATGCACATGCTTCTTAAAGAAAATGTGAAACTATGCAATGTTAATGCAGCGGGAATGGCTTTTAGGTAATTTGTCATCCAGTTTGACGTGCTGTATGACACTGCAAAAGTCTCTTTTAATGTACACCTGCTGACACATATTGCAGTTAGCCTTAGGAAATGGGGTCCTTTGTGGGCAACTTCTACCTTTTCTTCTGAGTTATTAAATGGCACTCTTGTGAAGTACTTCAATGGAACTACACATGTGTCTGTCCAGATTGTAAAAACATTTCTAGGTGGAATAGTCTATATAAAAGGGGAGAAAGATCGCTTCTCTCAGCTTCTCTCAGCTTTAAAATATTTTGACCCAAAAAATTTTGATCCAAAAAAACATCGAAATATTATGGGACCCAAAAAAACTTCAAAAAATTTTGAGACCCGAAAAAATTTTCACCTAAAATAATTTTGACCTCAAAATATCTTCGAAAAATTTTGTGACCCAAAAAAAGTTTGAATCAAAAAAAAAATCAAAAAATTTTGGGACCCAAAAAAAACTTTGAAAAATTTTAAGACCAAAATATTGTTGAGACCCGAAAAAAAAATAGAAAAATCTTGGGACTCAAAAAAAACTTTGAAAAATTTTGGGCCAAAAAAAATTTAGAAAAATTTTGGACACAAAAAAATTTTGACAGAAAAAAACTCAGAATAGACAACAGAGGTTTTTGCACTAATACCATTAATACCCGAACATTGAACAATTCAATGGGCTGAATGGGTGTGATTTTTACTATCACAGAGGTGAAGAAGACCAGAAGACCAGAACTTGTTCTCAGGCAAAATCTGAGGCATCTGAGACAAAACAGTATGACCACCAGCTACTCCAGAACAGGCAGTCATGGGTGTAAAAGGCCAATCTGTGTTGATGAAATTAAAAATGTTTTAGATGATTGATGGCTTTTTTCCAGAGTACCAACATAGTGTTTGTCCGACTCAACAGTCGGTGATTATATGGCTGGATTCACCAAATCACAGCAAAAAGTGGTATATAGACAGAAAAACAAACATTGTTGGGCAAAAATTGCTCACAGTCCAGCCTCCTGTAGAGTTCACCAGAACACCACAATCATTATATGATCGTAAATTTAGAGTGGAGGTCATTTCTTCTTTTCTATTCATTGCGACTTCTTAAAGAAAATGTGAAACTATGTAATGTTAATGCAGCGGAAATGGCTTTTAGGTAATTTGTCATCCAGTTTGAGGTGCTGTATGACACTGCAAAAGTGTCTTTTAATGTACACCTGCTGACACACATTGCAGTTAGCCTTATGAAATGGGATCCTTTGTGGGCAACTTCCACCTTTTCTTCTGAGTTATTAAATGACACTCTGGTGAAGTACTTCAATGGAACTACAGATTGTCCAGATTGTAAAGACATTCCTAGGTGGAAAAGTCTATCTAAATGGGGAGAAAAGTGCATACAGGATGCAAACAATGATATCAAAGATGGCTTTAGAACTGCAATTGATACATTTTGACCCAAAAAAACTTTGAAAAATTTTGGGACCCAAAAAATTTTTACAAAAAAAAAATTAGAAAAATTTTGAGACCCGAAAATATTTTGAACCAAAAAAACTTTGAAAAATTTTGGTCCCAAAAAAAATTTGACAGCCGAAAAAATGTAGAAAAATTTTGGGCCAAAAAAAAATCTTCGAAAAAATTTGGTACCCCAAAAAAATTTGAATCACTACCAAATCTAAATATCTGAGTGGGTAAGGGTGTGTGGCACCACTTCTAAACAGAGTGCACAACCTAGCCACTGAAAGCCTTTAATGATGGGTCCAGTAACAAAGTGCGAGCATTACAGTTGTTTCCTGTATATTACCACTCGGATGCAACAACAGGTTGCAAAAGAGAAACAAGTCTATTGTAGATATATAAGATGGAACTACACATGTGCCTGTCCAGATTGTAAAGACATTAGGTGGAAAAGTCTATCTAAAAGGGCGGAAAAGCTTTACAACAGCAATTGAAATTTTGACGCAAAAAAAATTTTGAAAAATTTTGGGACCCAAAATAGTTTTACGCAAAAAAAATCTTCAAAAAAATTTGCAACCCAGAATATTTTGACACAAGAAAACTTCGAAAAATTTTGGCACCAAAAAAAAACTTAAAAAAATAATTTGGGACCAAAAAATTACGCAAAAAGAATCTTCAAAAAACTTTGGGACCCAAAAAAATATGGGCTCAAAAAAATTTGGGACTAAAAAATTTTGACAAAAAAAAATTCAAGACCCAAAAAATTTTGGGACCCAAAAAAATCTTCGAAAAATTTTGAGAGCAAAAAAAAAGTTGGGCTCAAAAAAAATTCAAGACCCAAAAAATTTTGACACAAAAAAATCTTCGAAAAATTTTGAGAACAAACAAATACTTCGAAAAATGTTGGGACCCAAAAAAATTTTGACGCAAAAAAAATCTTCAAAAAAATTTGTGACCCGAAAAATTTTGGGACCCAAAAAAATATTGCCCCAAAAATATCTTCAAAAAAATTTGGGACCCAAAAAACTTTTGACACAAAAAAATCTTCGAAAAATGTTGAGAACGAACAAATACTTCGAAAAATTTTGAGACACAAAATAATTTTGACACAAAAAAAATCTTCAAAACATTTTGGGACCCAAAAAAAACTTTGACCCCAAAACATTGCAAAAAATTTTGGACCTAGAAAAGTTTGACCCAAAAAAAACTTCGAAAAATTTTGACACAAAAAAAGTTCAAAAAACTTTGGGACCCAAAAAAATTTGGGCTAAAAATATGTTGGACCCAAAAAATTTTGACTCAAAAAAAACTTTGAAAATTTTTGAGACAAAAAAATACGTTGAAAAATTTTGGTACCGAAAAAATTGTTACGCAAAAAAAATCTTGGGTCCAAAATTTTTGGAAGATTTTTTTGGGTCCCGAAATTTTTCGATGTTTTTTTGGGTCAAAATTTATTTGGGCCCAAAAATTTTCAGTTTTATTGGTCAAAATTTTTTTTAGGTCCCAAAATTTTTAAAAGGTTTGTTCGGTCAACAATTTTCAATTGCTGTTCTAAAGCTGAGCGAAGACATCTCTGATATCATTGTTTGCATTCTTTATGCACTTTTCTCCCCTTTTAGAAAGACTTTTCCAGACAAGAATGTCTTTTGACTGGCACTTCTGGAGTAGCTGGTGGTCATACTGTTTTGTCTCAGATGCCTCAGATTTTGCCTGAGAACAAGTTCTGGTCTTCTAAAAGGATAGGGTCCTTCACATGTAGCAAAAATCACATGCATGCAGCCCATTGAATTGTTCAGTGATGTGGAATTATTGGTATTCGTGCAAAAACCTCTCTTGTCTATTCTGAGTTTTTTCTGTGTCAAAATTTTTTGGGTCCAAAAATTTTCCAAGTTTTTTTGGGCCTAAAATTTTTCAAAGTTTTTTTGGGTCCCAATTTTTTTCGAAGATTTTTTTGGGTACCAACATTTTTTAAAGTTTTGTTGGGTCCTAAAATTTTTCGAACTTTTTTTGGGTCCCAAAATTTTTTAAAGTTTTTTTGGGTCAAAATTTTTTTGGGTCTCAAAATTTTTCGAAGTTTGTTTGTGTAAATATTGTTTGGGTCCCACAATTTTTCGAAGGTTTTTTTGGGTCCCGAAAATATTTTAATGTTTTTGGGTCAAATTTTATTCGGGTCTAAACATTTTTCGAAGTTTTTTTGGGTCAAATTTTTTTTGGGCCCAAAATTTTTGAAGTTTTTTTGTGGTCAAAGTATTCTTGGGTCCCAAAATATTTCGAAGATTTTTTTGGGTCAAAATATTTGAATTGCTGTTCTAAAGCTGAGAGAAGAGATCTCTGATATCATTGGTTGCATTCTTTATGCACTTTTCTCCCCTTTTAGAAAGACTTTTCCAGCTAAGAATGTCTTTTGACTGGCACTTCTGGAGTAGCTGGTGGTCATACTGTTTTGTCTCAGATGCCTTAGATTTTGCCTGAGAATAAGTTCTGAGAATAAGGATAGGGTCCTTCACGTGTGATGGCAAAAATCACACCCATACAGCCCATTGAATTGTTCAGTGTTCTGGAATTATTGGTATTAGTGCAAAAACCTCTGTTGTCTATTCTGAGATTTTTTTTTGTCAAAATATTTTGGGTCCCAAAATGTTTCAAACTTTTTTTGGGTCCCAAAAGTTTTTAAAGTTTTTTTGAGTCCCAAAATTTTTAAAAGTTTTTTTGGGTCAAAATTTTTTCGGGTCTCAAAATTTTTCTACAATTTTTCAGGTCTCAAAAAGTTTTTGGGCCAAAAAATTTTCAAAGATTTTTTTGGGTCCCAAATTTTTTTGAAATATTTTTGAGTCAAAAATTTTTTGGGCCAAAATTTTTTCAAAGTTTTTTTTGGGTCCCAATATTTTTTGAAGTTTTTTTGGGAAGTTTTTTTCGGGTCTCAAAATTTTTCTACAATTTTTCAGGTCTCAAAAATTTTTTGGGCCAAAAAATTTTCAAAGATTTTTTTGGGTACCAAAATTTTTCGAAATTATTTTGGGTCAAAATTTCTTCGAAGTTTTTTTGGGTCAAAATTATTTTGGGTCCCAAATTTTTTTGAAATATTTTTGAGTCAAAAATTTTTTGGGCCAAAATTTTTTCAAAGTTTTTTTTGGGTCCCAATATTTTTTGAAGTTTTTTTGGGAAGTTTTTTTCGGGTCTCAAAATTTTTCTACAATTTTTCAGGTCTCAAAAAGTTTTTGGGCCAAAAAATTTTCAAAGATTTTTTTGGGTACCAAAATTTTTCGAAATTATTTTGGGTCAAAATTTCTTCGAAGTGTTTTTGGGTCAAAATTATTTTGGGTCCCAAATTTTTTTGAAATATTTTTGAGTCAAAATTTTTTTGGGACAAAATTTTTTCTAAGTTTTTTTTGGGTCCCCATATTTTTTGAATTTTTTTTGGGTCAAAATTTTTAGGGTCTCAAAATTGTTCTAAATTTTTTCGCATCTCAAATTTTTTTTGGGCTCAAATTTTTTTAATTGCTGTTCACAATCTGGACAGGCACACGTGTAGTTCCATCTTATATATCTACAATAGACTTGTTTCTGTTTTGCAAACTGTTGTTGCATCCGAGTGGTAATATACAGGAAACATCTGTAATGCTCGCACTTTGTTACTGGACCATCATTAAAGGCTTTCAGTGGCTAGGTTGTGCGATAAAGGCACTCTGTTTAGAAGCAGTGCCAAAGACCCTTACTCACTCAGATATTCAGATTTGGTAGTGATTCACAGTTTTTTTGGGTCCCAATTTTTTTCGAAGATTGTTTTGGGTCCCAAAGTTTTTCGAAGTGTTTTTGGGTCAAAATTTTTTTAGGTCCCAAATTTTTTCGAAGATTGTTTTGGGTCCCCAAATTTTTAAGTTTTTTTGGGTCCCAAAATTTTTCAAAGATTTTTTCGGGTCTCAAAATTTCTCAATTTCATGGGTCAAAATTTTTTGGGTCCCAAAGTTTTTCGAAGTGTTTTTGGGTCAAAATCTTTTGTGTCTCAAAATTTTTCGAAGATTTTTTGAGGTCAAATTTTTTCGGGTCCCAAAATTTTCCGAAGTTTTTTTAAGGTCAAAATTTTTTTGGGTCCCAAAGTATTTTGAAGATTTTTTTGGGTCCCGAAATTTTTCCATGTTTTTTGGGTCAAAATTTTTTGTGTCTCAAAATTTTTTGATTTTTTTTTGTATCAAAATTTTTTAATTGCTGTTCTACAGCTGAGAGAAGAGATCTTTGATATCATTGTTTGCATTCCTTATGCACTTTTCTCCCCGTTTAGATAGACTTTTCCACCTATGTATGTCTTCACAATCTGGACAGGCACATGTGTAGTTCCATCTTATATATCTACAATTGACTTGTTTCTGTTTTGCAACCTGTTGTTGCATCCGAGTGGTAATATACAGGAAACAACTGTAATGCTCGCACTTTGTTACTGGACCATCATTAAAGGCTTTCAGTGGATAGGTTGTGCGATAAAGGCACTCTGTTTAGAAGCAGTGCCAAAGACCCTTACTCACTCAGATATTCAGATTTGGTAGTTATTCACAGTTTTTTTGGGTCCCAATTTTTTTCGAATATTGTTTTGGGTCCCAAAGTTTTTTAAAGTGTTTTTGGGTCAAGTTTTTTTGGGTCCCAAATTTTTTCGAAGATTGTTTTGGGTCCCAAAAATTTTCAAAGTTTTATTGGGTCAAAATGTTTTTGGGCCCAAAATGTTTCAAAGTTTTTTTTTTATCTCAAAATATTTCGAAAATTTTTCGAGTATCAAAATTTTTTTGGGCCCAAAATTTTTAAAAGTTTTTTTGGCTCCCAACATTTTTCGAAGTTTTTTTGGGTCAAAATTATTTTGGGTCCCAAATTTTTTCGAAGATTGTTTTGGGTCTTTGTTACTGGACCATCATTAAAGGCTTTCAGTGGCTAGGTTGTGCGATACAGGCACTCTGTTTAGAAGCAGTGCCAAGGACCCTTACTCACTCACATATTCAGATTTGGTAGTGATTCACAGTTTTTTTGGGTCCCAAATTTTTTCGAAGATTGTTTTGGGTCCCAAAGTTTTTCGAAGTGTTTTTGGGTCAAAATTTTTTTGGGTCCCAAATTTTTTCGAAGATTGTTTTGGGTCCCAAAATTTTTCTACGTTTTTTTGGGTCAAAAATTTTTTGGACCCAAAATTTTTAAAAGTCTTTTTTGTGTCAAAATTTTTCTAAATTTTTACGAGCATCAAAAAATTTTTGGGCCCAAAATTTTTCAAAGATTTTTTGAGTCAGAAAATTTTTCGAAGATTGTTTTGGGTCCCAAAATTTTTTGAAGTTTTTTTGGGTCAAAATTATTTTGGGTCCCAAAGTTTTTTCGAAGATTGTTTTGGGTCAAAATTTTTTGGCTCCCAAAATTGTCAATTTTTTTGGGTCCAAAAATTTTTCAAAGATTTTTTCGGGTCTCAAAATTTTTCAGTTTCATGGGTGAAAATTTTTTGGGTCCCAAAATTTTCAAGTTTTTTTAGGTCCCAAAATTTTTCAAAGATTTTTGGGGTCAAAATTTTTCTAAATTTTTTCGCATTTCAAAATGTTTTTGGGCCCAAAATTTTTCAAAGATTTTTTTGAGTACCAAAATTTTTCAAAGTTCTTTTGGGTCAAAATTTTTTGAGATTTGAAGATTTTTTTAGGTCAAATTTTTTCGGGTCCCAAAATTTTCCGAAGATTTTTTAAGGTCAAAATTTTTTTGGGTCCCAAAATTTTTTCGAAGATTGTTTTGGGTCCCAAAATTTTTCTAAGTTTTTTTGGTCAAAATTTTTTTGGGCCCAAAATTTTTCAAAGTTTTTTTGTCTCAAAATTTTTCGAAATTTTTTCGAGTATCAAAATTTTTTGGGCCCAAAATTTTTCAAAGTTTTTTTGGGTCCCAAAGTTTTTCTAGGTCCCAAAATTTTTCGAAGATTTTTTGATTTAACATTTTTTTGGGTCCCAAAAGTTTTCCGAAGATTTTTTAAGGTCAAAAATTTTTTGGGTCCCAAAATTTTTTAAAGATTTTTTTGGGTCCCGAAATTTTTTGATTTTTTTTTGGGTCCAATTTTTTTAATTGCTGTTCTAAAGCTGAGAGAAGAGATCTTTGATATCATTGTTTGCATTCTTTATGCAATTTCTTCCCGTTTAGATAGACTTTTCCACCTAAGAATGTCTTTACAATCTGGACAGGCACATGGCAAGAGTGCCATGACTCAGAAGAAAAAAAAGCTTTTATTTCAAAAGATGCTTTCAGATTCTAACAACACTTGAAGCAGTTTATCGCTGTAAGAAGTAAAATGGGAGCTCAAAACTGTACGCAAACGGCTTCTCTCAGCGTAAACCGCCTGAACCGCCAAAATTTTTCAGATTCATGGGTCAAAATTTTTTGGGTCCCAAAGTTTTTCAAAGTTTTTTTGGGTCCCAAAATTTTTCGAAGATTTTTTGAGGTCAAATTTTTTCGGGTCCCAAAATTTTCCGAAGATTTTTTAAGGTCAAAAATTTTTTGGGTCACAAAAGTTTTTGAAGATTTTTTTGGGTCCCGAAATGTTTCCATGTTTTTTGGGTCAAAATTTTTTCGTGTCTCAAAATTTTTTGAAGTTTTTTTTGGGTCAAAATTTTTTAATTGCTGTTCTAAAGCTGAGAGAAGAGATCTTTGATATCATTGTTTGCATTCTTTATGCACTTTTCTCCCCGTTTAGATAGACTTTTCCACCTAAGAATGTCTTCACAATCTGGACAGGCACATGTGTAGTTCCATCTTATATATCTACAATAGACTTGTTTCTGTTTTGCAACCTGTTGTTGCATTCGAGTGGTAATATACAGGAAACATCTGTAATGCTCGCACTTTTTTACTGGACCATCATTAAAGGCTTTCAGTGGCTAGGTTGTGCAATAAAGGCACTCTGTTTAGAAGCAGTGCCAAAGACCCTTAATCACTCATATATTCAGATTTGGTAGTGATTCACAGTTTTTTTGGGTCCCAAATTTTTTCGAAGATTGTTTTGGGTCTTTGTTACTGGACCATCATTAAAGGCTTTCAGTGGCTAGGTTGTGCGATAAAGGCACTCTGTTTAGAAGCAGTGCCAAAGACCCTTACCCACTCATATATTCAGATTTGGTAGTGATTCACAGTTTTTTTGGGTCCCAAATTTTTTCCAAGATTGTTTTGGGTCCCAAAGTTTTTCGAAGTGTTTTTGGGTCAAAATTTTGTTGGGTCCCAAATTTTTTCGAAGATTGTTTTGGGTCCCAAAAATTTTCTAAGTTTTTTTGGGTCAAAATTTTTTTGGGTCCCAAATTTTTTCGAAGATTGTTTTGGGTCAAAAATTTTTGGGTCCCAAAATTTTCAACTTTTTTTGGGTCCCAAAATTTTTCAAAGATTTTTTCGGGTCTCAAAATTTTTCTACATTTTTTCGCGTCTCAAAATTTTTCAAAGATTTTTTTGAGTCCTAAAATTTTTCAAACTTTTTTTGGGTCAAAATTTTTTTGGGTCCCAAATTGTTTCGAAGATTGTTTTGGGTCAAAAATTTTTGGGTCCCAAAATTTTCAATTTTTTTTGGGTCCCAAAATTTTTCAAAGATTTTTTCGGGTCTCAAAATTTTTTTAGGTTCATGGGTCAAAATTTTTTAGGTCCCAAAATTTTCAATTTTTTTTGGGTCCCAAAATTTTTCAAAGATTTTTTCGGGTCTCAAAATTTTTCAGGTTCATGGGTCAAAATTTTTTAGGTCCCAAATTTTTCAAGTTTTTTTGGGTCCCAAAATTTTTCAAAGATTTTTTGGGTCAAAATTTATTAGGGTCTCAAAATTTTTCTAATTTTTTTCGCGTCTCAAAATGTCTTTGGGCCCAAAATTTTTCAAACTATTTTTGGGTCCCAAAATATTTCAAAGATTTTTTTGAGTCCCAAAATTTGTCTTTTTGTGTAAAAATTTTTTAGGGTCTCAAAATTTTTCTACAATTCTTCAGCTCTCAAAACGTTTTTGGGCCCAAAATTTTTCAAAGATTTTTTTGGGTACCAAAATTTTTCGAAATATTTTTGAGTCAAAATTTTTTTGGGCCAAAATTTTTTCTAAGTTTTTTTTGGGTCCCAATATTTTTTGAAGTTTTTTTGGGTCAAAATTTTTTAGGGTTTTTTAAAATTTTAAATTTTTTTAATTGCTGTTCACAATCTGGACAGGCACATGTGTAGTTCCATCTTATATATCTACAATAGACTTGTTTCTGTTTTGCAACCTGTTGTTGCATCCGAGTGGTAATATGCAGGAAACAACTGTAATGCTCGCATCTTGTTACTGGACCATCATTAAAGGCTTTCAGTGGCTAGGTTGTGCGATACAGGCACTCTGTTTAGAAGCAGTGCCAAAGACGCTTACTCACTCAGATATTCAGATTTGGTAGTTTTTTTGGGTCCCAATTGTTTTCGAAGATTCTTTTGGGTCCCAAAGTTTTTCGAAGTGTTTTTGGTTCAAAATTTTTTTAGGTCCCAAATTTTTACGAAGATTGTTTTGTGTCCGAAAATTTTTCGAAGTTTTTTTGGGTCAAAATTATTTTGGGTTCCAAATTTTTTCGAAGATTGTTTTGGGTCAAAATTTTTTGGGTCCCAAAATTTTCAAGTTTTTTTGGGTCCCAAAATTTTTCAAAGATTTTTTCGGGTCTCAAAATTTTTCAGTTTCATGGGTCAAAATGTTTTGGTTCCCAAAATTTTCAGTTTTTTTTGGGTCCCAAAATTTTTCAAAGATTTTTGGGGTCAAAATTTTTTCGCTTCTCAAAATTTTTTTGGGCCCAAAACTTTTCAAACTTTTTTTGGGTCCCAAACTTCAAGTCAAGTCAAGTCAAGTCATTATCAACCGCTTTATCCATTAAGGGTCGCGGGGGTGCTGGAGCCTATCCCAGCCGGCATCGGGCAGAAGGCAGGATACACCCTGGACAGGCCGCCAATCCATCGCAGGGCAGACAGACACAGACAGACAAACAGACACATGCACTCACACACTCACACCTAGGGGGCAATTTGTATCTGGTCCCAAACTTTTTCAAAGATTTTTTTGAGTCTCAAAATTTTTCAAAGTTTTTTTGGGTCAAAATTGTTTTGGGTCCCAAATTTTTTCGAAGATTGTTTTGGGTCAAAATTTATTGGGTCCCAACATTTTCTAGATTTTTTCGGGTCCCAAAATTTTTCTAATTTTTTTCGCGTCTCAAAATTTTTCTACATTTTTTCGCGTCTCAAAATTTTTCAAAGATTTTTTTGAGTCCCAAAATTTTCAAGTTTTTTTGGGTCCCAAAATTTTTCAAAGATTTTTTGGGTCAAAATTTATTAGGGTCTCAAAAGTTTTCTAATTTTTTTCGCGTCTCAAAATGTCTTTGGGCCCAAAATTTTTCAAACTATTTTTGGGTCCCAAAATTTTTCAAAGATTTTTTTGAGTCCCAAAATTTGTTTTTTTGTGTAAAAATTTTTTAGGGTCTCAAAATTTTTCTACAATTCTTCAGCTCTCAAAACGTTTTTGGGCCCAAAATTTTTCAAAGATTTTTTTGGGTACCAAAATTTTTCGAAATATTTTTGAGTCAAAATTTTTTTGGGCCAAAATTTTTTCAAAGTTTTTTTTGGGTCCCAATATTTTTTGAAGTTTTTTTGGGTCAAAATTTTTTAGGGTTTTTTAAAATTTTATTTTTTTTTTAATTGCTGTTCACAATCTGGACAGGCACATGTGTAGTTCCATCTTATATATCTACAATAGACTTGTTTCTGTTTTGCAACCTGTTGTTGCATCCGAGTGGTAATATGCAGGAAACAACTGTAATTCTCGCATCTTGTTACTGGACCATCATTAAAGGCTTTCAGTGGCTAGGTTGTGCGATACAGGCACTCTGTTTAGAAGCAGTGCCAAAGACGCTTACTCACTCAGATATTCAGATTTGGTAGTTTTTTTGGGTCCCAATTGTTTTCGAAGATTGTTTTGTGTCCCAAAGTTTTTCGAAGTGTTTTTCGTTCAAAATTTTTTTAGGTCCCAAATTTTTACGAAGATTGTTTTGTGTCCAAAAATTTTTCGAAGTTTTTTTGGGTCAAAATTATTTTGGGTTCCAAATTTTTTCGAAGATTGTTTTGGGTCAAAATTTTTTGGGTCCCAAAATTTTCAAGTTTTTTTGGGTCCCAAAATTTTTCAAAGATTTTTTCGGGTCTCAAAATGTTTCAGTTTCATGGGTCAAAATGTTTTGGTTCCCAAAATTTTCAGGTTTTTTTGGGTCCCAAAATTTTTCAAAGATTTTTGGGGTCAAAATTTTTTAGGGTCTCAAATTTTTCTAAATTTTTTCGCTTCTCAAAATTTTTTTGGGCCCAAAACTTTTCAAACTTTTTTTGGGTCCCAAACTTCAAATCAAGTCAAGTCAAGTCATTATCAACCGCTTTGTCCATTAAGGGTCACGGGGGTGCTGGAGCCTATCCCAGCCGGCATCGGGCAGAAGGCAGGATACACCCTGGACAGGCCGCCAATCCATCGCAGGGCAGACAGACACAGACAGACAAACAGACACATGCACTCACACACTCACACCTAGGGGGCAATTTGTATCTGGTCCCAAACTTTTTCAAAGATTTTTTTGAGTCCCAAAATTTTTCAAAGTTTTTTTGGGTCAAAATTGTTTTGGGTCCCAAATTTTTTCGATGATTGTTTTGGGTCAAAATTTATTGGGTCCCAAAATTTTCTAGATTTTTTCGGGTCCCAAAATTTTTCAAAGATTTTTTCGGGTCTCAAATTTTTTTTGGGCCCAAAATTTTTCAAACTTTTTTTGTGTCCCAAAATTTTTCAAAGATTTTTTTGAGTCTCAAAATTTTTCAAAGTTTTTTTGGGTAAACATTTTTTAGGGTCTCAAAATTTTTCTACAATTTTTCAGGTCTCAAAAAGGTTTTGGGCCCAAAATTTTTCGAAATTATTTTGGGTCAAAATTTTTTTGAAGTTTTTTTGGGTCAAAATTATTTTGGGTCCCAAATTTTTTCCAAATTTTTTTGAGTCAAAATTTTTTTGGGCCAAAATTTTTCAAAGTTTTTTTTGGGTCCCAATATTTTTTTAAGTTTTTTTGGGTCAAAATTTTTTGGGGTCTCAAAATTTTTCTAAAATTTTTCGCATCTCAAAGTTTTTTGGGTCCCAAGATTTTTCAAAGTTTTTTTGGGTCCCAAAATTTTTTGAAGTTTGTTTGGGTCAAAAAAAAATTTACGTTATTTTGGGTCAAAATTATTTCGGGTCTCAAAATTTTTTGAAGTTTTTTTGTGTCAAAATTTTTTAGGTCCCAAAATTTATCGAACATCAACATTTTTTTAGGTAATTTTTTTTTGGGTCCCAAAATGTTTCTAAGATATTTTTGGGTCCCGAAATTTTTCAATGTTTTTTTGGGTCAAAATTTTTTTTAAGTTTTTTTGTGTCAAAATTTTTTAGGTCCCAAAATTTATCGAACATTTTTGGACATCAAAATTTTTTGGGTCCCAAAATGTTTCTAAGATATTTTGGGTCCCGAAATTTTTCAATGTTTTTTTGGGTCAAAATTTTTTTGGGTCTCAAAAATTTTCGAGATTTTATTGTATCAAAATATTTTTGGGCCTAAAATTTTTCAACTTTTTTTGGGTCAAAATGTTTCAATTGCTGTTCTAAGGCTGAGAGAAGAGATCTTTGATATCATTGTTTGCATTGTTTATGCACTTTTCCCCCCTTTTAGACTTTTCCAACTAAGAATGTCTTTACAATCTGGACAGGCACATGACAAGAGTGTCGTGACTCAGAAGAAAAAAAAGCTTTTAGTTCAAAAGATGCTTTCAGATTCTAAGAACACTTGAAGCAGTTCATCGCTGTAAGAAGAAAAATGGGAGCTCAAAACTGTACGCAAACGGCTTCTCTCAGTTTAAACCGTCGGAAAACACATTTTACTACATTTACTGGACCAAAACAACTAAGTAAAAAAAAGATGTTCAGTTCATCGCTGTTAGGAGTGAGAGAGGAGCACAAAACCAAACGCAAACTGTTCTGAAAACACATTTTATTTCATTTAACACATGGGTGAACCTAACCACTTCAGAATCGATGTTAGTGCATTTTGCACAGTTAAAACGTGTTTTCCTTCGTAAAAACTAATTTCTGATCGAAAAAGATGTTTTCAGTTCAAAACAACGCTTGAAGCAGCTTATCGCTATTAGGACTGAGAAAGGAGTGCAAAACTTTACGCAAACGGCTTTTCTCAGCTTTAACCGTCTAAAAACACACTTTACTGCATTCAACACTCAAGTGAACCAAAAGAACTAAGAAAAGTTTATTACACGATGTTAGTGCATTTTACACAGCTAAAATTAGTTTTTCTTCGTAAAAAATCATTTCTTATCGAAAAAGATGTTTTCAGTTCAAAACAACACTTGAAGCAGTTTATCGCCATTAGGAGTGAGAGAGGAGCTCAAAACTATACGCAAACGACTTTTCTCAGCTTTAACCGTCTGAAAACACACTTTACTACATTTAACACACGGGGGAACCTAACCACTTCAGAATCGATGTTAGTGCATTTTGCACAATTAAAACATGTTTTCCTTCCTAACATTTCTCATCGAAAAAGATGCTTTTACTTCAAAACAACACTTGAGGCAGTTTATCGCTGTTAAGAGTGAGAGAGGAGCTCAAAACTATAAACAAACGGCTTTTCTCAGCTTTAACCGTCTGAAAACACACTTTACTGCATTCAACACTCAATTGAACCAAAAGAACTAAGAAAAGTTTATTACACGATGTTAGTGCATTTTACACAGCTAAAATTAGTTTTTCTTCGTAAAAAATCATTTCTTATCGAAAAAGATGTTTTCAGTTCAAAACAACATTGAAGCAGTTTATCGCCGTTAGGAGTGAGAGAGAAGCTCAAAACTATACGCAAACGACTTTTCTCAGCTTTAACCGTCTGAAAACACACTTTACTACATTTAACACACGGGGGAACCTAACCACTTCAGAATCGATGTTAGTGCATTTTGCACAGTTAAAACATGTTTTCCTTCGTAAAAAATCATTTCTCGTCGAAAAAGATGCTTTTATTTCAAAACAACACTTGAAGCAGTTTATCGCCGTTAGGAGTGAGAGAGAAGCTCAAAACTATACGCAAACGACTTTTCTCAGCTTAAACCGTCTGAAAACACACTTTACTACATTTAACACACGGGGGAACCTAACCACTTCAGAATCGATGTTAGTGCATTTTGCACAGTTAAAACATGTTTTCCTTCGTAAAATTTCTGATCGAAAAAGATGCTTTTACTTCAAAACAACACTTGAAGCAGTTTATCGCTGTTAAGAGTGAGAGAGGAGCTCAAAACTATAAGCAAACGGCTTTTCTCAGTTTTAACCGTCTGAAAACACACTTTACTGCATTCAACACACAGGTGAACCAAAACAACTAAGTACAGTTTATTACACGCTGTTAGTGCATTTTTCACAGCTAAAACGTGTTTTCCTTCGTAAAAACTCAATCCTATTCGAAAAAGATGTTTTCAGTTCAAAACAACACTTGAAGCAGTTTATCGCCGTTAGGAGTGAGAGAGGAGCTCAAAACTATACGCAAACGACTTTTCTAAGCTTTAACCGTCTGAAAACACACTTTACTACATTTAACACACGGTGGAACCTAACCCCTTCAGAATCGATGTTAGTGCATTTTGCACAGTTAAAACATGTTTTTCTTCGTAAAAAATCATTTCTCATCGAAAAAGATGCTTTTACTTCAAAACAACACTTGAAGCAGTTTATCGCTGTTAAGAGTGAGAGAGGAGCTTAAAACTATACGCAAACGACTTTTCTCAGTTTTAACCGTCTGAAAACATACTTTACTACATTTAACACACGGGGGAACCTAACCATTTCAGAATCGATGTTAGTGCATTTTGCACAGTTAAAACGTGTTTTCCTTCGTAAAAACTCATTTCTGATCGAAAAAGATGTTTTTAGTTTAAAACAACACTTTGAAGCAGTTTATATCGCTGTTAGGAGTGAGAGAGGAGCTCAAACGGCTTTTCTCAGCTTACATCGTCTGAAAACACACTTTACTACATTTTACACACGGGTGAACCTAATTTTGGGACCCAAAAAAACTTCGAAAAATTCTGGAACCCAAAACAACACAAGTGCCAGTCAAAAGACATTCTTAGCTAGAAAAGTCTTTCTAAAAGGGGAGAAAAGTGCATAAAGAATGCAAACAATGATATCAGAGATCGCTTCTCTCAGCTTTAGAACAGTAATTCAAATATTTTGACCCAAACAACTTTTAAAAATTTTGGGATCCAAAAAAACTTCTAAAAATTTTGGGATCCAAAAAAAACTTCTAAAAATTTGGAACCCAAAAAAACTTAAAAAAATTTAAATCACACATGTGAAGACCAGAACTTGTTCTCATGCAAAATCTGAGGCATCTGAGACAAAACAGTATGACCACCATACTCCAGAACAGCCAGTCATGGGTGTAAAAGGCCAATCTGTATTGATGAGATTAAAAACGTTTTAGATGATTGTTGTTTTTTTTTTAGAGTACCAACATAGTGTTTGTCTTGATGTGACTCGACAGTCGGTGATTATATGGCTGGATTCACCAAATCACAGCAAAAAGTGTTATATAGACAGAAACACAAACATTGTTTTTGCTATGCACATGCTTCTTAAAGAAAATGTGAAACTATGCAATGTTAATGCAGCGGGAATGGCTTTTAGGTAATTTGTCATCCAGTTTGACGTGCTGTATGACACTGCAAAAGTCTCTTTTAATGTACACCTGCTGACACATATTGCAGTTAGCCTTAGGAAATGGGGTCCTTTGTGGGCAACTTCTACCTTTTCTTCTGAGTTATTAAATGGCACTCTTGTGAAGTACTTCAATGGAACTACACATGTGTCTGTCCAGATTGTAAAAACATTTCTAGGTGGAATAGTCTATATAAAAGGGGAGAAAGATCGCTTCTCTCAGCTTCTCTCAGCTTTAAAATATTTTGACCCAAAAAATTTTGATCCAAAAAAACATCGAAATATTATGGGACCCAAAAAAACTTCAAAAAATTTTGAGACCCGAAAAAATTTTCACCTAAAATAATTTTGACCTCAAAATATCTTCGAAAAATTTTGTGACCCAAAAAAAGTTTGAATCAAAAAAAAATTCAAAAAATTTTGGGACCCAAAAAAAACTTTGAAAAATTTTAAGACCAAAATATTGTTGAGACCCGAAAAAAAAATAGAAAAATCTTGGGACTCAAAAAAAACTTTGAAAAATTTTGGGCCAAAAAAAATTTAGAAAAATTTTGGACACAAAAAAATTTTGACAGAAAAAAACTCAGAATAGACAACAGAGGTTTTTGCACTAATACCATTAATACCCGAACACTGAACAATTCAATGGGCTGAATGGGTGTGATTTTTACTATCACAGAGGTGAAGAAGACCAGAAGACCAGAACTTGTTCTCAGGCAAAATCTGAGGCATCTGAGACAAAACAGTATGACCAGAACAGGCAGTCATGGGTGTAAAAGGCCAATCTGTGTTGATGAAATTAAAAATGTTTTAGATGATTGATGGCTTTTTTCCAGAGTACCAACATAGTGTTTGTCCGACTCAACAGTCGGTGATTATATGGCTGGATTCACCAAATCACAGCAAAAAGTGGTATATAGACAGAAAAACAAACATTGTTGGGCAAAAATTGCTCACAGTCCAGCCTCCTGTAGAGTTCACCAGAACACCACAATCATTATATGATCGTAAATTTAGAGTGGAGGTCATTTCTTCTTTTCTATTCATTGCGACTTCTTAAAGAAAATGTGAAACTATGTAATGTTAATGCAGCGGAAATGGCTTTTAGGTAATTTGTCATCCAGTTTGAGGTGCTGTATGACACTGCAAAAGTGTCTTTTAATGTACACCTGCTGACACACATTGCAGTTAGCCTTATGAAATGGGATCCTTTGTGGGCAACTTCCACCTTTTCTTCTGAGTTATTAAATGACACTCTGGTGAAGTACTTCAATGGAACTACAGATTGTCCAGATTGTAAAGACATTCCTAGGTGGAAAAGTCTATCTAAATGGGGAGAAAAGTGCATACAGGATGCAAACAATGATATCAAAGATGGCTTTAGAACTGCAATTGATACATTTTGACCCAAAAAAACTTTGAAAAATTTTGGGACCCAAAAAATTTTTACAAAAAAAAAATTAGAAAAA
Source organism: Astyanax mexicanus (assembly GCF_023375975.1). Lineage (NCBI taxonomy): Eukaryota > Metazoa > Chordata > Actinopteri > Characiformes > Acestrorhamphidae > Astyanax > Astyanax mexicanus. The sequence continues at coordinate 37,671,598 of NC_064424.1, forward strand.
TTTTGAGACCCGAAAAAATTTTGAACCAAAAAAACTTTGAAAAATTTTGGTCCCAAAAAAAATTTGACAGCCGAAAAAATGTAGAAAAATTTTGGGCCAAAAAAAAATCTTCGAAAAAATTTGGTACCCCAAAAAAATTTGAATCACTACCAAATCTAAATATCTGAGTGGGTAAGGGTGTGTGGCACCACTTCTAAACAGAGTGCACAACCTAGCCACTGAAAGCCTTTAATGATGGGTCCAGTAACAAAGTGCGAGCATTACAGTTGTTTCCTGTATATTACCACTCGGATGCAACAACAGGTTGCAAAAGAGAAACAAGTCTATTGTAGATATATAAGATGGAACTACACATGTGCCTGTCCAGATTGTAAAGACATTAGGTGGAAAAGTCTATCTAAAAGGGCGGAAAAGCTTTACAACAGCAATTGAAATTTTGACGCAAAAAAAATTTTGAAAAATTTTGGGACCCAAAATAGTTTTACGCAAAAAAAATCTTCAAAAAAATTTGCAACCCAGAATATTTTGACACAAGAAAACTTCGAAAAATTTTGGCACCAAAAAAAAACTTAAAAAAATAATTTGGGACCAAAAAATTACGCAAAAATAATCTTCAAAAAACTTTGGGACCCAAAAAAATATGGGCTCAAAAAAATTTGGGACTAAAAAATTTTGACAAAAAAAAATTCAAGACCCAAAAAATTTTGGGACCCAAAAAAATCTTCGAAAAATTTTGAGAGCAAAAAAAAAGTTGGGCTCAAAAAAAATTCAAGACCCAAAAAAATTTGACACAAAAAAATCTTCGAAAAATTTTGAGAACAAACAAATACTTCGAAAAATGTTGGGACCCAAAAAAATTTTGACGCAAAAAAAATCTTCAAAAAAATTTGTGACCCGAAAAATGTTGTGACCCAAAAAAATCTTCGAAAAATTTTAAGACCAAAAAAAAACTTCGGAAAATTTTGGGACCCAAAAAAATATTGACCCAAAAATATCTTCAAAAAAATTTGGGACCCAAAAAACTTTTGACACAAAAAAATCTTCGAAAAATGTTGAGAACGAACAAATACTTCGAAAAATTTTGAGACACAAAATAATTTTGACACAAAAAAAATCTTCAAAAAACTTTGGGACTCAAAATAATTTGGAAAAATTTTGGGACCCAAAAAATTTTGACGCCAAAAAATCTTCAAAAAATTTTGGGACCCAAAAAAAACTTTGACCCCAAAACATTGCAAAAAATTTTGGACCCAGAAAAGTTTGACCCAAAAAAAACTTCGAAAAATTTTGACACAAAAAAAGTTCAAAAAACTTTGGGACCCAAAAAAATTTGGGCTAAAAATATGTTGGACCCAAAAAATTTTGACTCAAAAAAAACTTTGAAAATTTTTGAGACAAAAAAATACGTTGAAAAATGTTGGTACCGAAAAAATTGTTACGCAAAAAAAATCTTGGGTCCAAAATTTTTGGAAGATTTTTTTGGGTCCCGAAATTTTTCGATGTTTTTTTGGGTCAAAATTTATTTGGGCCCAAAAATTTTCAGTTTTATTGGTCAAAATTTTTTTTAGGTCCCAAAATTTTTAAAAGGTTTGTTCGGTCAACAATTTTCAATTGCTGTTCTAAAGCTGAGCGAAGACATCTCTGATATCATTGTTTGCATTCTTTATGCACTTTTCTCCCCTTTTAGAAAGACTTTTCCAGACAAGAATGTCTTTTGACTGGCACTTCTGGAGTAGCTGGTGGTCATACTGTTTTGTCTCAGATGCCTCAGATTTTGCCTGAGAACAAGTTCTGGTCTTCTAAAAGGATAGGGTCCTTCACATGTAGCAAAAATCACATGCATGCAGCCCATTGAATTGTTCAGTGATGTGGAATTATTGGTATTCGTGCAAAAACCTCTCTTGTCTATTCTGAGTTTTTTCTGTGTCAAAATTTTTTGGGTCCAAAAATTTTCCAAGTTTTTTTGGGCCTAAAATTTTTCAAAGTTTTTTTGGGTCCCAATTTTTTTCGAAGATTTTTTTGGGTACCAACATTTTTTAAAGTTTTGTTGGGTCCTAAAATTTTTCGAACTTTTTTTGGGTCCCAAAATTTTTTAAAGTTTTTTTGGGTCAAAATTTTTTTGGGTCTCAAAATTTTTCGAAGTTTGTTTGTGTAAATATTGTTTGGGTCCCACAATTTTTCGAAGGTTTTTTTGGGTCCCGAAAATATTTTAATGTTTTTGGGTCAAATTTTATTCGGGTCTAAACATTTTTCGAAGTTTTTTTGGGTCAAATTTTTTTTGGGCCCAAAATTTTTGAAGTTTTTTTGTGGTCAAAGTATTCTTGGGTCCCAAAATATTTCGAAGATTTTTTTGGGTCAAAATATTTGAATTGCTGTTCTAAAGCTGAGAGAAGAGATCTCTGATATCATTGGTTGCATTCTTTATGCACTTTTCTCCCCTTTTAGAAAGACTTTTCCAGCTAAGAATGTCTTTTGACTGGCACTTCTGGAGTAGCTGGTGGTCATACTGTTTTGTCTCAGATGCCTTAGATTTTGCCTGAGAATAAGTTCTGAGAATAAGGATAGGGTCCTTCACGTGTGATGGCAAAAATCACACCCATACAGCCCATTGAATTGTTCAGTGTTCTGGAATTATTGGTATTAGTGCAAAAACCTCTATTGTCTATTCTGAGATTTTTTTTTGTCAAAATATTTTGGGTCCCAAAATGTTTCAAACTTTTTTTGGGTCCCAAAATTTTTTTAAGTTTTTTTGAGTCCCAAAATTTTTCAAAGTTTTTTTGGGTCAAAATTTTTTCGGGTCTCAAAATTTTTCTACAATTTTTCAGGTCTCAAAAAGTTTTTGGGCCAAAAAATTTTCAAATATTTTTTTGGGTCCCAAATTTTTTTGAAATATTTTTGAGTCAAAAATTTTTTGGGCCAAAATTTTTTCAAAGTTTTTTTTGGGTCCCAATATTTTTTGAAGTTTTTTTGGGAAGTTTTTTTCGGGTCTCAAAATTTTTCTACAATTTTTCAGGTCTCAAAAATTTTTTGGGCCAAAAAATTTTCAAAGATTTTTTTGGGTACCAAAATTTTTCGAAATTATTTTGGGTCAAAATTTCTTCGAAAATTTTTTGGGTCAAAATTATTTTGGGTCCCAAATTTTTTTGAAATATTTTTGAGTCAAAAATTTTTTGGGCCAAAATTTTTTCAAAGTTTTTTTTGGGTCCCAATATTTTTTGAAGTTTTTTTGGGAAGTTTTTTTCGGGTCTCAAAATTTTTCTACAATTTTTCAGGTCTCAAAAAGTTTTTGGGCCAAAAAATTTTCAAAGATTTTTTTGGGTACCAAAATTTTTCGAAATTATTTTGGGTCAAAATTTCTTCGAAGTGTTTTTGGGTCAAAATTATTTTGGGTCCCAAATTTTTTTGAAATATTTTTGAGTCAAAATTTTTTTGGGACAAAATTTTTTCTAAGTTTTTTTTGGGTCCACATATTTTTTGAATTTTTTTTGGGTCAAAATTTTTAGGGTCTCAAAATTGTTCTAAATTTTTTCGCATCTCAAATTTTTTTTGGGCTCAAATTTTTTTAATTGCTGTTCACAATCTGGACAGGCACACGTGTAGTTCCATCTTATATATCTACAATAGACTTGTTTCTGTTTTGCAAACTGTTGTTGCATCCAAGTGGTAATATACAGGAAACATCTGTAATGCTCGCACTTTGTTACTGGACCATCATTAAAGGCTTTCAGTGGCTAGGTTGTGCGATAAAGGCACTCTGTTTAGAAGCAGTGCCAAAGACCCTTACTCACTCAGATATTCAGATTTGGTAGTGATTCACAGTTTTTTTGGGTCCCAATTTTTTTCGAAGATTGTTTTGGGTCCCAAAGTTTTTCGAAGTGTTTTTGGGTCAAAATTTTTTTAGGTCCCAAATTTTTTCGAAGATTGTTTTGGGTCCCCAAATTTTTAAGTTTTTTTGGGTCCCAAAATTTTTCAAAGATTTTTTCGGGTCTCAAAATTTCTCAATTTCATGGGTCAAAATTTTTTGGGTCCCAAAGTTTTTCGAAGTGTTTTTGGGTCAAAATCTTTTGTGTCTCAAAATTTTTCGAAGATTTTTTGAGGTCAAATTTTTTCGGGTCCCAAAATTTTCCGAAGTTTTTTTAAGGTCAAAATTTTTTTGGGTCCCAAAGTATTTTGAAGATTTTTTTGGGTCCCGAAATTTTTCCATGTTTTTTGGGTCAAAATTTTTTGTGTCTCAAAATTTTTTGATTTTTTTTTGTATCAAAATTTTTTAATTGCTGTTCTACAGCTGAGAGAAGAGATCTTTGATATCATTGTTTGCATTCCTTATGCACTTTTCTCCCCGTTTAGATAGACTTTTCCACCTATGTATGTCTTCACAATCTGGACAGGCACATGTGTAGTTCCATCTTATATATCTACAATTGACTTGTTTCTGTTTTGCAACCTGTTGTTGCATCCGAGTGGTAATATACAGGAAACAACTGTAATGCTCGCACTTTGTTACTGGACCATCATTAAAGGCTTTCAGTGGATAGGTTGTGCGATAAAGGCACTCTGTTTAGAAGCAGTGCCAAAGACCCTTACTCACTCAGATATTCAGATTTGGTAGTTATTCACAGTTTTTTTGGGTCCCAATTTTTTTCGAATATTGTTTTGGGTCCCAAAGTTTTTTAAAGTGTTTTTGGGTCAAGTTTTTTTGGGTCCCAAATTTTTTCGAAGATTGTTTTGGGTCCCAAAAATTTTCAAAGTTTTATTGGGTCAAAATGTTTTTGGGCCCAAAATGTTTCAAAGTTTTTTTTTATCTCAAAATATTTCGAAAATTTTTCGAGTATCAAAATTTTTTTGGGCCCAAAATTTTTCAAAGTTTTTTTGGCTCCCAACATTTTTCGAAGTTTTTTTGGGTCAAAATTATTTTGGGTCCCAAATTTTTTCGAAGATTGTTTTGGGTCTTTGTTACTGGACCATCATTAAAGGCTTTCAGTGGCTAGGTTGTGCGATACAGGCACTCTGTTTAGAAGCAGTGCCAAGGACCCTTACTCACTCACATATTCAGATTTGGTAGTGATTCACAGTTTTTTTGGGTCCCAAATTTTTTCCAAGATTGTTTTGGGTCCCAAAGTTTTTCGAAGTGTTTTTGGGTCAAAATTTTTTTGGGTCCCAAATTTTTTCGAAGATTGTTTTGGGTCCCAAAATTTTTCTACGTTTTTTTTGGGTCAAAAATTTTTTGGACCCAAAATTTTTAAAAGTCTTTTTTGTGTCAAAATTTTTCTAAATTTTTACGAGCATCAAAACTTTTTTGGGCCCAAAATTTTTCAAAGATTTTTTGAGTCAGAAAATTTTTCGAAGATTGTTTTGGGTCCCAAAATTTTTTGAAGTTTTTTTGGGTCAAAATTATTTTGGGTCCCAAAGTTTTTTCGAAGATTGTTTTGGGTCAAAATTTTTTGGCTCCCAAAATTGTCAATTTTTTTGGGTCCAAAAATTTTTCAAAGATTTTTTCGGGTCTCAAAATTTTTCAGTTTCATGGGTGAAAATTTTTTGGGTCCCAAAATTTTCAAGTTTTTTTAGGTCCCAAAATTTTTCAAAGATTTTTGGGGTCAAAATTTTTCTAAATTTTTTCGCATTTCAAAATGTTTTTGGGCTCAAAATTTTTCAAAGATTTTTTTGAGTACCAAAATTTTTCAAAGTTCTTTTGGGTCAAAATTTTTTGAGATTTGAAGATTTTTTGAGGTCAAATTTTTTCGGGTCCCAAAATTTTCCGAAGATTTTTTAAGGTCAAAATTTTTTTGGGTCCCAAAATTTTTTCGAAGATTGTTTTGGGTCCCAAAATTTTTCTAAGTTTTTTTGGTCAAAATTTTTTTGGGCCCAAAATTTTTCAAAGTTTTTTTGTCTCAAAATTTTTCGAAATTTTTTCGAGTATCAAAATTTTTTGGGCCCAAAATTTTTCAAAGTTTTTTTGGGTCCCAAAGTTTTTCTAGGTCCCAAAATTTTTCGAAGATTTTTTGATTTAAAATTTTTTTGGGTCCCAAAAGTTTTCCGAAGATTTTTTAAGGTCAAAAATTTTTTGGGTCCCAAAATTTTTTAAAGATTTTTTTGGGTCCCGAAATTTTTTGATGTTTTTTTGGGTCCAATTTTTTTAATTGCTGTTCTAAAGCTGAGAGAAGAGATCTTTGATATCATTGTTTGCATTCTTTATGCAATTTCTTCCCGTTTAGATAGACTTTTCCACCTAAGAATGTCTTTACAATCTGGACAGGCACATGGCAAGAGTGCCATGACTCAGAAGAAAAAAAAGCTTTTATTTCAAAAGATGCTTTCAGATTCTAACAACACTTGAAGCAGTTTATCGCTGTAAGAAGTAAAATGGGACCTCAAAACTGTACGCAAACGGCTTCTCTCAGCGTAAACCGCCTGAACCGCCAAAATTTTTCAGTTTCATGGGTCAAAATTTTTTGGGTCCCAAAGTTTTTCAAAGTTTTTTTGGGTCCCAAAATTTTTCGAAGATTTTTTGAGGTCAAATTTTTTCGGGTCCCAAAATTTTCCGAAGATTTTTTAAGGTCAAAAATTTTTTGGGTCACAAAAGTTTTTGAAGATTTTTTTGGGTCCCGAAATGTTTCCATGTTTTTTGGGTCAAAATTTTTTCGTGTCTCAAAATTTTTTGAAGTTTTTTTTGGGTCAAAACTTTTTAATTGCTGTTCTAAAGCTGAGAGAAGAGATCTTTGATATCATTGTTTGCATTCTTTATGCACTTTTCTCCCCGTTTAGATAGACTTTTCCACCTAAGAATGTCTTCACAATCTGGACAGGCACATGTGTAGTTCCATCTTATATATCTACAATAGACTTGTTTCTGTTTTGCAACCTGTTGTTGCATTCGAGTGGTAATATACAGGAAACAACTGTAATGCTCGCACTTTCTTACTGGACCATCATTAAAGGCTTTCAGTGGCTAGGTTGTGCAATAAAGGCACTCTGTTTAGAAGCAGTGCCAAAGACCCTTAATCACTCATATATTCAGATTTGGTAGTGATTCACAGTTTTTTTGGGTCCCAAATTTTTTCGAAGATTGTTTTGGGTCTTTGTTACTGGACCATCATTAAAGGCTTTCAGTGGCTAGGTTGTGCGATAAAGGCACTCTGTTTAGAAGCTGTGCCAAAGACCCTTACCCACTCATATATTCAGATTTGGGAGTGATTCACAGTTTTTTTGGGTCCCAAATTTTTTCCAAGATTGTTTTGGGTCCCAAAGTTTTTCGAAGTGTTTTTGGGTCAAAATTTTGTTGGGTCCCAAATTTTTTCGAAGATTGTTTTGGGTCCCAAAATTTTTCTAAGTTTTTTTGGGTCAAAATTTTTTTGGGTCCCAAATTTTTTCGAAGATTGTTTTGGGTCAAAAATTTTTGGGTCCCAAAATTTTCAACTTTTTTTGGGTCCCAAAATTTTTCAAAGATTTTTTCGGGTCTCAAAATTTTTCTACATTTTTTCGCGTCTCAAAATTTTTCAAAGATTTTTTTGAGTCCTAAAATTTTTCAAACTTTTTTTGGGTCAAAATTTGTTTGGGTCCCAAATTGTTTCGAAGATTGTTTTGGGTCAAAAATTTTTGGGTCCCAAAATTTTCAATTTTTTTTGGGTCCCAAAATTTTTCAAAGATTTTTTCGGGTCTCAAAATTTTTTTAGGTTCATGGGTCAAAATTTTTTAGGTCCCAAAATTTTCAATTTTTTTTGGGTCCCAAAATTTTTCAAAGATTTTTTCGGGTCTCAAAATTTTTCAGGTTCATGGGTCAAAATTTTTTAGGTCCCAAAATTTTTCAAAGATTTTTTGGGTCAAAATTTATTAGGGTCTCAAAATTTTTCTAATTTTTTTCGCGTCTCAAAATGTCTTTGGGCCCAAAATTTTTCAAAGATTTTTGGGGTCAAAATTTTTTAGGGTCTCAAATTTTTCTAAATTTTTTCGCTTCTCAAAATTTTTCAAAGATTTTTTGGGTCAAAATTTATTAGGGTCTCAAAAGTTTTCTAATTTTTTTCGCGTCTCAAAATGTCTTTGGTTCAAAATTTTTTTAGGTCCCAAATTTTTACGAAGATTGTTTTGTGTCCGAAAATTTTTCGAAGTTTTTTTGGGTCAAAATTATTTTGGGTTCCAAATTTTTTCGAAGATTGTTTTGGGTCAAAAATTTTTGGGTCCCAAAATTTTCAAGTTTTTTTGGGTCCCAAAATTTTTCAAAGATTTTTTCGGGTCTCAAAATTTTTCAGTTTCATGGGTCAAAATGTTTTGGTTCCCAAAATTTTAAGTTTTTTTTGGGTCCCAAAATTTTTCAAAGATTTTTGGGGTCAAAATTTTTTAGGGTCTCAAATTTTTCTAAATTTTTTCGCTTCTCAAAATTTTTTTGGGCCCAAAACTTTTCAAACTTTTTTTGGGTCCCAAACTTCAAGTCAAGTCAAGTCAAGTCATTATCAACCGCTTTATCCATTAAGGGTCGCGGGGGTGCTGGAGCCTATCCCAGCCGGCATCGGGCAGAAGGCAGGATACACCCTGGACAGGCCGCCAATCCATCGCAGGGCAGACAGACACAGACAGACAAACAGACACATGCACTCACACACTCACACCTAGGGGGCAATTTGTATCTGGTCCCAAACTTTTTCAAAGATTTTTTTGAGTCTCAAAATTTTTCAAAGTTTTTTTGGGTCAAAATTGTTTTGGGTCCCAAATTTTTTCGAAGATTGTTTTGGGTCAAAATTTATTGGGTCCCAAAATTTTCTAGATTTTTTCGGGTCCCAAAATTTTTCTAATTTTTTTCGCGTCTCAAAATTTTTCTACATTTTTTCGCGTCTCAAAATTTTTCAAAGATTTTTTTGAGTCCCAAAATTTTTCAAACTTTTTTTGGGTCCAAATTTTTTGGGTCCCAAATTTTTTCGAAGATTGTTTTGGGTCAAAAATTTTTGGGTCCCAAAATTTTCAATTTTTTTTGGGTCCCAAAATTTTTCAAAGATTTTTTCGGGTATCAAAATTTTTCAGGTTCATGGTTCAAAATTTTTTGGGTCCCAAAATTTTCAAGTTTTTTTGGGTCCCAAAATTTTTCAAAGATTTTTTGGGTCAAAATTTATTAGGGTCTCAAAAGTTTTCTAATTTTTTTCGCGTCTCAAAATGTCTTTGGGCCCAAAATTTTTCAAACTATTTTTGGGTCCCAAAATTTTTCAAAGATTTTTTTGAGTCCCAAAATTTGTTTTTTTGTGTAAAAATTTTTTAGGGTCTCAAAATTTTTCTACAATTCTTCAGCTCTCAAAACGTTTTTGGGCCCAAAATTTTTCAAAGATTTTTTTGGGTACCAAAATTTTTCGAAATATTTTTGAGTCAAAATTTTTTTGGGCCAAAATTTTTTCAAAGTTTTTTTTGGGTCCCAATATTTTTTGAAGTTTTTTTGGGTCAAAATTTTTTAGGGTTTTTTAAAATTTTAAATTTTTTTAATTGCTGTTCACAATCTGGACAGGCACATGTGTAGTTCCATCTTATATATCTACAATAGACTTGTTTCTGTTTTGCAACCTGTTGTTGCATCCGAGTGGTAATATGCAGGAAACAACTGTAATGCTCGCATCTTGTTACTGGACCATCATTAAAGGCTTTCAGTGGCTAGGTTGTGCGATACAGGCACTCTGTTTAGAAGCAGTGCCAAAGACGCTTACTCACTCAGATATTCAGATTTGGTAGTTTTTTTGGGTCCCAATTGTTTTCGAAGATTGTTTTGGGTCCCAAAGTTTTTCGAAGTGTTTTTCGTTCAAAATTTTTTTAGGTCCCAAATTTTTACGAAGATTGTTTTGTGTCCAAAAATTTTTCGAAGTTTTTTTGGGTCAAAATTATTTTGGGTTCCAAATTTTTTCGAAGATTGTTTTGGGTCAAAATTTTTTGGGTCCCAAAATTTTCAAGTTTTTTTGGGTCCCAAAATTTTTCAAAGATTTTTTCGGGTCTCAAAATGTTTCAGTTTCATGGGTCAAAATGTTTTGGTTCCCAAAATTTTCAGGTTTTTTTGGGTCCCAAAATTTTTCAAAGATTTTTGGGGTCAAAATTTTTTAGGGTCTCAAATTTTTCTAAATTTTTTCGCTTCTCAAAATTTTTTTGGGCCCAAAACTTTTCAAACTTTTTTTGGGTCCCAAACTTCAAATCAAGTCAAGTCAAGTCATTATCAACCGCTTTGTCCATTAAGGGTCACGGGGGTGCTGGAGCCTATCCCAGCCGGCATCGGGCAGAAGGCAGGATACACCCTGGACAGGCCGCCAATCCATCGCAGGGCAGACAGACACAGACAGACAAACAGACACATGCACTCACACACTCACACCTAGGGGGCAATTTGTATCTGGTCCCAAACTTTTTCAAAGATTTTTTTGAGTCCCAAAATTTTTCAAAGTTTTTTTGGGTCAAAATTGTTTTGGGTCCCAAATTTTTTCGATGATTGTTTTGGGTCAAAATTTATTGGGTCCCAAAATTTTCTAGATTTTTTCGGGTCCCAAAATTTTTCAAAGATTTTTTCGGGTCTCAAAATTTTTTTGGGCCCAAAATTTTTCAAACTTTTTTTGTGTCCCAAAATTTTTCAAAGATTTTTTTGAGTCTCAAAATTTTTCAAAGTTTTTTTGGGTAAACATTTTTTAGGGTCTCAAAATTTTTCTACAATTTTTCAGGTCTCAAAAAGGTTTTGGGCCCAAAATTTTTCGAAATTATTTTGGGTCAAAATTTTTTTGAAGTTTTTTTGGGTCAAAATTATTTTGGGTCCCAAATTTTTTCCAAATTTTTTTGAGTCAAAATTTTTTTGGGCCAAAATTTTTCAAAGTTTTTTTTGGGTCCCAATATTTTTTTAAGTTTTTTTGGGTCAAAATTTTTTGGGGTCTCAAAATTTTTCTAAAATTTTTCGCATCTCAAAGTTTTTTGGGTCCCAAGATTTTTCAAAGTTTTTTTGGGTCCCAAAATTTTTTGAAGTTTGTTTGGGTCAAAAAAAATTTTACGTTATTTTGGGTCAAAATTATTTCGGGTCTCAAAATTTTTTGAAGTTTTTTTGTGTCAAAATTTTTTAGGTCCCAAAATTTATCGAACATCAACATTTTTTTAGGTAATTTTTTTTTGGGTCCCAAAATGTTTCTAAGATATTTTTGGGTCCCGAAATTTTTCAATGTTTTTTTGGGTCAAAATTTTTTTTAAGTTTTTTTGTGTCAAAATTTTTTAGGTCCCAAAATTTATCGAACATTTTTGGACATCAAAATTTTTTGGGTCCCAAAATGTTTCTAAGATATTTTGGGTCCCGAAATTTTTCAATGTTTTTTTGGGTCAAAATTTTTTTGGGTCTCAAAAATTTTCGAGATTTTATTGTATCAAAATATTTTTGGGCCTAAAATTTTTCAACTTTTTTTGGGTCAAAATGTTTCAATTGCTGTTCTAAGGCTGAGAGAAGAGATCTTTGATATCATTGTTTGCATTGTTTATGCACTTTTCCCCCCTTTTAGACTTTTCCAACTAAGAATGTCTTTACAATCTGGACAGGCACATGACAAGAGTGTCGTGACTCAGAAGAAAAAAAAGCTTTTAGTTCAAAAGATGCTTTCAGATTCTAAGAACACTTGAAGCAGTTCATCGCTGTAAGAAGAAAAATGGGAGCTCAAAACTGTACGCAAACGGCTTCTCTCAGTTTAAACCATCGGAAAACACATTTTACTACATTTACTGGACCAAAACAACTAAGTAAAAAAAAGATGTTCAGTTCATCGCTGTTAGGAGTGAGAGAGGAGCACAAAACCAAACGCAAACGGTTCTGAAAACACATTTTATTTCATTTAACACATGGGTGAACCTAACCACTTCAGAATCGATGTTAGTGCATTTTGCACAGTTAAAACGTGTTTTCCTTCGTAAAAACTAATTTCTGATCGAAAAAGATGTTTTCAGTTCAAAACAACGCTTGAAGCAGCTTATCGCTATTAGGACTGAGAAAGGAGTGCAAAACTTTACGCAAACGGCTTTTCTCAGCTTTAACCGTCTAAAAACACACTTTACTGCATTCAACACTCAAGTGAACCAAAAGAACTAAGAAAAGTTTATTACACGATGTTAGTGCATTTTACACAGCTAAAATTAGTTTTTCTTCGTAAAAAATCATTTCTTATCGAAAAAGATGTTTTCAGTTCAAAACAACACTTGAAGCAGTTTATCGCCGTTAGGAGTGAGAGAGGAGCTCAAAACTATACGCAAACGACTTTTCTAAGCTTTAACCGTCTGAAAACACACTTTACTACATTTAACACACGGTGGAACCTAACCCCTTCAGAATCGATGTTAGTGCATTTTGCACAGTTAAAACATGTTTTTCTTCGTAAAAAATCATTTCTCATCGAAAAAGATGCTTTTACTTCAAAACAACACTTGAAGCAGTTTATCGCTGTTAAGAGTGAGAGAGGAGCTTAAAACTATACGCAAACGACTTTTCTCAGTTTTAACCGTCTGAAAACATACTTTACTACATTTAACACACGGGGGAACCTAACCATTTCAGAATCGATGTTAGTGCATTTTGCACAGTTAAAACGTGTTTTCCTTCGTAAAAACTCATTTCTGATCGAAAAAGATGTTTTTAGTTTAAAACAACACTTTGAAGCAGTTTATATCGCTGTTAGGAGTGAGAGAGGAGCTCAAACGGCTTTTCTCAGCTTACATCGTCTGAAAACACACTTTACTACATTTTACACACGGGTGAACCTAATTTTGGGACCCAAAAAAACTTCGAAAAATTCTGGAACCCAAAACAACACAAGTGCCAGTCAAAAGACATTCTTAGCTAGAAAAGTCTTTCTAAAAGGGGAGAAAAGTGCATAAAGAATGCAAACAATGATATCAGAGATCGCTTCTCTCAGCTTTAGAACAGTAATTCAAATATTTTGACCCAAACAACTTTTAAAAATTTTGGGATCCAAAAAAACTTCTAAAAATTTTGGGATCCAAAAAAAACTTCTAAAAATTTGGAACCCAAAAAAACTTAAAAAAATTTAAATCACACATGTGAAGACCAGAACTTGTTCTCATGCAAAATCTGAGGCATCTGAGACAAAACAGTATGACCACCATACTCCAGAACAGCCAGTCATGGGTGTAAAAGGCCAATCTGTATTGATGAGATTAAAAACGTTTTAGATGATTGTTGTTTTTTTTTTAGAGTACCAACATAGTGTTTGTCTTGATGTGACTCGACAGTCGGTGATTATATGGCTGGATTCACCAAATCACAGCAAAAAGTGTTATATAGACAGAAACACAAACATTGTTTTTGCTATGCACATGCTTCTTAAAGAAAATGTGAAACTATGCAATGTTAATGCAGCGGGAATGGCTTTTAGGTAATTTGTCATCCAGTTTGACGTGCTGTATGACACTGCAAAAGTCTCTTTTAATGTACACCTGCTGACACATATTGCAGTTAGCCTTAGGAAATGGGGTCCTTTGTGGGCAACTTCTACCTTTTCTTCTGAGTTATTAAATGGCACTCTTGTGAAGTACTTCAATGGAACTACACATGTGTCTGTCCAGATTGTAAAAACATTTCTAGGTGGAATAGTCTATATAAAAGGGGAGAAAGATCGCTTCTCTCAGCTTCTCTCAGCTTTAAAATATTTTGACCCAAAAAATTTTGATCCAAAAAAACATCGAAATATTATGGGACCCAAAAAAACTTCAAAAAATTTTGAGACCCGAAAAAATTTTCACCTAAAATAATTTTGACCTCAAAATATCTTCGAAAAATTTTGTGACCCAAAAAAAGTTTGAATCAAAAAAAAATTCAAAAAATTTTGGGACCCAAAAAAAACTTTGAAAAATTTTAAGACCAAAATATTGTTGAGACCCGAAAAAAAAATAGAAAAATCTTGGGACTCAAAAAAAACTTTGAAAAATTTTGGGCCAAAAAAAATTTAGAAAAATTTTGGACACAAAAAAATTTTGACAGAAAAAAACTCAGAATAGACAACAGAGGTTTTTGCACTAATACCATTAATACCCGAACACTGAACAATTCAATGGGCTGAATGGGTGTGATTTTTACTATCACAGAGGTGAAGAAGACCAGAAGACCAGAACTTGTTCTCAGGCAAAATCTGAGGCATCTGAGACAAAACAGTATGACCAGAACAGGCAGTCATGGGTGTAAAAGGCCAATCTGTGTTGATGAAATTAAAAATGTTTTAGATGATTGATGGCTTTTTTCCAGAGTACCAACATAGTGTTTGTCCGACTGAACAGTCGGTGATTATATGGCTGGATTCACCAAATCACAGCAAAAAGTGGTATATAGACAGAAAAACAAACATTGTTGGGCAAAAATTGCTCACAGTCCAGCCTCCTGTAGAGTTCACCAGAACACCACAATCATTATATGATCGTAAATTTAGAGTGGAGGTCATTTCTTCTTTTCTATTCATTGCGACTTCTTAAAGAAAATGTGAAACTATGTAATGTTAATGCAGCGGAAATGGCTTTTAGGTAATTTGTCATCCAGTTTGAGGTGCTGTATGACCCTGCAAAAGTCTCTTTTAATGTACACCTGCTGACACACATTGCAGTTAGCCTTAGGAAATGGGGTCCTTTGTGGGCAACTTCCACCTTTTCTTCTGAGTTATTAAATGACACTCTGGTGAAGTACTTCAATGGAACTACAGATTGTCCAGATTGTAAAGACATTCCTAGGTGGAAAAGTCTATCTAAATGGGGAGAAAAGTGCATACAGGATGCAAACAATGATATCAAAGATGGCTTTAGAACTGCAATTGATACATTTTGACCCAAAAAAACTTTGAAAAATTTTGGGACCCAAAAAATTTTTACAAAAAAAAAATTAGAAAAATTTTGAGACCCGAAAAAATTTTGAACCAAAAAAACTTTGAAAAATTTTGGTCCCAAAAAAAATTTGACAGCCGAAAAAATGTAGAAAAATTTTGGGCCAAAAAAAAATCTTCGAAAAAATTTGGTACCCCAAAAAAATTTGAATCACTACCAAATCTAAATATCTGAGTGGGTAAGGGTGTGTGGCACCACTTCTAAACAGAGTGCACAACCTAGCCACTGAAAGCCTTTAATGATGGGTCCAGTAACAAAGTGTGAGCATTACAGTTGTTTCCTGTATATTACCACTCGGATGCAACAACAGGTTGCAAAAGAGAAACAAGTCTATTGTAGATATATAAGATGGAACTACACATGTGCCTGTCCAGATTGTAAAGACATTAGGTGGAAAAGTCTATCTAAAAGGGCGGAAAAGCTTTACAACAGCAATTGAAATTTTGACGCAAAAAAATTTTTGAAAAATTTTGGGACCCAAAATAGTTTTACGCAAAAAAAATCTTCAAAAAAATTTGCAACCCAGAATATTTTGACACAAGAAAACTTCGAAAAATTTTGGCACCAAAAAAAAACTTAAAAAAATAATTTGGGACCAAAAAATTACGCAAAAATAATCTTCAAAAAACTTTGGGACCCAAAAAAATATGGGCTCAAAAAAATTTGGGACTAAAAAATTTTGACAAAAAAAAATTCAAGACCCAAAAAATTTTGACACAAAAAAATCTTCGAAAAATTTTGAGAACAAACAAATACTTCGAAAAATGTTGGGACCCAAAAAAATTTTGACGCAAAAAAAATCTTCAAAAAAATTTGTGACCCGAAAAATGTTGTGACCCAAAAAAATCTTCGAAAAATTTTAAGACCAAAAAAAAACTTCGGAAAATTTTGGGACCCAAAAAAATATTGACCCAAAAATATCTTCAAAAAAATTTGGGACCCAAAAAACTTTTGACACAAAAAAATCTTGAGAAAAAAATGTTGAGAACGAACAAATACTTCGAAAAATTTTGAGACACAAAATAATTTAGACCCAAAAAAAATCTTCAAAAAACTTTGGGACTCAAAATAATTTGGAAAAATTTTGGGACCCAAAAAATTTTGACGCCAAAAAATCTTCAAAAAATTTTGGGACCCAAAAAAAACTTTGACCCCAAAACATTGCAAAAAATTTTGGACCCAGAAAAGTTTGACCCAAAAAAAACTTCGAAAAATTTTGACACAAAAAAAGTTCAAAAAACTTTGGGACCCAAAAAAATTTGGGCTAAAAATATGTTGGACCCAAAACATTTTGACTCAAAAAAAACTTTGAAAATTTTTGAGACAAAAAAATACGTTGAAAAATTTTGGTACCGAAAAAATTGTTACGCAAAAAAAATCTTGGGTCCAAAATTTTTGGAAGATTTTTTTGGGTCCCGAAATTTTTCGATGTTTTTTTGGGTCAAAATTTATTTGGGCCCAAAAATGTTCAGTTTTATTGGTCAAAATTTTTTTTAGGTCCCAAAATTTTTAAAAGGTTTGTTCGGTCAACAATTTTCAATTGCTGTTCTAAAGCTGAGCGAAGACATCTCTGATATCATTGTTTGCATTCTTTATGCACTTTTCTCCCCTTTTAGAAAGACTTTTCCAGACAAGAATGTCTTTTGACTGGCACTTCTGGAGTAGCTGGTGGTCATACTGTTTTGTCTCAGATGCCTCAGATTTTGCCTGAGAACAAGTTCTGGTCTTCTAAAAGGATAGGGTCCTTCACATGTAGCAAAAATCACATGCATGCAGCCCATTGAATTGTTCAGTGATGTGGAATTATTGGTATTCGTGCAAAAACCTCTGTTGTCTATTCTGAGTTTTTTCTGTGTCAAAATTTTTTGGGTCCAAAAATTTTCCAAGTTTTTTTGGGCCTAAAATTTTTCAAAGTTTTTTTGGGTCCCAATTTTTTTCGAAGATTTTTTTGGGTACCAACATTTTTTAAAGTTTTGTTGGGTCCTAAAATTTTTCGAACTTTTTTTGGGTCCCAAAATTTTTTAAAGTTTTTTTGGGTCAAAATTTTTTTGGGTCTCAAAATTTTTCGAAGTTTGTTTGTGTAAATATTGTTTGGGTCCCACAATTTTTCGAAGGTTTTTTTGGGTCCCGAAAATATTTTAATGTTTTTGGGTCAAATTTTATTCGGGTCTAAACATTTTTCGAAGTTTTTTTGGGTCAAATTTTTTTTGGGCCCAAAATTTTTGAAGTTTTTTTGTGGTCAAAGTATTCTTGGGTCCCAAAATATTTCGAAGATTTTTTTGGGTCCTAAAATTTTTCAAAGTTTTTTTGGGTCAAAATATTTGAATTGCTGTTCTAAAGCTGAGAGAAGAGATCTCTGATATCATTGTTTGCATTCTTTATGCACTTTTCTCCCCTTTTAGAAAGACTTTTCCAGCTAAGAATGTCTTTTGACTGGCACTTCTGGAGTAGCTGGTGGTCATACTGTTTTGTCTCAGATGCCTTAGATTTTGCCTGAGAATAAGTTCTGAGAATAAGGATAGGGTCCTTCACGTGTGATGGCAAAAATCACACCCATACAGCCCATTGAATTGTTCAGTGTTCTGGAATTATTGGTATTAGTGCAAAAACCTCTGTTGTCTATTCTGAGATTTTTTTTTGTCAAAATATTTTGGGTCCCAAAATGTTTCAAACTTTTTTTGGGTCCCAAAATTTTTTTAAGTTTTTTTGAGTCCCAAAATTTTTCAAAGTTTTTTTGGGTCAAAATTTTTTCGGGTCTCAAAATTTTTCTACAATTTTTCAGGTCTCAAAAAGTTTTTGGGCCAAAAAATTTTCAAAGATTTTTTTGGGTCCCAAATTTTTTTGAAATATTTTTGAGTCAAAAATTTTTTGGGCCAAAATTTTTTCAAAGTTTTTTTTGGGTCCCAATATTTTTTGAAGTTTTTTTGGGAAGTTTTTTTCCGGTCTCAAAATTTTTCTACAATTTTTCAGGTCTCAAAAAGTTTTTGGGCCAAAAAATTTTCAAAGATTTTTTTGGGTACCAAAATTTTTCGAAATTATTTTGGGTCAAAATTTCTTCGAAGTTTTTTTGGGTCAAAATAATTTTGGGTCCCAAATTTTTTTTAAATATTTTTGAGTCAAAATTTTTTTGGGACAAACTTTTTTCAAAGTTTTTTTTTGGGTCCCCATATTTTTTGAAGTTTTTTTGGGTCAAAATTTTTAGGGTCTCAAAATTGTTCTAAATTTTTTCGCATCTCAAATTTTTTTTGGGCTTAAATTTTTTTAATTGCTGTTCACAATCTGGACAGGCACATGTGTAGTTCCATCTTATATATCTACAATAGACTTGATTCTGTTTTGCAAACTGTTGTTGCATCCGAGTGGTAATATACAGGAAACAACTGTAATGCTCGCACTTTGTTACTGGACCATCATTAAAGGCTTTCAGTGGCTAGGTTGTGCGATAAAGGCACTCTGTTTAGAAGCAGTGCCAAAGACCCTTACTCACTCAGATATTCAGATTTGGTAGTGATTCACAGTTTTTTTGGGTCCCAATTTTTTTCAAAGATTGTTTTGAGTCCCAAAGTTTTTCGAAGTGTTTTTGGGTCAAAATTTTTTTGGGTCCCAAATTTTTTCGAAGATTGTTTTGGGTCCCAAAATTTTCAAATTTTTTGGGTCCCAAAATTTTTCAAAGATTTTTTCGGGACTCAAAATTTCTCAATTTCACGGGTCAAAATTTTTTGGGTCCCAAAGTTTTTCGAAGTGTTTTTGGGTCAAAATCTTTTGTGTCTCAAAATTTTTCGAAGATTTTTTGAAGTCAAATTTTTTCGGGTCCCAAAATTTTTTGAAGATTTTTTTGCGTCCCGAAATTTTTCCATGTTTTTTGGGTCAAAATTTTTTCGTGTCTCAAAATTTTTAGAATTGCTGTTCTAAAGCTGAGAGAAGAGATCTTTGATATCATTGTTTGCATTCCTTATGCACTTTTCTCCCCGTTTAGATAGACTTTTCCACCTATGAATGTCTTCACAATCTGGACAGGCACATGTGTAGTTCCATCTTATATATCTACAATTGACTGGTAATATATGATTGAGTGGTAATATATAGGAAACATCTGTAATGCTCGCACTTTGTTACTGGACCATCATTAAAGGCTTTCAGTGGATAGGTTGTGCGATAAAGGCACTCTGTTTAGAAGCAGTGCCAAAGACCCTTACTCACTCAGATATTCAGATTTGGTAGTTATTCACAGTTTTTTTGGGTCCCAATTTTTTTCGAATATTGTTTTGGGTCCCAAAGTTTTTCAAAGTGTTTTTGGGTCAAATTTTTTTGGGTCCCAAATTTTTTCGAAGATTGTTTTGGGTCCCAAAATTTTCAAGTTTTTTTGGGTCCCAAAATTTTTTTGGGTCCCAAATTTTTTCGAAGATTGTTTTGGGTCCCAAAGTTTGTCGGAGTGTTTTTGGGTCAAATTTTTTTTGGGTCCCAAATTTTTTCGAAGATTGTTTTGGGTCCCAAAAAGTTTTCTACGTTTTTTTGGGTTAAAAATTTTTTGGACCCAAAATTTTTAAAAGTCTTTTTTGTCTCACAATTTTTCTAAATTTTTACGAGCATCAAAAATTTTTTGGGCCCAAAATATTTCAAAGATTTTTTGAGTCAGAAAATTTTTCGAAGATTGTTTTGGGTCCCAAAATTTTTTGAAGTTTTTTTGGGTCAAACTTATTTTGGGTCCCAAAGTTTTTTCGAAGATTGTTTTGGGTCAAAATTTTTTGGGTCCCAAAATTGTCAAGTTTTTTTGGGTCTCAAAATTTTTCAGTTTCATGGGTCAAAATCTTTTGGGTCCCAAAATGTTCAAGTTTTTTTAGGTCCCAAAATTTTTCAAAGATTTTTTGGGTCAAAATTTTTCTAAATTTTTTCGCATTTCAAAATGTTTTTGGGCCCAAAATTTTTCAAAGATTTTTTTGAGTCCCAAAATTTTTCAAAGTTTTTTTGGGTCAAATTTTTTTTAAAAGTCTTTTTTGTCTCAAAATTTTTCTAAATTTTTACGAGCATCAAAAATTTTTTGGGCCCAAAATATTTCAAAGATTTTTTGAGTCAGAAAATTTTTCGAAGAATGTTTTGGGTCCCAAAATTTTTTGAAGTTTTTTTGGGTCAAACTTAATTTGGATCCCAAAGTTTTTTCGAAGATTGTTTTGGGTCAAAATTTTTTGGGTCCCAAAATTGTCAAGTTTTTTTGGGTCCAAAAATTTTCAGTTTCATGTGTCAAAATTTTTTGGGTCCCAAAATTTTCAAGTTTTTTTAGGTCCCAAAATTTTTCAAACATTTTTTGGGTCAAATTTCTTCTAAATTTTTTCGCATTTCAAAATGTTTTTGGGCCCAAAATTTTTCAAAGATTTTTTTTGAGTCCCAAAATTTTTCAAAGTTTTTTTGTCTCAAAATTTTTCTAAATTTTTTCGAGTATCAAAATTTTTTTGGGCCCAAAATTTTTCAAAGTTTTTTTGGGTCCCAAAGTTTTTGAGATTTGAAGATTTTTTGAGGTCAAATTTTTTCGGGTCCCAAAATTTTCCGAAGATTTTTTAAGGTCAAAATTTTTCTAAGTTTTTTAGGTCAAAATTTTTTTGGGCCCAAAATTTTTCAAAGTTTTTTTGTCTCAAAATTTTTCTAAATTTTTTCGAGTATCAAAATTTTTTTGGGCCCAAAATTTTTCAAAGTTTTTTTGGGTCCCAAAGTTTTTCTAGGTCCCAAAATTTTTCGAAGATTTTTTGATTTAAAATTTTTTGGGTCCCAAAATTTTTTAAAGATTTTTTTGGGTCCCGAAATTTTTTGATGTTTTTTTGGGTCCAATTTTTTTAATTGCTGTTCTAAAGCTGAGAGAAGAGATCTTTGATATCATTGTTTGCATTCTTTATGCACTTTTCTTCCCGTTTAGATAGACTTTTCCACCTAAGAATGTCTTTACAATCTGGACAGGCACATGACAAGAGTGCCATGACTCAGAAGAAAAAAAAGCTTTTATTTCAAAAGATGATTTCAGATTCTAACAACACTTGAAGCAGTTTATCGCTGTAAGAAGTAAAATGGGAGCTCAAAACTGTACGCAAGCGGCTTCTCTCAGCGTAAACCGCCTGAACCGCCAAAATTTTTCAGTTTCATGGGTCAAAATTTTTTGGGTCCCAAAGTTTTTCAAAGTTTTTTTGGGTCCCAAAATTTTTCGAAGATTTTTTGAGGTCAAATTTTTTCGGGTCCCAAAATTTTCCGAAGATTTTTTAAGGTCAAAAATTTTTTGGGTCACAAAAGTTTTTGAAGATTTTTTTGGGTCCCGAAATTTTTCCATGTTTTTTGGGTCAAAATTTTTTCGTGTCTCAAAATTTTTTGAAGTTTTTTTTTGGGTCAAAACTTTTTAATTGCTGTTCTATAGCTGAGAGAAGAGATCTTTGATATCATTGTTTGCATTCTTTATGCACTTTTCTCCCCATTTAGATAGACTTTTCCACCTAAGAATGTCTTCACAATCTGGACAGGCACATGTGTAGTTCCATCTTATATATCTACAGTAGACTTGTTTCTGTTTTGCAACCTGTTGTTGCATTCGAGTGGTAATATACAGGAAACATCTGTAATGCTCGCACTTTTTTACTGGACCATCATTAAAGGCTTTCAGTGGCTAGGTTGTGCGATAAAGGCACTCTGTTTAGAAGCAGTGCCAAAGACCCTTAATCACTCATATATTCAGATTTGGTAGTGATTCACAGTTTTTTTGGGTCCCAAATATTTTTGAATATTGTTTTGGGTCTTTGTTACTGGACCATCATTAAAGGATTTCAGTGGCTAGGTTGTGCGATAAAGGCACTCTGTTTAGAAGCAGTGCCAAAGACCCTTACCCACTCATATATTCAGATTTGGTAGTGATTCACAGTTTTTTTGGGTCCCAAATTTTTTCCAAGATTGTTTTGGGTCCCAAAGTTTTTCGAAGTGTTTTTGGGTCAAAATTTTTTGGCTCCCAAAATTGTCAATTTTTTTGGGTCCAAAAATTTTTCAAAGATTTTTGGGGTCAAAATTTTTCTAAATTTTTTCGCATTTCAAAATGTTTTTGGGCTCAAAATTTTTCAAAGATTTTTTTGAGTACCAAACTTTTTCAAAGTTCTTTTGGGTCAAAATTTTTTGAGATTTGAAGATTTTTTGAGGTCAAATTTTTTCGGGTCCCAAAATTTTCCGAAGATTTTTTAAGGTCAAAATTTTTTTGGGTCCCAAAATTTTTTCGAAGATTGTTTTGGGTCCCAAAATTTTTCTAAGTTTTTTTGGTCAAAATTTTTTTGGGCCCAAAATTTTTCAAAGTTTTTTTGTCTCAAAATTTTTCGAAATTTTTTCGAGTATCAAAATTTTTTGGGCCCAAAATTTTTCAAAGTTTTTTTGGGTCCCAAAGTTTTTCTAGGTCCCAAAATTTTTCGAAGATTTTTTGATTTAAAATTTTTTTGGGTCCCAAAAGTTTTCCGAAGATTTTTTAAGGTAAAAAATTTTTTGGGTCCCAAAAATTTTTAAAGATTTTTTTGGGTCCCGAAATTTTTTGATGTTTTTTTGGGTCCAATTTTTTTAATTGCTGTTCTAAAGCTGAGAGAAGAGATCTTTGATATCATTGTTTGCATTCTTTATGCAATTTCTTCCCGTTTAGATAGACTTTTCCACCTAAGAATGTCTTTACAATCTGGACAGGCACATGGCAAGAGTGCCATGACTCAGAAGAAAAAAAAGCTTTTATTTCAAAAGATGCTTTCAGATTCTAACAACACTTGAAGCAGTTTATCGCTGTAAGAAGTAAAATGGGACCTCAAAACTGTACGCAAACGGCTTCTCTCAGCGTAAACCGCCTGAACCGCCAAAATTTTTCAGTTTCATGGGTCAAAATTTTTTGGGTCCCAAAGTTTTTCAAAGTTTTTTTGGGTCCC